>NC_141033.1:43852500-44205000 GCF_052040795.2 Danio rerio | reverse complement strand
CTACTTTTCAATAGATATGAATACAGGGAACAGAGTATTCGCGAGCACCACCATGTTCTAAGGTAAATGAAAGAAGAAAAGGACGTAACTGGCTCTTCCTGCAGATGAAAGTGAGGTTGCGATGGGTTTTAATGATCATGAGAATGATGCAGACTGTCATATGATAGAGAAAGTTCAGGTAAGTTAGTTCAGAGGCAGATAAGACAGGCGTAGTATACTATAATATACTATAATACTATATAGTATAATAATACTATAACTATAATATAAGCATTGTTAGCTAGTAGCTACATTATTCTGATGCATCTGGATATATTAGACTTGTTATTAATTTGTTATAATATTTACTGGAGAAAATATGTATATTTACTGTATGTTGTATACATGATGCAATATTATGATTGTTTTCAATAATATTAAGCAAAAAAGAATGGAATAAATGAAAGACGTTGGAAGATGAGTTGTTGGAAAGTGTGTATAAGGTATTGTTTATAAGTTCTGTGTTAAAGCTTATGATACTGCAACATCAATTATATCATTTTAAACAACAAAATGATTGATTATAAGGAAGGTTTTAAATTTGAAATTCTAAGTTGGATCCACTGTTGGACGATGTTGCCATATGGCAACATTTCATAAAGTACCTAATTTTTTTTTTTTTGTTTTTTTATAGGTTTATCATAATGCATGCGGTAAAGGGTTTTAATTGTTTTATGTCCAATCCACCTAAATTTGTCAAAATTAATAAGTTGTCTTAATTCCTTTATGTTGTCCCACACTGTAAAAATGCAGGGTTCCACACAATTCATTCATGTTGTCCCAACACAAATCGATTAAGTTAACTTAACACTTTTAACAAATTTATGTGGATTGAACATAAAAAAAAATAAGTTGTCCCAATGAAATCTAAGGAATTGTGTTGATTCAGCTCATTTTAAATAAGTATTTTTTATTTTTTTAAGTGCAATGCAAATAGATTAATAGGCCTATTGTGGATACATACCCCTGTCTACATTTCTGGAGAGCGTGAATAATTTAGCCAGAGGTACGTCTTTAAAACAAACAAATGTTATGATGCCGCTGACGGGTTCTGCTCTTTTTACCGCTACCAGCTTTACGCTTATCTCTGTATAGATGGCTTTTCAGGTGTTGCCAATTTTCCCAGTGGCTCATCGTGTATGTCGGTGGGCTTTGAATGCGGAGCTGAGTTGACCCAATGATGGGGTTTGAGACCAGTTACAGAAACCAGGTAAAATAAAAGCAAAAAATAGATAAATAAGTAAACAAATCAGGCATCTGCGATGGCTTTCTTATTTCTAGATTGATTTTGAAAAAACTATTGGTTGGGTTTAGGGAAGGGGTGGATGGGTCAGTCAGCCAACACCAAGCTGGCCTGGTCAGCTCAGGTGTATATTGCAAGAGAAATTTGAGATCATCAAAAAAGCGCACACAGCAGCCTCTGACAGATTTACAAAAAGAAAAACTGTGAGAAGGCATCCCTCCAGTTACATATTTCGCTGTCCACAGAAATGTGAACCTGGGTACGAATCTGCAGCGAGCATTTTAACAGTGTAAAGCAAAAAAAAAAAAAAAAAAGATAAATAAATTAATGAAAACATGGTTAAATCAAGCAGCCGTGACAGCTTTTCTTTTTCTACATTGATTTTGATCAGTTTGGTTTAGGGTGGGTCAGTCAGTCAGTTGACACAGTTGACACTGAAACTGTTGTCAGCCAACTAAGTTAGCAAATTCCTTCGCTACAAACATAATTAGTTGATTTGCCGTTTTCCAAATACATCGCTCCAACGAACATTCGCAAACTGCGTCGCAAACTTGAGCACTTGAAACTACACCTCTGGAGCTGTAGTTAGAAACAGTTCCTGGCTGTGTTCTATTCTCACTGATGCCCTCTATGCCCTATTCATTTAGAAAATTCTAACATTCAAAGTTGGAATTATTAAAAAAAAAAAAATGCATTAAAGTCATCTCTCTTAGGTGTAATTTGATTTAAAAGTATTTTTGCGTTTAGTTTTAGCGATCTTCATGTTTACAATTGTGCTCCCTTCGCAGTGCACTTTGAAAACATTGATGTAATTTTGAACAAAGCCTCATAACGAAAGCTATAGGTGACCTATTTTAATTTATAGTGGGTTATTTATTAAGTATCTGTACTGTATATGACATGGGCTTGCTGGTTATAACTTTCTGCTGTGGTTTGCTGTGTCAAATTGTAAAAAATAAAAAAATAAAAAAATAAATAATAATAAAGTAAATATATTTATAATAAATAGCCTCATTATTTATTTATTTATTTATATGATTTATATATGATATTAGAATAGTGTTAGCTTTTGTAAGTTTTTTTATGTTTTAAAATAGATAATGTAATGTTCAACTTTACAATAATATTTGTAAAGCAAACATCAGCCCTATACGTGCCATTTATATATTTTTCAATTATATGAAAAGCGAGATGCCTGTTTTTACCAAAACTAATATTGGATTTTTTTTTTAATGTGTGTTTGTGTAAAACACTATAGTTTGCACAAAGATGTTACTAAAGTAGTTACTCCACCCCATTATGGGCGTTTTATGTTACAAACAATTGTACTATGATAGTTCAGGCGCGAGTTACATGGTTGTTTGGGAAACGCACCCCTGGTCAGCTGAAATGTATATTGCAAGAGAAATTTTAAATCATAGTGTACACATCGACCTCTGGCGGATTTGCAAACACAAAAAATGTGAGAAGACGTACCTCCAGTCACGTATTTTGCTCTCCCCAGAAATGTAGACCTGGGTACGTATCTGCAATGAGCCATCTGCAATTAGTTTTTTTCTTACTTGTTCACATTAGATTTTCACCATGTGTCGCTCAATTATCTGGATACATTTTTATTTTTATAAAAATCTTGTCTTACCATTTATTAGTTTGATAAATCAGTAAAAAAGTTATTCTGTGAAATATTACAAAAATTTATAATAAATCTGAATATATTGTAAAATGTACTTTTTTACTGTGACAAATTTTCAGCAGAATTATTAGCAGCCATTGGAACTTAGTTGACGTATAATCCTGTTTTCACTTTTAACTTCTGAAATTATTTAGAACATTAAAATACAATAAAAATGCTCATATATAACGTACCTGATAAAACTTTTAAAGCTTTTAAGTTGAAAGTCTGAAATTGGTCATTCAAATAAAAAAAAGTAATTCAAATAAAAAAATTCCACTAAATACACTGTAAAAAATATCTGTTAATTAACAGTTTACATATTTTTGTGTTTGAAATATATATATATATATATATATATATATATATATATATATATATATATATATATATATATATATATATATATATATATATATATATATTTATATATATGTTTATTACAAGGTTTTTGTAGTGTAATAAATAACACCAACCCAGACAATATATCACTTTAAACTATTCAAAATGTTCATAAAAGTCACTTTTTCAAAACTTTTTAAGTGAAAACATTGTTGGAAGAAAGATAAAGGTCTCATAATGGAATTCAAAAGTATAAAAGAAAAGACTCAAAATACGAAAGCCTAATTTATGAATATTTTTTTACAGTCTAACTAACTAACTAACTAACTAGCTGACCGACTGACCGACCGACCGACTGAATAACTAACTTACATTTATTTCCAGGTTAAGTTTCCACTCACTCAGTCTCCCTTTGGATAAAACCCATTTTATTTGTATGCACCTCTCTGCTTGCCAAGGCTACATTCGTTTATTATTTATAAAGTCTGTAAAAGTAGCCATAATGTGAAATATTACAATTTAAAAGGTAGGAAACTGTGTGTTTATTATCATTAATATATTATCCGAATATATCTTTAGATGAAATTAATTTTTGAGAATGCAGCAAAGCCAGTGACATTCAGCTGAAGCATTCAGTAAAATGAACATCATGTATTACACTAATTCATTATAAATACCTATAAGTCTATATTGCACTATATTCATTTATTATGTTTACTGTTTGAATTCTCCACTCTGCAGACAAAATAATATATTAACCACCCATTAATTTTTCCTTTTCATAAGCACTTTAATTTGGCCACAACGTGAGATGGAAAAAAGTTGGCAATATAAAGCGTTTCAGTGACTCACTATACCGACAGCTGACATCGACCAGAATTTAATAAGGCTGGTGAGAACATATTTAGCCAGCTAACACTTTAAAGAGGTTAAAGCTGCTGAATGTGGAAATACAAAATCATCTCATCCTGTTCAGTACAAATAAAGACATTTCTGTAGTTAAGTTTTAGCAACTATTTAAAGATAGCCTTTTACTCCCAAATCTTTAATAGATTTGATTTAGCAGCAAAGCATATTCTTATCATTTTCAGCTAAGACACTCATTGCCTACAGTATTGAGCTCCCTTGCTCTCCATCGCCTGCATTTAGTCAGGGAGCTACTTTTTTTAAAACTGACAATGCAGTGATTAGTGCTGACACATCCTGCATTACAGTGTTAACATGCTGAGATAAAGCTGTCATTTTGCAATATATTCAATATTGCAACTGGCCTTTTTTTTTTTTTTTCATCCTTATGCCTTAAGGAAGGGACACACCAAGCTGAGGACAAACAACTTGTGCCAACATAACTTCATTGTATTCTCGCCTTGCGTTGGCTAACAAGTGGTTCTGTCTGAACAAATATTTGCATATGAACACACCAAACGTATGAAACAAAAGGCGACTTGCTGGAATGATGACACCCAATGGCTCATCACTGACTTGGTGTGTCTTAGCCTTTAAAGACAGCAAAGATTAGTTTATCGAAAGTAAATGTTAACTTAAATAGTAAATAAAGCTTTTAATTGAGATTTAAAAAAAGATGTGTGAAGAAAAAATGAGCTGAAGAAAAATAACATGGATGGATGGATGGATGGATGGATGGATGGATGGATGGATGGATGGATGGATGGACGGACTGGCCGATGGACAAACAGAACAAAGAATGCATGGCTTGTCCAGGGATGAGTGGATGGATGAATGGATATAGAGACATAGACAGACGGATGGATGGATTGTTAGATGGGCAAACAGAACGATGGATGGATGGATGGATGGATGGACGGACGGACGGACGGACGGACGGACGGACGGACGGACGGACGGACGGACGGACGGACGGACGGACAGACAGACAGACAGACAGACAGACAGACAGACAGACAGACAGACAGACAGACAGACAGACAGACAGATAGATAGATAGATAGATAGATAGATAGATAGATAGATAGATAGATAGATAGATAGATAGAAAGATGGATGGATGGTTGGATGGAATGATGGACGGACAGACTAATGGATGGATAGACAGACAGATGGATGGATGGATTGACAGATCAACAAACAGACCTATGGATGGATGGATGGATGGAGGGACGGACGGACGGACGGACGGACGGACGGACGGACGGACGGACGGACGGACGGACGGACAGACAGACAGACAGACAGACAGACAGACAGACAGACAGACAGACAGACAGACAGACAGACAGATAGATAGATAGATAGAAAGATGGATGGATGGTTGGATGGAATGATGGACGGACAGACTAATGGATGGATAGACAGACAGATGGATGGATGGATTGACAGATCAACAAACAGACCTATGGATGGATGGATGGATGGACGGACGGACGGACGGACGGACGGACGGACGGACGGACGGACGGACGGACGGACGGACGGACGGACAGACAGACAGACAGACAGACAGACAGACAGACAGACAGACAGACAGACAGACAGACAGACAGATAGGTAGATGGATAGATAGATAGATAGATAGATAGATAGATAGATAGATAGATAGATAGATAGATAGATAGATAGATAGATAGATAGATAGATAGATAGATAGATAGATAGATAGATAGATAGATAGATGAATGGTTGCAGAATAATAGAAAGATGGATGGATGGATGGATGGATGGATGGATGGATGGATGGATGGATAGATGGATGGAATGATGGACGGACAGACTAATGGATGGATAGACAGACAGATGGATGGATGGATTGACAGATCAACAAACAGACCTATAGATGGATGGATAGATGGATGGATGGATGGATGGATGGACGGATAGATAGATAGACAGATGAACAAACAGATAGATAGATAGATAGATAGATAGATAGATAGATAGATAGATAGATAGATAGATAGATAGATAGATAGATAAATAGATAGATAGATAGATAGATAGATAGATAGATAGATCGACGGACGGACGGACGGACAAACATACGGACGGACAGATAGATAAATAGATAGATAGATAGATAGATAGATAGATAGATAGATAGATAGATAGATAGATAGATAGATATGGTCAATGCATCAGTTTTAAAAATTACAATCCACATACAAAAAAGATTTAATTAATTTATTTTTTTTATAAAACGGTAACTCTCAAAAATGACACATAATCATATCATTGACCAGATGAGCATCACTGTGGAAGCCTGTTGTGTTTTCATACAGTGTGAGAACAGAATTGAAATTTCCCAGAGACGTTTATGTGGCGGAGTGTAAATGGATTGTGCATGTAGAGCAGTTTAATTGATCAAGATACATGAAGTGGCAAAGTGTAAGAAAGCTCTATAAGAACAGATATAAATAGAGCTGGAAGTGAGCTTGTTGCTTTATCCCATGGCTCTGTGCAGTGCAGTGGGTTTGTGATGAAGAGCTGTGATCAGTAGAAGCTGATTGAGCTGTGCTGTGTGTCTGAAAGAGTTTTCCCCTCTCAGATCTGCTTGCCTCTATTCTTTCAGCACACAATAAAAGACCTGGGGATCATTTTGAACAGCTCTTAGTGATTATTGTTTTTCTAGAAATGTGTCGTACAGTACATTAGCTTGTCTTATTTAGTAAACAGGTGTGTAAAAATGTGTGTGTGTTAAAATATTGAAATATGTGTTTATTAGTGGTTCAAATCTCAGGCCTTCATTGTGTTTTGAATGATGAATTATAGGGTCTGAATTTATTCCAAGGCAGTCTGTTTGAGAAAATATGCACAGATGATGCGACAGACTCTCACCGTGAATCACCTGTGGGGTTTTACAGCAGCACTCAATAATGAGAAGAAAAAGCTTGTCAAGTTTCATTTTAGAAACACGCTCATCAACGTTCATCAAAAGGGTTTTACTTTTTAATATTCTGTGTCGTCGCTATCACCCTTTACCATTCCCGCCAGCAGAGTCACTCTAACTGTTTTCCTCAATGAGTACGTTTACATCGACTCAATACACTGATTTTAATACGATTAAGAGAATACTCTACCATGTAAACTGCAATTTTTGATTACCTTTTTTTCAACTTGATCATAATCATAACCACTTAAACTCTGCGCCATGACGTCATCGACTTTCACTTTTAGATTTAAAGGGCTAGCCTTGCACCAGACCCCCGTAAGTGGTATCGTTTGAAAGTGTAGAATCCATATTTTATGCACATATGCATCACTTTGGTTTTTATTCTACCGTATAAAAGTTATTTACACTTAAATACACAGTATTTTGGATACCCGAGCTGGGTAGTTTACATTGGTTCATTTTCATAGTTTTTATATGACACATGTACAAGTGATAGCTCAAATGAAAGCTCTTGCCGGTGCTCATACAGTTCTAGAATCCTTTTTACTGAATTATATTCATATGCCAAACAGTTGTTGAATGAATTGTGGTGTTTCCATGGCGCAGAAATGTAAACAATACATTCATGATCAATAAGTAGCCCCAGATAGCACAGACAGCTGTCATCTCTTACCTCAAATCATTTGAGGAAACCGATTGCTACAAACCATTTGAGTTAAAAAAAAAAACTAATCTATATAAGTACTGTGAACTTACTCCATTTACGTTGAAGTAATGAGGTATTTATTTAACTCATTACCTTCACACTGAGTTCAAAACTCTTTTCAAATGAGTAAAATTAACTTTCAGACAATTTTGAGTTAACTACACTAATTTTATTTGATAAAGTGGACTGTTGGGTTTTACAGTGTAGTATTTTCGTCACATTATTGAAGTGCAGTACAGACATGTTAACACCATGTGTCATAACAGACATGTTCAATAAACTATTACTACTTTTCATTACATTTTGCGACAGGACGCACACACGGCAGTTGTCAGGTGTTTGATGACAAACAAATGAGAACGGCTTCAAGCAAGAGAGCACTTTTAGGTGCGAGCGGGATACAATGACTATGCTATAAATATTGGAAGAAATGGATATTATCAAGTGCCTCAACTTTAAGGTGATTTTGTTGTGGTATGAATAAAAAGTTTGTGAAAGTTAATGCATAAAAGGGCAGAAGTGGCTTGTTGCTTGAGATTTTGAATCGGCAGTCATCTGTTTGCACGCAAAGTTTGATAAATTCACTGTTGTTGAACCTGTCGCAAAATAAAAAAAAAAATTAAACAGCCAAATCACATATGGTGCCACATGCTTTCAGCTACATTCACTCTTCCTAGGCAGGGTGCCACACCAAAATTCATCCTGCCACAGCTACATTACAGTATCTCATTCAAAACATTCAGTCGTGTTTTTTTTTTTTATACAAAAAAATTAAAATAATAATAATAAATAATATTAAATATAATATATAATATAAAAAATAATATTAAAAATATATTTTTTTATAATCGCACTAAAACATATAAAAGGTAAGTGAATTATGACAGCGCAAATTTTTCTGTAACCGTAGTAGTGCTGTGCGCTATTTGTTTAACACTTATAGGTTATGTGCTGACTGACAGGTGCGTGATGCGTGAGGCCAGCAAACACTGCATGGACCCTGCAATAAAATACAAGTCAAGTAAATTTTGAATTCACTACTTTTTTTTTTTATTTGCGCTTTCCATACTGCCATATATAACTTTTACTGATACGGTGTTGCAACAGGAACTAAAACAGGAACATTCAGCGACACATGAAAACACTTAATCATACTGTTGTCTTATTGAGATAAAGGCAAATCATTAGATTACTGATGTCCATGTAAACGAAGTCAATGTCTGCACTGTGCCTTTTACCAAAGCAAGATCCTATTCATACACACAATTGGAGGAGGATTTTTTTTTTTCCTCCATTTTGTATGTTAAACCATACATCATCTCAGCGGTGGGCTTCACCGTTTGAACTCTCACACTAAATCGGAGCTTTGCATTCATGTTTGGGATCTCCTCTGTGTGTAATGGCTTCATATGACAGCTTGACTTCACTAAGACTTAGAAAAACCACAGCATGCCTCCAGTATCTCCTGCATTAAAAATGCATTACGTCCTGCGATTTTCTTTTTTTTTTTACGTTTCACTCATAACAAAAGTATGGTCTTTTATTGCTAAATAAAAGCAGCAGACTAATGCATTGTTTCGTTGCTGTTTCAAAGGGTAGGCTATATGAATTTTGCAAAAGATGCTGTCAGTGCTGTTTCTCAGTCTGCAGGGGGGGGAAACAAGATGTGTTGCTTGTATGCGAGTGTGTGTATGTGTGTGGATATATTTAAACATTATATATATATATATATATATATATATATATATATATATATATATATATATATATATATATATATATATATATATACATATATATATACATACATACATATATATATTTTTTATTAAATAATAAATAATTAATTGCAGTATTTTGAAGTGCCCATGATATCAATGTTGTACATATCTACTATCACAATAACTAATTGAATAATTAAATATTTGTATATGTCTATCTGAGAATGTGAGCAAACAACAGGCTTGAGTGCAAATAAAAAGAATAAGGGCGTACTCGCATTATGCTCTCCGAACCGTGCCTAGGCAATCTGTTTCTCAGATTGTTTGAGAAGTGTGAGTGCTCTAAGTTGGGCTTAGACGCAGTTCGCTTGGCCGGCTCTTGCCCTATTGGAAGAGGTGTGCCAGAGAGCGGTTAATTTGGGCTCAGTGGGTAGTCACTTGGGTTGTGTGAGTGCAAAGCGCACCTGAGCCTGAAACTGAAGACGAGACGTGACTGTTTCATATGATTTTATTAATCATTCTTACTGTTCAATAATTGCAAACTGTCATAGATTAAAGAAAAAGCCCTCACTGCACGACATCTGCACCTTCAGCAAACCTCCTAATTCCTGCAGCACCAGGACTTTATGGTTGTTTATGAGCGTCAAAAGTGGCTGAAATATTTGACTGTTTGTCACTGTATGCCAAATGACAAAAACGATATAGCTAAAAAAATCTCCACTGTGCCGAGCGAAAGCGCTTACTGAACAGTGCATCATCGATGACTTAAGCATGCCCAGGCCTGAATGTAATGTGAGTGCGGGTCATCGGGGGAGACGGGAGGAGGGACAAGCGTGCTTCGGCCCACTTCAAGGCAACTGTACATAGTGTGAGTAAGCTATAAATAGTTTCAGCAGAATAACACAGTTTTATGTGTAGACCTGCTCTCTCGTAGACCAATGGAGAGATTAAATCTTATCAGGCCCTTTCTTCCCTTCTGAGATATCCCAGAATACTTTTTTCTGCTTTCGCATACAGGATTTTGCTTTGACTTCTGGGACTGTTAGCAGAGGCCAAACTTGGGAACATAATTCTTTAGTTTTAAGCAGGCGAATCCCTCATGCAAATAATTGTGTATTTCAGCACTTTTGGAAATCCATGATGGGTCGACAGTGTGTGAAATTAGCATTTTACGGCACATGGGTGGCTCCCGTGTGCTTACGGGTACACAACGGGACCATATTCACTTTAATTGTGATATTACATGCAGCTCAATTCTCCGTCAGGTTTATACAGTCTCTTCAGTCATCCGTAGCGTCTCGAAGAGAGACTTTCTGGCTCATGTATCTGGAGCAGGAGTGCAGTCCTAGCGCTCTCAGAGTTGATTAAAATGGCAGAATGGTTCTCCTGAGAGGAGCAAAGACAGGTGCCGTATTCTGCATCATCCTGACCCTCCCCTCAGCTCTGCTCTTGGATACGCGCATATTCATGCTCCTTTATTGCCTCATTCAGAGAGCTGTAAAGTTCCAGTGCTCTGGGATTCCTGTACAGCTGTGCACTAAATGACCCACAAGGCGTTGCTCTTGTTACTTTCTGAAATATCCAATTCATTACCACTGACACAACACTTTACCCAGAGCCTGGGACGAAGAAACTGCTTTGGAGAAATGCTCAAATTCAAAGTCTTTCCCAAATCCTACTGCAAAAATCATATGTATTTATTCCGAACTCTCTATTCATATCTATCAGAACTAGGAATCAGGATTGTTTAGAAAAAAATCTGTCTGTCTGTCTGTTGTTCTATCTATTCTTTCTATCTATCAGTCTATGTATCATTATATTTATCGATTTATTGTTATATCATTCTGTCTTTCATTCTATCAATACATGCATATGTTTTCATCCACCCATCCATAAACCCATCCATAAACCCATCCATCCATCCATCCACCCACCCACCCACCATCCATATATCTATCTATCTATCTATCTATCTATCTATCTATCTATCTATCTATCTATCTATCTATCTATCTATCTATCTATCTATCTATCTATCTATCTATCTATCTATCTATCTATCTTTCCTTCTGTCTGTCCGTCCGTCCATCCATGCATCCATCCATTCATCCACCCATTATTTTATCTATTGTTATATCGATATGTGCAACCATTGGTCTGTTTGTATATCTATCTGTATATCTATCTATCTATCTATCTATCTATCTATCTATCTATCTATCTATCTATCTATCTATCTATCTATCTATCTATCTATCTATCTATCTATCTATCTGTCTGTTTGTTCGTTCGTCCTTTCGTCCGTGTAATGCAATAATGTTTAACTTTGGTAAAACTGTTTTGAAACAATTATTGTGAAAAGTGCTTTACAAATAAACTAAATAAATAGAGTTGGATTGTTTCCAAAATTTTGCAATTGATCCTGATTCTGATTCCTTGTTCTGGACTCGATTCTGATTCTAAACCGCAATATGGTTTAGTTCATGGATTATTAGCACGTTATCAAAGACCAGTTGAAAAAAATTAACAGAAAAAACAGGGCCACTGAAAAAGTGAGAGATTAATTGGTTCTAGTACCACAAGTCGTGGAGTGTTTCAGATCATATTTAATACATTGCACCTGTCTGTCTCAAATAGTCTTAGCTACATCTAGTTTCATTAAATATATTCAATGCATTTCCCCTCTGCAAACTCACCGTCCCATCTTATGCAAACATAATCAATCACAGCTCTAAACCTCTCGCATCTTCACCCAAGACGATTTCTTTTCATTTCAGAAAAGAAACACCTTGCAGAGCGGCTGAGCTGTGCACATTTCCCCTAATGACCCCTGGCTAATTTCATAGGCTGGCAAAGTTGAGACAAAAAACACGTGTGCTCATTTCCGCGCCTCCACAGATGTGCCGTTTACGAACAGTAATGTGATGCTCAATGACAGCCATGGCGGGACAGAGCATCTGCGCTCCTCAAAAACTCCACAGGGCTTGAAGGAGATGTCTGTCACACTCACTATTTATGAGACTTTGTTTGTAAATGCTTCATTCTCGCTAATTATTAGTACACACTCAGAGCTGCTTCTCTCCGGAGCGCTACTGAACTAGATAATGACTCTGTTTTGCTTTATGGCTTCCAAAATCTACATATTGGATTAATACGAATTCTACTTCAACAGCAACCTCTGAGAGATCTAGCAGAGGTCATGGGCAAGATTTGGAAATAAATGGTGAAATATATTGCGTAGTTGATTGTTGAATGTGAATGAGCTTGTTTAACAAATCGCTCATTAGCGAATTCATCCAGCGAGTGTGAGGTTTGCAGTGGAGCTGTGCTGATACAACAATTCCGAGCAGGCGCACAGATTTGTATTTCAAAATGATTTATTTATTTGCATTGCTATGCACATGACAGTACAGTTGCTTTATTGATGACAGTAAGAAATGCCCACTTTCATGTTTTATAGTATTTTGTTCTGTCAGAAGCTTGACTCCAGAATTTACTGTCCACATAGGCAGCTTTCGTCCACACTGACAGAAATTCTGAGAAACAAAGCAACCAGAAGTCATTTATTTTCAGTCATAGCTGACAATCTGAGGTAACATCCTTCCTCCAGCTCCTAAGGGGAGATTCTGAGGCTTTCCCAGGCCAACCGAGAGATATAAGCCCCTTTCACACATACAGACCTTTCCGGAAAATTACCGGCAATTTTCCGGAAAGGTTGTATGTGTGAACAGGTCCTTTTTGAAAATACCGGTAAATTCGTTCTGGCTATTTTGCAGAAAGAGAAGTTGTAACATTACCGGCAATTTGCCGGAATGCTGCGCTGTGTGAACGCAGAAGTAAGATTTCCGGAATAAGCGCGTGCACGTCTAGAACGTGCTGACGTAAGACGTCTGCTTTAGCCAATCAGAACAGTCAGACGCATTTACGTCCGCGCGGTTTATGAGAATAAAAGCCTTTGAATATTTTTCCAGACACATTTAGCTGCTAGAAATTAGTCAGATAACTTTTATATGTTCTTCTTAATGCCAACGGTGTAAATAATCATCGATAAGATGCTTATGATAAGCCGTTGTTTGTTTACCTTCAAGCTTTGAATGTGCCCATGAAACAGCCTGTGAGCGCCTGCACACGCACATATTATGAACATCTCGACATTGCGAAAGTTGTTTACAATATTAATCATCAACAGAGTTTGTAATTTAGTCAAATGTTTACAAATAAAAGCGCAGCCGTTTAAAGCTCATTTGTGGTGAATGATGTCAGAATTTACCGCTATTTTGGAATGGATGTGTGAATGCTTTTTACTGGAAAAATTCCGTAACGTCCTCGCCTGTGTGAACAGCGCTTTTTTGTATATACCGGTAAAGTCGTTCCATAAATTTTCCGGATATTTACCGGTATCACTGTGTGAAAGGGACTATAGTCCCTCCAGGGTGTCTTGAGTCTTCCCCGAAATCTCCTCCTGGTGGGACATCCCTCCCTAGGTAGGCATCCAGGAGGCATTCGACATTCGAAACAGTAGCCCGAGCCACCTCTGCTGACTTCTCTCCATGTGGAGGAGCAGCGGCTCTACACCGAGTTCCTCCCAGGTGACAGCTCTCCTCACCTTATCTATAAGGGTGCACCCTGCCACCTTGCGTAGTTATCTCATTACGGCTGCTTGTATCCGAGATCCTGTCCTTTCGGTCTTGATCCAAAGCTCATGACCATAGGTGAGAGTAGGAACGTAGATTGATTAAATTAAGTTAAATTAAGATTAAATCGAGAGCTTTCCCTTTCGGCTCTGCTCCTTTTTTACCACAACGGACCAGAACATCGACCGCATTGCTGCTGCTGCTGCGCCAATACTCCTGTCAACCTCACAATCCATCTTTTCCTCAATTTTGAACAAAACCCTAAGATACTTGAACTCCTCCACCTGGGGTAAGGACTTTCTTCCAACCTGGAGATGGCAAACCACCTTTTGCAGCACCATGGCCTCGGATTTGGAGGTGCTGATTCTCATGCCAGCCGCATCACACTCGGCAACAAACCGCACCAGTGCATGCTGAAGGTCCATGTGCGATGAAGCCAACAGAACAACTTTGCCTGCGAATAACAGAGATGAGAACTTGTGGTCCCTGTACCGAACCGCCTTCAGCCCAAAGCTGCTCATTGAAATTATGTCCATAAAAATTATGAACAGAATTAGTGACAAAGGGAAGCCCTGCGGGAGTCCAACATGCACTGGAAACAAGTCTGACTTATTGCCGGCAATGCGAACCAAACTCCTACTCTGTTCAGAAAGGGACGAGACAGCCCTTAACAAAGCGCCTCTGACCCCATACTCCCAGAGCACCCTCCACAGAATGCCACAAGGGACACGGACGAATGCCTTCTCCAAGTACAGAAAGCATATGTGGACTGGTTGGGCATACTTCCAATCCTTGAGCACCCTGGTGAGGGTAAAGAGCTGGTCCAGTGTACCACAGCCTAAACAAAAACTGCATCCTCCTGGATCCTAGGTTCAACCATTGGCCGCATCCTTCCCTCCAGTATCCTGGCATAGACTTTCCCAGGGAGGCTGAGGAGTGTGATCCCCTATAGTTGGAGCACACCCTCCCCACCCCTTTTTAAAAATGGGAACAACCACACTAGTTTCCCAGGGGACAGTACCTCTATTTAATTAGTTAAAGTTATTAGTAACTAATAAATTTATGGTGACTTATAACATTAACTTTTCCTAGTTTGATTGTAATGCAATAATGACACCTGTTGTAAAACTGCTTAGAAATAATAATCATTGTGAAAGCACTATGCAAACACATGAATTGAATTGGGTTCAGTGATTTACACTCACCAGTGCATCGACTGCATATTAATTTAAGCATCTCATCGCCACATGGCATCAAAGTTAGTGCGTTTAGGCATGTAGATGTGGTCAAGATGATCTTCTGAAGTTCAAACTGAGCATCTAAATGAGGAATAAAAAGTGACTTTGAATGTGGTCTGGTTGTTAGAGCCAAACGAGCTGGTGAGAATTTTAGAAAAGGCTGATCTCCTGAGGTTTCTACGGTTCACAGAGAATGGTCAGAAAAACATGAAAAGTATGTGTGTGAGTGACCAGTTATGTTGCTGAAAATGACAGAGGTCAGATGAGAAAAGCAGAATAACTCAATAAATTCATTGCAACCAAGGTCTGCAGCTTAATGAATACACAATCTGAAGCAGAAGAGCTGCAGCAGTGGAAGGTCACAATGCTGACACTGTTAGCTTATGATTGGAAACTGATGCTATACTTGACACAGGCTTGCCAGAACAGAACGATTGGGAAAAGCTTGCCTATGGGGATGTATTCCAGAAAGCAAGTTTAACTTATCTTCACAGTAACCCTGAATTCTTGATTAACCCTAAACCTGCCGAGAAATAGTACAGTAAGTCAACTCAGAGTATGTTAACCCTGAACACAAAAGACATCTTCAACAGAATCACAAAATCACAAGTCACCTGTCACCACGGAAACAGATGCAAATAAATTAACATAAATATATACAGCGGGGAAACTAAGTATTGAATATGTCATGTTTTTTCCTGGGAATAATATTTCAAAAGAAGCTGCTGACATGGAATTAAACCAGAATATGGAAAAAACAAACAATATAAACATAAAAAAAATTGTTATTAATAACAATAAAATGACAAGGAGAAAGCACTGAACTACTGAAACAAATTTAATACGTTATATGAAAGTCTTTTTTGGTGATGGCAGCTTAAAGACCCCTCTTGATATGGAAAATGAAGTCACATGAATTGCTTAGGTATGAGTTTTTTCAAAGGACTTCAACAGAGTGTAAAAATATTGATGGTTCTGTGGTTCGAGTAAGGTGATTGGCTGGGCCATTCTACACCTTTATTTTCTTTCTCTGAAAGCATTTGAGAGTTTCCTTGGCTGTGTTTTGGATCATTGTCTTGCTGAAATGTCCACCCTGGTTTCATCTAGATCACAGGTGTCAAACTCAGTTCCAAAAGGGCCGCAGCTCTGCACAGTTTAGTTCCAACTCTAATTAAACACACCTGATCAAACTAATTGAGTCCTTCAGGCTTATTTGAAACCTACAGGTAAGTTTGTTGGAGCAGGGTTGGAACTAAACTGTGCAGGGCTTCGGCCCAGGAATTGAGTTTGACACCCCTGATCTAGATCATCTTACTAATGAAGATGTTGGACTGAAGCAGAAAATATTCATTTACATTGGTGGGCAGAGGGTTGATGAAGAACTACTGAGAGATTTGTCTGGGCTTTCACTGCCTTTCTACACCTTCCTTTCTTCATTTGCTCAATACTTTTTCCATGCGTAATTTCATTTTATTATCCATAACTTAATTTGTAAACTAATTAAATTTGAATTATTTGTATAATTCAATTTTTTTTGTGGTTACCAACATCCCATGAAAATTTCAAGTCAGCAGCAGCTTTAGAAATATGTTTTCAGAGAAAAATAGTGACGTGTTCAATACGTATTTTTTCTCTGCTGTATATATCACAGTGTTCCCCAACTCTGAGATTTGAACAATGATTCATTACCTACAGCAAGGACAAATCACGGCACTATTAAACATTTGCACATTTAAAAATTGCACATATTCATTCCACTACATTGCACTGATTCACTTATTTGAACTGTACATGGGCATTTGTAATTATGTACACACCCACTGTACATATACATTTGTAATTGTTTATTTATCTGCACATTTCTGATTATTAATAGCAACCTGTACATTTATTAATTTATAGTAAATCTCTGTTCATAGCTAATACAACCTGTATATAATGTTCATAGTACATCCGTCTGTTATTATCACCATAGTTTTTCTATAACTGTATTTATAACTTATACCTGTATCACTTGCTGCTATTGCACGGCTGGTTAGACCTAAACAGCATTTCGTTGCCTTACTTGTACATGTGTAATGACTATTAAGTTGAATCTAATCTAAAAATAAGGCAAATAAAGTTCCTATAAAAAATATTATACTCCATTGAAATAATTGCTTTGTCATAAAGGCTGAAATCAAATCCCATTCTACAAAACTGTTCCCATCTTTGAAATGTTTTTGTAGCCTTCTTCTAACCTGTCTATTTTTACAGGTTTATCCCAGAGGTCTTTTATAGGCAGGGTGTAATGTGAGCATTTTATCACAGGGTATGATGATTTTCTATAGACACTGTATAGAGGACCACCAGATCAAGACTCATGTCCAGAATCATCTCTAGACCTGAAACTCATTACATTAAACCAAAACTATTTTTTTTTATTTAGGAGAGCAAGTAAATAACTGCAAATATGTATCTAAAATAATAATAATAATACCTAAAAAAGCACATTATTATTTTTCTTGCTTTTTTTGCAAATAAAAAGATAGCAATTTTATTTTAAAGTATATAAATATAGCATTCATAAATATTACTATAACATTTTTATTATAATATATATGCACTTGCAAGTGAAAATATCATGTAAAGGGTTGCACGGTGGCTCAGTGGTTTGTACTACTGCCTCACAACAAAAAAGTCTGGTTCAAGTCCCAGCTGGGTCAGTTGGCGTTTCTGTGTGGAGTTTGTTTTCCCTGTGTTCGCATGGGTTTCCTCAGGGTGCTCCGTTTACCCCACAGTCTAAAGGCATGTGCTAATAGTGAATTGGATGAATTAGTATAAGTGATAATGTGAGTGTTTATGGGTGTTTTTAAGTACTGGGTTGCGACTGAATGGGCATCTGCTGCGTAAAAAATATGCTGAATAGTTGGCGGTTCATTCCACTGTGGCAACCTCTGATAAATAAGGGACTAAACAGAAGGAAAATGAATAAATAAATATCAAGTAAAGTTTCAAGTGAATATAACATTTTATTTATTTATTTATTTATTTTATTTATTTATATTTTTACTATTGTTGCCCATATAAATTCTTCCCTCTTGGTGAGCGTAATAAAATTCTCTAAAAAGCCCTGCTAAATCTAAAAATCCTCAGTGAAAGAATTGTTTGATTTCACTGCCATACTATCTTGCGCTAGCCGAGCAATTACTATTGAGATGGATGTGAATGCTAACCGATATATATATTCTCCAGCTGTAGACCCTCTTGCAGTAGTAACATTGTGTGCTTATGGCTGCGTCATATTGCACACATGAATGACCATGATGAACAGCTTGGCCTGATACCTGACTTTTATTCACACTATAACACACACAGACACAGAATGTGCTTCTATTGAGTTACTCATTCATGCCCAGAAGACTCCTGCGCTCTGTTCTGACCTCCTCCGTGATGCCTCGCGGCCTAAGAAAGAAGAATTATGCCGTTTTCTCTCTCTATTCTAACCCAGTTGTATATCTAAATCTGCCCCCTAGGGGGATGTAGCAGCATGATTAAACTTGGCTCAGCCAAAGCAAAGCACAGAGCAAGAACTCTCACTAACATCGTCATCAGTAATGTTGATGAGTGCTAACAGAAGACAGATAAAGAGAGAAGTACTACAGCGCATTATAATATTGCCTTATCGCTTTGATGCGAAAAACTGCTTTTCTTACTTAAATTGTATTGTCTTGTTTCCAGCTCATATATCTAAAAATTCTTAAATCAAGAAGCTTTTTCTAGATAAGCAAAAAATATTGTCTTGTCTAAAGAAATAATGTGTCAAAATTAAGCAAGTTTTTTCTTAAAACAGGCAAAATAATCTGCCAATAGGGGAAGCAAAATAATCCTGTTTTTCGTTTTGACATTGACAGATTATTTAGCTTGTTTTAAAGAAAAAACTCACTTAATTTTGGCATAGTATGTCTTAAAACAAGCCAATATTTTTTTTTTTATTAAAATGCATCTTGATTTAAGAAGTTTTAAATATCTGAACTATAAACAAACCAAAAAAAAAAAAAAAATTTAATTTTGAATTTAAGTTATACTACACACACACACACACACACACACACACACACACACACACACACACACACATATATATATATATATATATATATATATATATATATATATATATACATATACAGTTGAAGACAGAATTATTAGTCCCCTTTGAATTTTGTTCTTCTTTTTAAAATATTTTCCAAATTATGTTTAACAGAGCTAGGAAATTTTCACAGTATGTCTGATAATATTTTTTCTTCTGGAGAAAGTCTTATTTGTTTTATTCAGGCTAGAATAAAAGCAGTTTTAATTTTTCAAAAACAATTTTAGGGACAAAATTATTAGCCCCTTTAAGCTCTATTTTTTTCTTGATGATCTACAGAACAAACCATCATTATACAAAAAGTTGACTAATTACCCTAACCTGCCTAGTTAAGCCTTTAAATGTCACTTTAAGCTGTATAGAAGTGTCTTAAAAATATCTAGTAAAATATTATTTACTGTCATTTTGACAAAAATAAAATAAATCAGTTATAAGAAATAGTTATAAAAACTATTATGTTTAGAAATGTGTTACAGAAATCTTCTCTCCGTTAAACAGAAATTGGTGGAAAAAATAATAAACAAGCACTCTAATAATACAGGGGCTAATAATTCTGACTTCAACTGTATGTGTGTGTGTGTGTGTGTGTGTGTGTGTGTGTGTGTGTGTGTGTGTGTGTGTGTGTGTGTGTGTGTGTGTGTATTCATACACAATGATAATTCAAAGTGCTTTACGTAAACAATAATTTAAAAATATAAAATACAAAGATTAAAACTGATTAAAATGTGTTCATACAGGTTTTAGAGGAAGAAAAAATAAAGACATAATAGTGCGATTTGTCGGACATTGCACAGTTCTCATTAAGTAAAGCCACAGCTAGATGTGTTTTAAGTCTTGATTTGACTGTTCCAAATGTTGGAGCACATTGGAATATTTCTGCAAGCTGATTAATTCATTTTATTAATAATTAATTTATTTTAATAATGATTTAATTAATGAATACAAACCTTGATTGTTTTAGTTTATCATTATGTTGCAGAGCCGCAGAGCTTCAAGGCTTTTCAAGCTTTATATATGAAGTATAGAACAAAATATAGAACATGAATTAATCAGTTGTTTTATATTTAGATTTCTCTCTCTCTCTCTCTCTCTCTCTCTCTCTCTCTCTCTTTCTCTTTCTCTCTCTCTCTCTCTCTATATATATATATATAGTTGAGTAGTTGAGTATCAGAAATAACTCTTATGTGCCAATTTGCTGCTTAAGGAACATTTCTTTTGTTATCGATTTTCAAAACAGGTGTTCTGAATGCGAATTAAAAATTTAATTGAGTTGAATTGAGTTTTTCACGATTTTCCAGTGAATCAAGTTAAAATGAACATAAATCCTTTTTGATGTTTTAAATATAATTCTTGTAAAAATATCTCCCAGTCTTTTTTAAAAAGACACATATTTAAAAGAGAAATGTATCACAATGATCACATTCATTCTTGCTGAGTAGAAGTAAGATGAGGCAACCATGGCCTATGGTTAGAGAGTTGAAATTGTGATGCAAAGGTCTCAGATTTGAGTACTGGTACCAACAGAGATTGTTGGTGGGAATATCCACCTCAGGCTGAGGTTATTCCTATGAGCAAGGCACCGAACCCCAAAAACTGCTCCTCAGGTGTGTGTTAACGGGTGTAAGGTGCTTTGAATAAAAAGGTCTGCTTAATGTATAAATGTAAATGTAATAATTTCTCATATATGCACTGCAGAAAAAGACTTTTTGTCTTTTTTTTTCTAGTCCAAATATCTAAAATTTCTTAAATTAAGTAGCATTTTGTAGACCAGCAAAACATATCGCCTCAATTTTCGAAATAATGAGTCAAAATTAAGTGAGATTTTCTTTTAAAAAAGACAATAATCTTCCAGTGGTGTAAGCAAAATAATCGTCTCACTTTGAAATAACATTATTTTGCTTGTTTAAATGAAAAAAATTCACTTCATTTTGACATTATTTCTAAAAACAAGACTTTTTTTTTTTGGCTTATGTATAGAAAAATGTTTCTTGATTTTAGAAATGTTAGATTTTGGACTAGAAATGAGACAAAAACTCTAAGTAAGAAACATTTTCTCTGCAGTGTGGCAGAGTAATTAATTAATAACAGAATCTGCCACTGTTTGTAGTAATTCACTTTCAGATTAAAATGTTTTTTTTTTTTTTTTTTTTTTTTTACAGCCACAGCAGTGAAGCTGTGCTCTTGTGTACTTCACTGTTTGAGAATGTGTTTTCAAAATATCAGGTGATCTCCGAGTGACTGCACATGCAAACATGATGTTTTCACTGGGATTGATGTCTGGTGTCCCGGATGTCTCCACTGCTAGCATCAGGGTTTTAAAAATCTGTAGACGTACTGCACGCTAGCACAGATTTTGTTCTGCTTCTATATCGAGAATATTAGATCCTGAGCTTGCTGAGGCATGAGTGAGCAGCTGCAGTGTGTTTTTCTGCGTGCGCGGGGGTTTATTTTTGAGAGCAGGGCATCACTTTGCTTCGGCTTACATTTCCCGGATAATTTGACTGAGGGTGGTGCAATGTTTCAGCTGAACGCCTCTTTTTACTCCGAGCGAGATTTTTTATTTTTATGTTGTTTAGATTGACTTCAAGACATGTGTAGTTTATCGGCGCTTGTTTTGATCTATTTCCTGCATCCTTTCCCCTGCTTTTTTTTAGAAGAGCGTCTGATTCTGTGCACTGAAAACAATAATTTATTAGATTTACTTAATTGTTTTAAGGTATATTGGTTGCAAACAATTTATGTGAGCTAAATTTAAACAAACTAATTACATTTAGTAATGTTCAACTTAATTTGTTTGTTTAAAGGTTCCCTATAATGAAAATCTGTATAGCTGAATAATAAGAAATCAGTATAGACCATTTTGAGGGAAGTAAACAATAAGAATAGTTCTAATGTATTTTCTGTTTTAGATTTTTAATTTTCATAGCTTCTAAGAATACAGAAAGCTTCACATATTGATACGTTTTTTAATGACTGAATCACCTCTTGTTACAGTTCAGAAATAGTTTGATGACAAGCAGGAACTATTTATGGATCAATGATATTGACTTTTTTGAAATGGTTTATATGGAAATGGACATTCTGTAAACCTTAGAGATCATTGTTTACTCGTTATCATGTAAAATCCACAAGTGCAAAACCCTAGTGGACAACGGGCCAATCAGAAAACAAAACCAACTATGACGAGACTCACCAGCCTCATCTCACGAGGAAACGTAAGTATTTTACGTTTTGTCAGTTTAGTGGCTTATTTGTGGGCGACGTAGTGGCGCAGTAGGTAGTGCTGTCCCCTAACAGCAAGAAGGTTGCTGGGTCGCTGGTTCGAACCTCGGCTCAGATGGCGTTTCTGTGAGGAGTTTGCATGTTCTCCTCCGGGTGCACTGGTTTCCCCCACAGTCCAAAGACATGCGGTACAGGTGAATTGGGTAGGCTAAATTGTCTATAGTGTGTGTGTGTGTGGATGTTTCCCAGAGATGGGTTGCAGCTGGAAGGGCATCCGCTGTGTAAAAATGTGCTGGATAAGTTGGCGACACTGGATTAATAAAGGGACTAAGCCGACAAGAAAATGAATGAATGCAAGTCACGTGATGTTGACAAAATGGTGAATGTAGAATGTTTGAGTTTCATTCATACTACTCACATTCATACTGAGATCATAGTTTTCTAACAGCCAAGTTGTACGTTTAAATTCAAATGCAGTACCTACAGAGTAGTAGGTGATTTCGGATACAGCCTGGAAATTCATTTGAATTGATTGCCACCTGTGTAGTTAATTCCTGCTGATTAATTGGGGTGACGATTTAAGTCTGGTTTATCAGCTGCTGCTAATCTGTAATTAGATGTTCAGAGATGGAGATGTATTTTTAAAGCCTTTAGAAATGTTTGTATGTGATGTGTTTTTGTGCCCTAAGGAAGGCTTTTAAGCCAAATTAATTTATTTCATATAATTTTTTTTCCCTTTTATTACAAGTGTTGCTGGAGTTCCATTTTACTATATTTGCATTTTGTCCACGCACCTTGTATATGATTGACTACTCCAAACCTTTCCTTTGATGGATAAAAATGAAGTGCAAACAGGGACTGCACAATATATCAGTTGAGCATCGATATCTCAATGTTTGCATCCATGAAATCGCATCACAAGATCTGCAATGTTAAGTTATGAAAATAGATGACCAGAATCCACAGGTCAAAACATATGAGATTTGTAAAGACACTGAATAATTAAACCATAATAAAGTTAAAATTTAACATTTTCTTGTTTTTTTAAAGCCTATGTGGACATTTTAAGAGTTTAAGGCATTTTAAGAAAACATAAAGAGCAAAAAGTTTAAAAATATATATTTATTGAATTATTTATGAAGTCTATTATGATGTCTATGCAATGCTATTTTACATTCAATTATCCAATTTATATACCCGAATACTGTTAGACACTCCCCAGAAAACCATAAGCCATCTGTTTATTTCACTTTAACATTTGCTCCATTGTGTTTTTCTGTGACTGTAGATTGTTTATTATATGTATATTATAAATTACATAAAATATATTTATATGTCCAAATCAATCTAAAGTAATGACTTTCCAAATAGACCTATTTATGTTATGTGGTGAAATTGTATTTAAATAGCAGGGGGAAAAAAATTACAATGCCAAGAATTTCTAATATTGTGCAGCCCTACTGCAAACCTGGTTGTAATTCAGTTTTCACAATACTGTTAAAGTCAAAATTACAAGATTTTTCCAACTTTTTTTTCTAACAACTTTCTTTTGTCTTTGTAATGATGACACTGCATAGTATTTACTGGTTATTTTGCAAGATACTAATATTCAGCTTAAAGTGCAGTTTAAAGGCTTAAGTTAATTGAGTTAATTAGGCAAGTTAGATTAATTATCCAATTATCTAGAGGTATCCATAATCCTGGACCAGGCCGTATCCTGAGCAGATGCTGTTGCAGTCATGGAGGACGAGACTGATTCCTGCGCTAACACAGTTGGGTCGGGTCGGGTCTTTGCATTGATCCCGTTAGTCAGCCTAAACACCTGCCGGTGACCTACTCATACCTGTAGCTTCTCCACAATGGATGTCCAGCATTCTCCAGCCTGCTAGAATGCACAAGTAGTTTGACCAGAGGAGAAATAGTCGTGCCCAACTGAGCCTGGTTTCTCTTGAGGTTTTTTCTTTACTTTCGTCAATTGGTGAAGTTTGTTCCTTGTCACTGGCTCATTTGGTTTGAGATTTAAGGAGCTGTGCATCGATGGATTTGCTCTTCAGTGTTTGGACTTTCAGCAGTGAAATTTAAATCACACTGAACTGAACTAAACTGAACTTCAACTCTGAAAACTGAACTGACACGGTTCAATTTATAAGAACTTCTAACTTCTATCTACATTGTAAAAGAATATAGAAATAAAGATGAATAATTAGGCAAGTTATTGTACAAAGTTGTTTGTTCTGTAGCTTATTGAAAAAAATATATATTATTGAAGGGACTAATAACATTCATCTTAAAATTATTTTAAATAATTTAAAAACTGCTTTTAATTCAGCCAAACTAACAAAAGTAGACTTTCTCCAAAAGAAATATTGTAGGAAAAACTCTGAAAATGTCCCTGCTCAGTTAAACGTTACACATTTCACATGTGGGCTAACAATAGCCTTCAACTGTACGTATTTTTGCAACACAACATTTCTACTTAAAATGACTTGTTTTAGTTATTTTGAATTGACGTTCCTCAAACCGGAAGTGCATTTGAAGCACGGTAGTCAGATGCGGAAAAAATGTTGATACAAAACCATTCTCTTTGCAATAGAGTCTCTGTTTGAGACCCAAGAACATCTCCAACATCCACATCAAACCCATCTAATTGGTCTGCTATGACTACAAATGACTATGTTGACCTTGAAGTGGTTTCTATCTCATGCACACGCGCACGCATACTCTATCTCTTCCCTCGCTCACACGCACACTTTCTATTTTCAGGCCTGTGCTCAGTTCATTTTGTGATTGCCACATGGATCTCCTGGGGCTGCCGGCTGATCTACTGTGTGCAAGGTGCGGTGGATGTGCACTGTGAATCATAGATGTTGCTTAAGAGTCTTAAGGTAACAGTAAGCTACACGCAGTTAATAGGCATTTCTACTGTAAAGGTATGGCTTCAAATAAGACTAAAAATCATCTTCATTTGACCCATGTGTAATGCACTGTTCCATTCCTACAGAAACTACAGAATTAGCTGATGTTAAAGGAATATTTCAAGTTCAAGCTCTCCTAAAAACATTTTGACTCAGCTATTGTTTTCCTTTTGAAACGCAAAGCAGAATTCATGACTACACTCTTATTTTTTGTTGGCATAGTTCCTTGAAGAACCTTCAACCAGTGTTGGGTATGTTATTTCATTCATTTATTTTCAAGAGTTCACACTTAGCTGATAATCAATAAAGTGTATTTGGCATGCTGTCCCGGGAGAGAGCCCTGAGCTCGTAATATCCTCGAGCCCGGGGCTCCCTCCCGTTGGAAGGGCGAGAGGGGAATTCGAGGTCAGGTAGGTCTCGGGAACTCCCCTGCTTGTCACCATGAGAAGTGTAAACTCAGGTTGTATTGGGTGATAATTTGTTTTAGTCGATTGGCTATGGTTTATGTTTTTGGACGGTGGGAGGAAACCGGGGAACCCGGGGAAAACCCACGCGAACACGGGGAGAACATGCAAACTCCACACAGAAACACCAACCAGCCCGATGGGTTGGACTAGCGGTGTTCTTGCTGTGAGGCAACAGTGCTAGCCACTGGGCCACCATGTCGCCCGATCAGAAAAAGTGGGAGGATGTAGGGGTGGAAGGGGGGGGGGCTTCAAGACAAAGATAACTGGAGTGAAAAACTCAGGTTATTTATAATGCTTCCGTAATCATCTAATAGGGCTTATTACGGAGCTAACAAGGAGCCAGCCGTGTTGATTATAAGCACGTGATCCTCTCGAAATTAGTTTATGAATAAACCACACTTCTTTCAGCTTAGTCCCTTTGTTCATCAGAGGTGACCACAGCGGAATGACCTGCCAACTTATCCGGTACATGTTTTACACAGCGGATGCCCTTCCAGCTGCATCCCAGAACTGGGAAATACCCATGCCCACTCATTCACGCACATACACTATGGCCAATTTTAGTTTATTCAGTTCACCTACAGTATGTCTTTAGACTGTGGGGGAAACTGGAGCACCCGAAGGAAACCCACGTTAACATGGGGAGGACATGCAAACTCTACACAGTAATGTCAACTTACTCAGCCAGGACTTGAACCAGAGACCTTTATGCTGTGAGGTTCATTCCGCTGTGGCAACCCCTGTTTAATAAAGGGACTAAACCAAAGGGAAATGAATGGAAAATTACAGTCACTAGTTACATTGTAACTAATACCAACACTGCCTTAAACATATAAAGATATATGAAGTTCTATCACACCTAATCTGCTCTTACGTCATTAACTACATGCTCCTTAGCATTTTAAATGCCTCAGTGTTGTTTTATGCTAGCAATGGGCAATCTGACCCTCCTCTACCCTAGCTCCACCTGTGTTTAAGATCTGCTACTTATATGCTTGCAGCAGCAGTGTGTTATATTCTATGACTGCATTCTGTGAATATACTGGCAGTAACAAGTCCTGGTACTTGCTATGCCATAAAAATCAAAGCAGCAGCAGCATTGCAGATCTATGCCGTCAAGACCAAAAACATTAACATTTCCATATACATAATCATTACCTTACTAAGGGCTCTATTTTGACGATCCATGCACAAAGTCTAAAGCGCAGGGCGCAAAAGCATTAAGGGCGTGTCCAAATCCACTTTTGCTATTTTAAGGACAGAAAAATCCGCTTTGCGCCGCAACGCATGGTCTAACAGGGTTGAGCTTATTCTGTTGATAAGTTATAGGTGTGTTTTAAGAATAAACCAGTCTCAGCTCACGTTTTCTTTAAGAGTCAGTTGCGCCGCACCATAGCACATTTGCTATTTACATGACGGACTTTGTAAGTGGAAAAACTGAATGCTTCACTAGTAAGAAAACAGTTAAACAGAGCATTTGCAGCGCGAGAATAAGAGAATGAGCCTCCTTATTCTTTACTTTCCCTTTCACTCTCATGAATAGAGAAACGTGTTAAATGCACAGACATCCATTAGCCTATAAGTAATTATTTTGTTTATTAAGTGCAAAGATTTGTTTCAACACTATTTCTAAATTCAGTTCTAACTTCCCACAAACGAATAAATGAACAATAATAACGAAGTGTGTTCAAAAAACTGAGTTATATCCTAATACACGTGCTGTGCTCTATATGGTCTAAAACTTGACAGGTGGAAAAATCTAAGCTTGTTTTTAAAAAAACAAATAAAATATGCAAATAATAAATACTACTACTAATAATAACATTATACAAAAGCATATTGTTATGAATAAACTGAAAAAGCCCCCCGAGATAAAGGCAGTAGATTTTATATTTACATAGAAAATGATAATTTTTGTAATATTTCAATCCTTTAATTCTTTTTTACATGTAAAGATATTTGCGTATTGCTCTACATCCTGTGTATATTAAGCAGTGTGTAAGCGAGGTGCACAGCTAACGCGATCTGCGCTGGACTATAGACCTGCTTTGATCTGGTCTATTAAACAGTCTATTCTAGTTCCTTAAAATAGCATTGCACCAGCAATGCGCCTCAACACGCCTACTTTTTCAGACCAGAACACCTATGGGCGCACATATGAGCGCAAATGCATTTGCTATTTAAATAGCGTGCTGTAAAACATCAAAACGACTCTTGCACCAAGCTGAAACTAGCAAACAACAATTACATCGTGCCTTGCGCCAAATTGGACCGGGTGTATGATAGGGCCCAAATCTTTCAGCGAGTTGTCATGACAGAATGTTTTTGTGGAAACTGTCCTTAAAACGATTAATATGTTCTTCACACTAAGAAATAAACGGTTCTTTTTAAATTTGCTGACTGAAGTTTTTTCAGGTTTCAGTTTTTTCAGGTTTCAGTGTGTTGCATCGCTACAAAATAGTGTGTAAGGTAATTAACTTACAATGGAAATTAATTGTGCAGTTTTAACACTTTCAAAGCAGAAACGTGATGCTTCTAATTTTACATTTTAAATTGTATGTAAGCACGATGGTGCAGTGGGTTGCACAATTGCCTCACAGCAAGAAGGTCACTGGTTTGAGCCCTGGCTGGTTCAGTTGGCATTTCTGTGTGGAGTTTACATGTTCTCCACGTGTTTCCTCCACAGTCCAAAGACATGCGGTACAGGTGAAGTTGGCCGTAGTGTATGTGAGTGCATGCAAGAGTGTATTGGTGTTTCGCAGTGTTGGGTTGTGGCTGGAAGGGAATCTGCTGTGTAAAACATATGCTGGATAAGTTGGCGGTTCATTCCGCTGTGGCGACCCCTGATTATTAAAGGGTCTAAGCCAAAAAATAAAACAAACGAATGAAAATTGCATGTAAAGTTTCCACCCTAAAGTTAGCAGATAAAGATCATGAAGTTTTAACATTTTAAAATGTTGGGTTGTTTCCATCCACATTTTGGTAAAATATGGATCAACCTAATAAAATGTATGGTTATTAAAAAAATTATGATCCAGTAGTTGGTTTTGTTATATTTACCTAATTTGGGGCTGAAAAAAAATCCAGAAGTTTGAGGAAGTATGCATCATTATCTATTTATTTATTTATTTATTTATTTATTTATTTATTTATTTATTTATTTATTTATCATATTAATATGAAGCATTAATATTTTACGTTTAAAAAAGGGCATTTATGTGTATATTTTTTAATAGAATTTAATGCGACCAAGTACTATTGCCTTATTGTAATCATGAATGTGTTTGTATTATATTTTTAATACATTATTATGATTATGATGACATATCTGGCCCCAAACCAAAACATTAGCAATAGAAAAATTGCAGTATTTTTTTTTTGGAAAGGGGGGGGGGATTTCAATATTTTTCTTTCACTCTGGTTTCTAGCATGATAATTAAGCATCCCACTATTTAAAAATTGTCATGATTACACTATAATATGCTGGGTTGTTTCAACTCACATTTTGGTAAAATATGGATTAACCTAATAAAAAATCCAGGAGTTTGAGAAAGTATGCATGATTATTACTTCTTTCTTTCTTTCTTTCTTTCTTTCTTTCTTTCTTTCTTTCTTTCTTTCTTTCTTTCTTTAATCTAAAAGAAAAAGAAGTTTTAACATTTTAATGTGATGAATGTTTATCATTGTATACATAAACAAAAGCGGTGATGTTACTGCACTAATAAATGTTTAAGCAACATAAAAAAAAGTAGTTTTTCATTTTATTATATCGGCTGGGTCAGTTGGCATTTCTATGTGGAGTTTGCATGTTCTCCCTGTGTTTATGTGGGTGCTTCGGTTTCCCCCACAGGTCCAAAGACATGCGCCAAGCTACAGTAAATTATCTGTAGTGTATGTGTGTGAATGAGAATGTATGGGTGTTTCCCAGTGATGGGTTGGAAGACAAGACAAGTTTATTTAAATAGCTCATTCCATACACAGTGGCATCTGCTGCGTAAAACATACGCTGGATAAGTTGGTGGTTCAATCCGCTGTGGCAATCCCAGATTAATAAAGGGACTAAGCCAAAAATTAATAACTAAATTAAAACAAACTAACATTGTTTATTTTAGAGCACATACATTTTTGGTCATACATTCAAACTCAAAACTGAAAATGATGTGATCATTTACTCCCCTTTCACCTTTTTAAGTTTATTACACAAAATAAGTTATTTAAAAAAATGCTGGAAACCTGTAACCATTGACTTCAATAAAATTTCCACAGCCATATCACCCTGCAGCCCAAGACCGGTGACTCACTGAAGCTAAGCAGGGCTGAGCCTGGTCAGTACCTGCATGAAAGACCACATGGGAAAACTAGGCTGCTGTTGGAAGTAGTGTTAGAGAGGCCAGCAGGGGGCCCTCAGCCTGTGATCTGCGTAAGTCCTAATGCCCCAGTATAGCGAAGGGGACACTATACTGTTAGTGGGCCTTGTCTTTTGGATGAGATGTTAAACAGAGGTCCTGACTCTCTATGGTCATGAAAATCCTATGTCGCTTCGCGTAAGGGGTAGGGATGTAACCCCGGTGTCCTAGGCAAAGTCCCTCAATTGGCCCTTACGATCAAGGCCTCCCAATCATCCCCATCCACCGAATTGACTGTATCACTGTCTCTACACTACACCGTTAGCTGGTGAGCGGACTGGTGCCATTGTCCTGTGGCTGCCGTCGCATCATCTAAGTGGATGCCTCACATTGGTGGTAGTGTGGAGAGACCCCCTCATGAATGTGAAGCGCTTTACACAATAAATGCGCTATATAAATACACATTACATTTGTTTTTCTCATGGAAGTCAATGGTTACGGGTATCTAACATTGTTAAAAATATCTTATTTTGTGTTCAATGAAAAACAGGAAACTCTTAAATGTGTGGAACCACTTAAAAGTAAGTAAATGGTAAGTGAATTTTCGTTTTTTGGTCAACTGTCCCTTTAATACACCATTTATTTTCCACAATTATCACAGCAAAATTTGAAAAAAAAAATGCATTTATTTAAAAAGCCATTTACTGTTTACATTTACATTTAGTCATTTAGCAGATGCTTTTATCTATTTGTTTATCAAATGTAAATAGCTATATTTAGCAATATTTAACACCTGGATGCTCTGTGTAAGTACCTTTCTGCAGTGGTGGGCTACACTGGTGTGATGTTACAAGGGTTTTTGTTATGTGAGCACTGGACCACAGCCTCTCCGCTTACACTGAGCTGCGTTTAAGATGTTAACTGGTTACGTTACTAGAGAAGAGCACCGCCAGCCAGTGTTTGCGCATCTCTCTGTTACTCTCTGTCACCGACCGCATTAATTTCTAAAGAGGTGGAACACAAAACTCTTTCAGACTGTTCGGTTGCAGTGTCACAACCTGAGGCTGCGTCATGTTTATGAGAAGCATTTAACTCTCAACTCAGCACGTTCACAGCATGTGCTTGTTCTTATTCTGTATGCATGAAAGTCCCTGTGTACCCACTATTTGGCTGAATAGGGGAGTCTCACAAAAACGTATCTGGGACAAATTTGGCCCCCAACCAAAAGAAAATAAATGAAAAAATTGCAGTGTATTTTTAGGGATTTTAATATTTTTCTTCAGTGTTTCTTTGGCATGATGGTTAAAACACATCCCATTATTTCAAAATAGTCATGGTTACACTGTAAAATGTTGGTTTGTTTCCATCCACATTTTGGTAAAATATGGATCAACCTAATAAAATGTGTGGTTATTAAAAAAATGATGACCCAGTAGTTGGTTTTGTTTTATTTACCCAATTTGGGGCTGAAAAAAAAATCAATTTCAATATTTTTCTTTCACTCTGGTGTCTAGCATGATAATTAAGACGCATCCCACTATTTAAAAAGTGTCATGATTATACTATAATATGCTGGGTTGTTTCAACTCATTACAACTCATTTGGTTGATTACCAAAAATTGATTATTACTTCTTTTTTTCTTTCTTTCTTTAACATATTAACATACTACATGAATATTGTGCGTAAAAAAGAGCATTTATTTATTTATCTATAAATAAAATGAGACCAAGTACTATTACCTAACTGTAATCATGAAAATGTTTGTATTATTTCTATATACATTATTATGATTATGATAATAATAATTATTTTATTTATAGATAATTTATGGCAACCAGCTACAATGGTTTATAATTAAATAAATGTTAATTTCAAGAATTTTAAACTTGAGAGGTCAGACAAATAATATCATCTGGGAAATATTTGGCCCCCAACCAAAACAAAAGAAATAGAAAACTTGCAGTGTATTTTTAGAGATATTAATATTTTTTCCTGCACTCTGGTCATGGTTACACTGTAAAATGCTGGGTTGTTTAAACCCACATTTGGGAAAAATATGGACCAAATAAGAATGTGTGGTTATTAAAAATAATAATAATCCAGCAGTCGGTTTTGTTATATTTAACCGAGCTGAAAATAAATCCAGAAGTATGAGGGAGTATGCATGATTATTTATTTATTTATTTATTTATTTATTTATTTAACATATTTAAACATTGTGTGTGAATATTTTACATTTTAAATAAGAGCACATTTATTTGTCTATTTATTTATTATTTATTATATTTTTAATATATATTATATTAAGTAATATATTAAGAATATATTAAATGAAACCAAGTACTATTGCCTAATTTTAATCATGGAAGTGTTTGTATTATTTTTATATGCATTATTATGATTATGATTTATAGGTAATTTATAGCAACAAACTACCATGGTGTACAATAAAATAACTGTTATTTGAAGCATTTTAAAGGTCAGAGGTCAAATAAATAATATTTTAAAAAATCATGAAGTATATTGTAACTTTGTAATGGAAAAATTTAGATATGACCAGGACATGTTATGACATCATATGAACCTCTCGGACACTGCAAAGTTCACATAAAGATTTACCTGTCCTTACCTTTTCTGACCAGGCAAATGAGATTATTGCCTCATGAGAGAGAGAGAGAGAGAGAGAGAGAGAGAGAGAGAGAGAGAGAGAGAGAGAGAAGGAGGGAGGCAGAGAAGGTTGAATGAGGGTTGTGTGAGGTGGGCTGTACTTTAACTCGAGCTGTCATTCTACTTTCTATCGTTACTTGAGGACTAACCAACACCGTCCTGGATCCGACCTGCTCTTAAGCGTTTAAGGAGAATCAGCAAGAAGTAAAATTACCGGTTCTCTGGCGGTCCGTCCTCGTCAGTGAAAAAGACACATACCTACTGAAACTGATGGGATTCGTTGCGTGGGTCTGTCCGGGGAGACTCAGCTTGGATTTTAATCCGACATGGTGGGTTAACGTTTGAGTGAAACGGAGACCGTCCGGTAAATTCCTGACAGGAGGAATGAATGATTCCCGCGCGGCGCGTGAGTGAAAAACGCTCGCGTAACTGTTGCTGTGAACGGCGGTCTGCGGGAACATGAGGAAAGGAAATAACTGAAATAAACTGCGTGAGTAAGCAATATTATGAGCATTAAACGAATTGCTAATATGATTTTATGGTTTTAGCGCGTGTCTGAGTGTGCCTCAGTTGACGTTTCTTTCTTTTAATTTCATCAAAGTCCGTTTGAAAGAGACTGGATGAAAGATCTCTGTTGTATATTAAGCAAATACAGAAGCATTTGAAGAGCTCCAACCGACACCACGTTTCTTTTATTTATTTAGCTATCACTCCTTTCCTCTTTAGATCTGGATCTGTATTCCATTGAATCCATCCTAGGGACAAACATGATCGATTCATTTCTCTGTGAAGTTTTTCTTATTCATTCAAGTCATGTCTGGTATAGCCTAATGAAGTCAAATGCGACTGAACGTGATGTTAATTTAGAGCATTTTTGAGAGGTTTACTAGTCTATTTGATGGATTAAACTTTACCGTTTCATTCACTTCCATCAGCCACATCGTTTAACCCATTTGTTTCCATTTTCTCATGGCACAGAATCTGCATCTGTAATGCTTTATTTATGCCAGTGGCGTGTAGTAGTGAGCTAATGTATATTGGCCTCTACATATCAGTGAGTTTAGTAATATATAAAGTAATATTAGTTATATTAGTATATTTATTAATAAATATATCTAGTAATTTGTGTGTGTGTGTGTGTGTGTGTGTGTGTGTGTTTGTATATGTGTGTTTATCATGTGCTCGGTCAACACTGCAGGTGTGTAGAAAAGTGCACCAGGAGCCATATCATTTCTGCTTGAAACCAGTTCACTTATAGCTTATTGCAGCTTTTGTAGATTGTGTCATTTTCATTTGACCAAAAAGTTATTACATTCGAGTGTGTGAGTTGTCTACTTTGCTACTTTGTAATTAGCCTGTCATTTTTACAGCTTAGTTAGATTTTTGCACCAGTTATCAACATCCTAGACAGGTATTTTCTTTCTAACTGCATGATCAGCCAATCATTGTGACACTCAATTTTTTGCTGTATTTCACTGTTAACAGCTGAAAAAGAAATCACAGTGTTTTTTTAATGGGGGGTTTTCTACGCTGATGACTTTATTACATTAACATTTCCCAGAATGTATCTGTTAAAAGCCTTGAATGAGTCAGTGATGTGCTGTTGGTGTAATGAATAGTTCAGTGAGACTAGAGCTCAGTTGGCATCTGTGTTCAGCTGACACCATTGATATGGATAGAGTGCATGTCTCTGTATCTGTTTGTGTGTGTGTGTGTGTGTGTGTGTGTGTGTGTGTGTGTGTGTGTTAGAAGGAGGATTGGGGTGATCTCATGAGATAGCGTGCATGTTTCAGTCTAAAGTTTCAGCTAAAAGAAGCATCGCTAGTTAGACATGATGCAGTCATCCTGAATTTTATTAGGAGATTAGGTCTGAATGCTTTGTCATAAAAATGCAAGATAATTGAGGAGCTTTAAGATCAGTCAGAAGTTTCATGCTCTGTGATCACATTTGTATCTTGTAATGATGAAATGCAGTGACATTGTGATTCCCCTTGGGCTTCTTATCTGAAATGCGCGTTCAGTGTCAGGGTGAAGACACAATTAATGCTGAATTTATCTTTTTAAACATCATTTGGTTGGAATAATGGTGTGTTGATGCCACCCAAGCCAACCTCTTACAATCAATCCAAACTTCCAGTTGGAGCTCAAGCACTGTAGTTCAAAAAATATATTAGAAAACTTTATATTTTAAAAAGTGCTTATGTTCATGACTTAATCTGCATTTATCAGATTTCAATGTAGTTATTGTGGTTAGCATTGTCACCAAAGCAAGAAGGTCGCTGGTTTGAGTTCTGGCTGGGTCAGTTGGCATTTCTGTGTAGAGTTTGCATGTTCTCCTCTTGTTGGCGTGGGTTTCCTCTGGTTGCTCCGGTTTCCCCATAAGTCTAAAAACATGTGGTATAGGTGAATTGGGTAAGCTTAAATTATCCGTAGTGTATGTGTATGAATGAGTTTGTTTGGATGTTTCCCAGTGATGGGTTACAGCTGGAAGGGTATCTGCTGTGTAAAACATATGCTGGATAAGTTGGTAAAGGGACTAAGCCGAAAAGAAAATGAATTAATGACTTAATTTGCATTTATCAGATTTCATTGTAGGTATTGTGGTTAGCATTGTCACCAAAGCAAGAAGCTCGCTGGTTTGAGTTTTGGCTGGGTCAGTTGGCATTTCTGTGTGGAGTTTGTATGTTTCTCTGTGTTGGCATGGGTTTCCTCCATGTGCTCCAGTTTCCCCAGAAAAAAATAATAGAAGATGCAGAACAACACAAAACTATGGATACTGAGACAACAGACATCCACAATGACAGAGGGCAAACATTTAAAACAATACCTTGTTATTGATCATAACTTCTGGAGAGAAATAGTTCAGAAAATGGACAAAGATTTGGCTTAGGTTTTATTTTATGCATGTGACATGAACATACATGTTATAAGGTTTTTAAATACCTAAATCACTAACTTTACAAACATTTGCCATGGGTGCTCTGTAAAGGTGGGTGTCCATCATGTGAATATTGGTGTTGTACACGCCACTATGTGATTTTTCCAATGGGAGGAGCATGTATGGCCATGGCTCATACCATGTGAGAGGAATTTTTAAGCCAGGCCAAGTGGCTTATGAGCTCTCATTTTAAACATGTCAAAAAGACTTAGAGAGCTGTCGGCTTAAATTGGTGAGGTGTGTGTGGTCGAATGAGCCAATCTATCAGAAGTTGACCAATCAGGATGATGAACTTGGATTTTGCTTGCCATACCTGACAAATAAGTGTCAGTATTTGACATCAATATGACATTGGTTTAAGATGTTGGCTCGACGTCAGACTTTGGTCACATTCCAACACAACCAAAAATCCACCAAATATCAACGTCATTTGATATGACAAAAATGACATTGCCCTTAGATGATCGCTAGACATTGAATTTTGGTCCCCTGATGTTACAACCTAAATCTAACTGTTACAACCTCTTTGATGTTAGTCTAGGGTAAAAGTAATAACATTTAAAAGGTGTGGTAATTTTACAAGATGATGAGTGAAAGTAAAAGACACAAACAACAAAACTGCCAACAAAAGTGATTTAATGTACAAAAAGTGAAATCAGAATAATGCCCAAATATATATACAATAAGAAAAATATTTACAACAATAATAAAGTAACAAATTAAACAAAGTATCAAACAAAATTAGGGCAACTCAAGAGTAAGGGGACTAGTGAAGCCAAATCAAAGAAATAAATATAACAAAACAATTCTAACTCGTAAGCAAACCCCTTACCTCGTTAGAAACATGAAAAGAAAAGGAAAAATCTTCAGAGCAGAGCGCCGTAAGCTTACCTATTCTGAACTAAAAACAAAAATACATAAGTGGCATTCACTTCTTACCTGTTACCTGGTGTTTTAAACAATGGATTGACTACGTGTATGTAGGATGGAAGTCGTAAGACATCTTCCCTGTCCACCTTACTCTGAGGACAAAGTCAACTCTCAATATTATCTTCTTTTTTTATTTTTATTTTTATTGACTTCAATAACAAACATACAAAATTCAATTTTACACAAAAAAAACAATGATAATAACAGATCAGGATAAATAATATAAACATTAAAAATTAAATAAAAAGAGAAACAAAAGAGAGAAAAGAAAGAAAACATAAATAAATAAGTTTAAACATATACATACATAACACAAATACAGCAAGAGGAAAGAAGGACTTATGTATCCGTGACATTTCCAAAATATTTATCATAAAAACTAAGAATCAATCACTTTTCTTATTATTAACTAGTCTAAGAGATTTAATAAAAACATCAATTTCTATTGAAAAATGTGTAAAAGAAGGCTGCGAACTGGAGAATCTTTTTTGTTTTGCCAGGTAAGAGTTGTACCAAAAAGCGATTAACAAACAATCGAAAATAAAATGTACAGAAATCACAAAGTAGTTCAATGGGCAGAAATAATACTAAATAATTTTATTCAAATGAAAGTTAAGCAAAATTAACGTATAACAAAATCATGTCGGCAAAAACAGGATCGAAGGAAAAGCGCGCTGTCCTCCGCTCTCCCTGGCGTCCTTATATGTGCAGGGCTCGAAATTAACCTTTTTTCTTGGTAGCACCGATGCTCCTAACTTTAAAAAGTTAGGCGCATCAGCCAAAATTTAGTCGCACCCACCAATTATAAGCACCGTTACTACAAGTTTTATACAAACAGATTTATTGCATTTGAAATCAACAGTAATCAAACTAACAAGCAAAAAAAAAAAAATATATATATGCAAGCGTGAGGAAAATATGTCTCAACGAAATGCCGTTATCACAAGAAATACATTTTATAACATGACTGAGTGACTAAAGCATACACGAAGCGCTCACCGGCCCTGCACACAATGCTTGAATGAATCTGTTAACGGTATAACTGTGCTGTTCTCACAAGTGCTGTCTGATATTGCACTGATGCTTTTGACATATACTGTACCTTATTATATGCATACGTCATGTTAATAGCAATACTGTCTTTTCATGAGTAGCGATATTAGTTTACTCAGTGCAAGCCTGTTTGCGATGCCGATGGTGTACGTAGTGTTAAATTTTACATATAGCTGTCCCTTGCACGGCGGACAGCATCTGGCGATTAAATGAAGGATTAAACAGAAGCTCTCGTGCTAGATGTGGCAAACTGTTACCTGAAAACTCCATCCCACAGACTTTTAATAGCGGACTTGAAGCCAACGGAGTCTTTTATCCACTCTTGGAAAAGTGTAGATGGTGGACTAACATTCAGCACATGATCACAACTAAGATGTGTCATTATTTATAACTTTAGATGCCATGGTTTCTAAAACAAAATCTGCCAGTGTCATTTTCATTCTCATCTTTAGCGCTTTAGTTTTTCGCGGTAGTAGCTCTCTCTGTCATCCCAAGCAAGAAGGCGCTGGCTGAGTGATTGACAGCTGACAATAACCAATCATTCGCGTTCAGTGCTAGAGCAGTGGTGGGCCAATAAGAAGAGCGCGAAGGCGGGGCAAGCATTACGGACTTGTTACTGCAGCAAGATGACATGACAACTGTTTTAAACCATTCCTGAGCGCTGCGTTTCCCGTTTCAAGTGCAGACAAAGAGCTTAGAGAGATGCATTCTGCATGAATGTCTCCCGAATCCGCGCATGTGCTGAACATTTTGCAGTAAAAACTGGTCGCACAACAATTTTAAGCACTCGCAGAAATGCTCCCAAATATATTTTGAGGTCGCATAGATAAAATTTCGGGCGCATATGCGACCAAAACGGTCGCAATTTCGAGCCCTGATGTGACAGCGCCACGTCACCCAATGATGAGTGACTGGTCTCCTGACCAATCGGCTTCCGCGAGGGCGGACCTAGAGGATACGACAGGTAGAGATGGGGAGAGAGAGAGAAAGAGAGGGAGAGAGAGAGAGAATGGGATGCAAAAATCCCACCAAAATACGGCAATCGTAACACTAACCTAATAATAACGTCCTATAATGCTGTGTGCCTGCTGGGATAACATGTAAAATGGGATCATGAAAGGAACATTCAAAAAGCAACTCATGTGAACACCTTAATCATATTATCGTCTTATTCAGATTAAGGTAAATAATTAGATTACTGATGTTCATGTAAACATTGTCATTGATTCTTTGCTGAGTCATTACACACAAATGGGTTTCTTTAATGTAATCTACCTGACAGAAAGAAATGACCATGTTACACTTTGAAGGGAAGCAATTCTCATCATATTTATGAAAGTTTCCATGAATCGTGCAACTCTCTCAAGAGCTGGTCTGTTGCTCAGCCTGGTGTAAGTTTTATGAGTATCAAACCGCTGTAAGCAGCACTTCTGACCAGTGAAGCACAGAAAATGGGAAGCCGTACAATGACATGGTTTAAAGGGCCCTAAGGCAATTACACGGAGGTCAGAGTCTTAGACATCCACCTGACCTTCATTCGCCTTTTGTCGGAGCTGACCTATGACCTTTTAAAACCCATAATACAGCTTTGGATGTCTTTGAACTGACCAGAGACCTTATGACTTACTAAGAAGGCAGGGGAGAAGGATGAAGCTTGTGTTGTGCGTTAAACAGCGAGGATTTCATTATGTGCCTCGAGGTTGTTTGAGCATCAGACTGTGTGGTATCTTAGGCTTAGGCATGACTGTATTCATATGCACTGTGGACACCTTAGAGAACACATTTCAGCATTAGCCGTGGGTAGTGATGCTTGAAATGATTTCCATTCACACGGCCACACAGATGGAGATGGAGAGGGAGAAAAAGCTGTGAGGCAGAGAGAGAAAGAAAACAGCTGGAGAGAGACTAAGATGGACAGACGCGCTGGAATAGAAGGTAGAGTCTTGGGGCAGAGGGAGCGATTTTTAAGTAGTACTTCAGCTAAAAATGAAAGTTCGGTCTTCATTTACTTGCACTCCTGTCGGTACAAATCCCCACGACTTGTACGGGAACACAAAAGGAGGATTGTGCTGGTTGCTCTTTTCCATGCCATTAGTCCCCATGGGGACAGAGGCTTTCAGGCTTCAAAAAAGGATGCAGATGCATCACAGGAGTATCATAAAAGTGGTTCATGCTAAATAAAGTGGCAATAATTGACATAATGAGAGTGAGTGGAAGTTTTATTTTTAACATGCTCGTCCGTGACACAGCACCGCAACCCTGTACCACCCCACACTTGAACTGAATCAACACTGAACTGACTTGAGCTCAGTATAATGACACTATTGTCTTTTGAGACCTGCTTTACAACATCATTTGAATGTCTCACGTTTGATGTCTTTTTCACAATTGATAATACTGTGTTTTTTCGCATTCATGTCAGGCTGCTTTGATGCAATCTGTATTGTAAAAAGAACCAAATTAATAAAGCTGACTTGACACATAGATGACATTGGAAAATGTTGTTTTTCATTCATTCATTCATTTTCTTTTTGGGTTAGTCCCTTTATTAATCAGCATTGTTGGCCGCCAACTAATCCAGCACAAGTTTTACGTAGCGGATACCATTCCCGCTGCAACTCATCACTGGAAAACACCCACACACTCTCATTCACACACATACACTACGGCTAATTTAGTTTCTTTTCAATTCACCTATAGGCAAGGCAAGGCAAGTTTATTTATATAGCACATTTCATACACAGGGGCAATTCAAAGTGCTTTACATAAACAAGAATAAAAGAAACAAGTAAAATAAAAATAAAAACAAATAATAAAAATGCGTAAAAACAAAACAAAACATAAAAACAGGTAAAATGTGATATAAAAGAATGAAGAAATGAGAAAAACATGATAGTGCAATCTGTCGGACGCAGCACAGTGCTCATTCAGTAAAGGCACAGCTAAACAGATGTGTTTTCAGTCTTGATTTGAATGTGCCTAATGTTGGAGCACATCTGATCATTTCTGGAAGCTGATTCCAGCAGCGAGGGGCATAGTGGCTGAAAGCTAATTCACCCTGCTTTGACTGAGCTTTTGGAACTTCTAGTTTATATGATCCTAAAGATCTAAGTGATCTGTTAGGTTTGTATTCAGTGAGCATGCTGTATCTGTAATGTATTTAGGTCCTAGGCCATTTAGTGATTTATAGACCAGTAATAATACTTTAAAATCTATTCTGAATGTAACTGGCAGCCAGTGTAAAGACCTGAGGACAGGTGTGATGTGCTCTGATTTTCTGGTTCTGGTTAGAATTCTGGCTGCAGCATTCTGGATGAGCTGCAACTGTCTGACTGTCTTTTTAGGAAGACCAGTGAGGAGTCCATTACAGTAATCCACCCTGCTGCTGATAAAAGCATGAACAAGTTTTTCTAAATCTTCACTAGAAACAAAGCATCTGATTCTTGCTTTGTTTTTGAGATGATAGTATGCTGATTTACTGACTGCTTTGACATGACTATTGAAACTCAGATCTGACTCAAGAGTCACACCAATATTCTTATAGACCATTTCAATGTGGTCATGTCATTTGCATTAACATTTTCTGCTTGTTATTTTACTATTTCATAACTGTAACAAGAGGTAATTCGATCATAACTTAATGTGAAAACAATCATCATAACATTATGTATCGATATGTGACACTTTCAGGTTTCTTGAAAGCTATAGAAATTAAAAATGTAAAACAGGAAACATGCTGGGACCATTGTTTTTGTTTACACCCCTCAAAATGGTCTATAGTGCATGTCTTTGGACTTGTGGGGGAAACCAGAGCACCTGGAGGAAACCCACACGCACATGGGGAGAACATGCAAACTCCATGCAGAAATGTCAACTGAACAGCCGAGGATCGAACCAGCGACTGTTACAACATAGGAAAAATTAAAGTGTTTTCTTATTTTCAAAATATCCCCTCAAAATTAAATACAATTTATGAATTATAAACAAGCATATCCTCTGAGCAAGAGAAAAAAAAAGAGAATAAAAAAATTATGAAAAAAAAAAAATTAAAACAAAGAAAAAAAAGAAAAATATTGAAAAGTTTGCGTTAAGGAGTCAATATTTCCTCATAGTTTTTAACTTTGTATTAGAGCTGATATTTATATTTATATATATTTGATATTTAGCTGATATTTAAAAATTTATAAACTTTTTGGGGTCCCCCAACACATTTTCATTTCATCCACCTGTTTTATGCACATTTTGCATTTATGCATTTATTGGATATTGTTCCGAACAAAATGGTCAGAAAAAAAATATACAAACTTATTCTGAAACATTGAAACATCAGGAATCAAACAAATGATTCAAAAGGTGTAGATAAATAAATAGAAAAATAAATAAATTACATGCATTAAAATAATAACAATACATAATTTAAATAATAATAACAATCTTCAGTATACATTTTTGACATCTTTTTAAATTTGAAGATACTGCATATGCTCAAAAATATCTACTAAGATGGATCAGTGATTTTGTATGCACATATCTGAGTAGAATAAACCTTTTATTTGATAAGAAAAGTGTTATTAGATTATTAATTAACTCTGATCCCCCGTCACTGTTCCCTGTCGAAACCGTTTTTTTTCTGTTTCATGCTACATTTTTGTCATCAATGATTTACTAGTTTCACTATTAACCGCATTTTAATTCGTCACGGTTAATTAATCGTAAAGGCTTCTCAACACCTTGTTTTTGCACAGAACAAAACTGCAGCAACTAAACAAAGTTATGCCAAATGTGAGCTAGTTTGTACACCGAGACTTATAACCACGCACAGTGGACTGACTATGACATATTAATTAAGACAAGCTCGTTCAAGTTAGTTATTTCCAATGGAGGGACGCAAGGAAGCAATGGAAAGTACAAAGGGTTTGCAAACCCACTTACAAATAATAGCGCCTGTGAGAGCGATCATGTGGCGAGTGTTGATGCGCCAGCTGAGATTAATCAAGTGTTTTTGGAGAGAGTGCCAAAAGACTCAAGACTGTTTCCCAGCGCAAGTGTGAGCAGCGCATATTTTTTTGGCATCCATGTTAACAGGTTAGAGCTTTTATAATGCACGCAGAAGCAGCGTGTCAGCACGAGGCATAAGCGTCACGGAAGCAGCAGTGTTGTGATTGTTTTGGCACTGGGCCTATTATTGCTGCGCTGCACAAGATCAATTAAGGTGACATTGCATTGATAATGACCAAAAACACATTGAATGACACTAAAAAGTAGCAATTTTACCCAATAAATGCATCAATAATATCCACTGATTTTTATATAGTCAATCAAATTACCTTTTAAAACGGCAACAAATATGTATTTAGGCCCGAACTATAAAACCAAATGTAAAATAATTTTAGTTTTAAACTGGTTGGGTTTTAAAATCAATGAATGAAAATAATCATAATAACCGTGAAACCGAGATTATGTCTATAATCGCACAACCAAAATTTACAATCGTTGCATCCCTACATCAAAGACGCAGCTGTTTACACATCATATATAAGAAATGACTTAGCAGAAGACATTGAATATAAATGGATGCTTACTACTAGCCTCAGTTTTGTACACTAGAGCAGTGTTTCCTCAGTTCCTGGAGGCACACTAACAGTACATGTTTTGGATGTCTCCCTTATCTGACCCATTCATTTCAGGTTTTGAAGTTGATTCAGTTGTGTTTGAATAGGAAGAGGTTGAAAATATGTACTGTTGGTGTGCCTTCAGGAACAGTGTTAGGAAACACTGCACTAAAGTATAATCAGAAACTCTGCAGTCAATTTCTCCATGCAGAAATGAGATGTAAAGTTCTGTCTGCACACTTGCAGCACATCAGTCACAGTTGTCAGAAAAGCAAGTGAGTAAACACATAAATACAGTTTGACAAATTCATATGTCTCCAGTAGTCACTCACTTTCATGATTTAGTATGATGAACTGTACCTGTTTTATTTATTTATTTATTATTATTTTTTTTTTTAGGTTGACTCAGGTATATTTTGTTCATGCCTTTCCTAGAGGCACACCAACACCGTCACATTTTTGACCTTCATAATTAATACATCAGCTTCTTAGTAGGCTTGGGCCAGTATAAGATTCTGACAGTATGATAACCTTGGATAAAAATATCATAGTTTCACGGTATTGTAATTGCTGCTCTAAAATATATACTTTTCAAATGTCTGGGTAAAAACTTAAACTTTTTTCTCATTTAACTAAGTATATTTTATTTTAAGAAACATTTCATATATTTTTGAACAGTAGCTTAACATGTCAGGCTAAATAATTCAAATGAATTATTGACTTCTGCTGTTTTCATTAGTTTCAAAAACATAGATTTCTTTACAATTTGAGATACTGTTGTCCTAAAAAAAACGGAAAAAAAAAAACAGAAAAACTTCAAAAAACTAACACATACCATAGAAACGGCATAGCAAAACAGTTTGGCTGTTTTAAAACCTTGACTTTTCCCAACCGTGTTATACCTTGAAAACTGTTGTCCCGTGCCTGCTTCTTAGTAGCTCCAAGATCAGAAATATGTCAGTCAGATAGGAAAGACGTTCAAAATGTGTTCTTCCAGCAGCAGGGTAGAAATTTACTTTGTTATCCTAATAATAATTGAATCAAACGATTACATCAATTGATCCCAAGTGATAGTATGAAAGCCCCATTCAAGGGACTTTGTATGAGACTGCTTTCAAAAAAAAACTTTAAAGTTGGGGTTTGGGGGATAAAATCAAACTTTCTGCAAATAGAGTAATTTTTAAAAACAACACTGTGTAAAGAAGAAAACATGTTCATCTATAGCAGTGTTTCTCAACCACGTTCCTGGAGGACCACCAACACTGCATGTTATGGATATCTCTTTTGTCTGTCACACCCATTACAGTCTTTCAGTCTCTGCTAATGAGCTTATGATCTGAATCAGGTGTGCTTGGTTAAGGAGACCGGCGCCATTTCTCAATTCCAAGAATGCAGAGAACGGACTTGCATTCTTGTAGAGACCGGTCTTGCCAAGTTACCTCGGAAGAATGAACTCAGGAGAACAGTGAATGCGTTCTGTGAAAAAATGAGATGCTGCATTCTTCCCTGGTTCTACCTGGTCTCATGTCCTTCAGTCATTATTTTTAATGGAAAATTATTTAAACATACAGCATTCATACAACGATTTGTTGTTTTTCCCATTTTCAAAATATATACTATTCATAAAGACCTTAAAAGTATACGTTGCACAATAAAAATTAAACTAATTTGAATATAAATTTCAGTAAATAAACACCCTTAAAAAGCCCCTATTTTCCATTAAAAAGGTCATATTTTGGATTTTTGAGGTCTCCAACAACATGCTGATATGCGTGCAAGATCAAAAAACACTTACATTGTCTTTTAATATGCATTTATTTTTAACCTAATTATCCCAGCGACTCTCATATGAATCGTTTAGCAATCCATTTGTTCCCACCACGGCTACAGTATGAAGAAGCAGAAAGTATGTGAGAGCCCAATAGAGTACTAGAAAACCAAACAGTGACTAGCTAGTCAGATTTTCCAGTAGTACTTTCATTCATTTATTTCCCTTCGGCTTTATCCCTTATTTGTCAGGGGTTGCCACAGCAGAATGAACCGCTAACTCTTCCAGCATATGTTTTACGCAGCAGATGCCCTTTCAGTTGCAACCCAGTACTGGGAAACACCCATACAGTCATTCTCCCTCACATTCATACAGTACGGCCAATTTTGTTTATCCAATTCACCTATACCGCTTGTCTTTGGACTGTGGGATAAACCAGAGCACCCAGAGGAAATCCACACAAACACGGGGAGGACATGCAAACTTCACACATAAATGCCAACTGGCCCAGCCGGGAATCAAACCAGTGATCTTCTTGCTGTTCACTTAGCCACCGTGCTGCCCTTCCAGCAGTTATTTAAGTTAAGGAGTGTACACTGTTGTTCTGGTTAGGAAACTTTCAGCAAACAAACGCACGCAAAATAAAATATTAATGCTTAAAACATATGCTTCACTGCACTGCACATATAAAACAGATAATTCGAGTCTGAATCCACCACTTTATCTGATCAACACTTAATTTAAATTCAGTTCAGTCAGATTGATGAGGCGATTCGCATGAAGACATTTTAGCCTTGAACTAATAAACCAATTATACACTTTTTAAATGAAGACATAGTCAGTGAGATGAACTCCAGAATCATATCAGTCGGGTCAGTTCTTGATTGAATCCTTCAGATCGTATTTGCTGATTCATGCAAAGTTCTGACTCAAAAGAATGATTCATAAACCTTACTTAATTTTCATGAATGAGCCAAGAAGAGTTAAGGTACTGTTTGAGTTTTGGTTTGTTTATTTATTATGTTACATTTGCATTTTGACATTCGGTAAATGCTTTCATCAAAAGCAACTTTCTGTACATTGCATTCAGTGTACCGCGCTTTATTGATTCATGGATTCCCCGGGCTTCAAACATTGCTAGCAGCATGCAGACCTGTTTGAGCTACAAGAACGAATGTATGGTTTTAGAAGATTTGGACTCGTATGGACCACTTTCATGGTTCTTTATGGTGGCTTTGCATCCTTTTTGAAGCTTTAACGCCTCAGTCCCCCACTTTCTGTTGCCTGAAAGACAAGAAATTAATTTAAGTTTGGAACAACACAAGGGAAATTTGAAAAAAAATAAAAAAATAAAAAGTTAAAGGTGCAACATGTGGGACTGACAGTGGTTGAACTAAGGATTGCAGTCCAAATTCAAAATATTGTAGAGTTTTTCTTCCCTTAACCCTTTCTCCTTAAACCGTGGTCACACTACAGTTTTGGCATTAGAAGTTCTGTCGAAAAAGGTGAAGGATTAAACAATATGATTAGATGTTCCCCTGGGATGGGTTGCAGCTGGAAGGGCGTGCGGTGCGTAAAACATAAGCTGGATAAGTTGGAGGTTCATTCCGCTGTGGCGACCCTGGATTAATAAAAGGACTAAGCCGAAAAGAAAATGAATAAATGAATAAACTGAGTGATTGCTCCATATTTTACATTTCTGTACAGTGAGTAGGGATGTAACTATTCACCTGACCTTTGATTCAATAAGTTTGACGATACTAATCTTACGATTTAGTCACAATTTATTTTTACAAAATTATCTGAGACAAATTTAACGTGAACAAGAGCCCTTTAATTTTTTTTTCTTTCCAGAGTTCACACTTAGCTGATGATTGATAATAAAGCTAGTTTGGTGTGCTGTCCTGGGAGCGAGCCCTGAGCTTATAAAATCCTCAAGCCCTGGGCTCCCTCCCGTTGCAGGGCGAGAGGGGAGTTTGGGCTCAGGTAGATCTCGATGACTCCCCCTCCTGCTTATTGTAGTTAAGTGTCAGATATGGATGCTGAGAAGGTGTACTCAGAGCTTGGCTAAAAATATTTTGGATTAATTGTTTAGGGTGCTTGTTTTTGAACTGTTTGAGGAAAACGGAGGACCCTGGGAAAACCCACGCGATCACGGGGAGAACGAGCAAAACTCCACACGGAAATGTTGCCTGGTTTGGAAAGGAATTAAACCAGGGGCATTCTTGCTATGAGGCAACATCGCTAATCACTGGCCACCGTGCCACCTGTTTGAAAGGAGGGAAAGTGGGGTTGGGTGGGGGCGTTTCTTCAAGACGAAGATATTGCGATGAGAAAAGTCTGGTTATTTATAGTGAGTTAAGGATCATCTGATAGGATAATTAGTCATTAGCTAAAGTTGGAACAGCTGTGAATAATTATAAGCACTTGATCCTCTCGAAAAATGTTTATAAATAAACTTCAGTCAATGCTGCACATTGTTTTTCCAAAATAAAATCTTTTCTGCGATAACCGGAATTTTAAAACAAAATAAAAAAGTGAATAATACAAACTAAAGAAGACTCGTTAACACAAACTAAACCTTTGACTGTGCAGCTACATTGCACATTTAAAACAAATACCGAATAAAAGATGGACAATACAAATTAAAGAAAGCTCTTTAATACAAACGAGCTAAAACTGTGCTGGGTTTTTTTAATTTTTAAAAGAAATATCAGTGTTATCTGGCATAAGCTGAGGTGTTTGCACATTTACAATGTTTCCTGCTGATGAGAAAACTCTTTCACTGGGGACTGAGATTGCTGGTGTGGAGTGGAAAGTCTCTATTAAACCAGAGAGCAGTGTGAACAGAGTTGGTCAATAGGCCCTCTGCTCTAGGGGACTGACAACTGGCATAAAATACAGATTATAATGTATAATATATAAAAAAGCAAATTATTAAAATAAGCATAAAGTAAACTGAAAACAGAATGAATGATTTAATACCTGGTTATTTTTCAGTCTAAAAAACATCCACACACTTTCGATATGAAAACACTGATGCATTGTGTGATCTCCGTAGCTCTCGTCAGAGCAAGCAGAGCTGCCAATCCTCCGGTCAGCATGGTTTGGCCTGTTAATAGCTTTTGTGTATAGACGTCTGTAGCTTTGTTTCCATGCAAAAATGTGAATTATCTTTATGCACAAAACTGTATTATCGCATAAAAGATCTGCCAATAAAGCCGCATTTCCATTCAACGACTCAATGCGAACAAGGTGGATGGAAACGGAGCTTGTGTCAGTTATTTTTCACTGTGCTGCATCATATTCGTTGTTCTGTTAGTGTAAGTATTTTTTAGTATAAAGTAATACTTTTTGCATTATTTGCGCACAGTTTGTATTTGTTTGGCGCACTCCACCGCTGTCATTTTAGTTTGCCACCAAACCTCTTGCTCGCCGTTAATGTGCAGGTAAAGTGAGTTTGCACCTTTAAACAGCGCCCTCTCAGTTCAAAACATGTATCGCGATTCATTGTATATTTGAACCAGTTTAATTTGTCACATATTTGAATCGATTTTCAACCGACTCAGTGAATCGTTACATCCCTAACAGAGAGGTCATGTTTTGATCTTCTATTGGTTTCATGCAATCACGTAATGCGATTTTGCAGGTCAGAGTTCACCAAGCTTAAACTTTGGAAAGCACCAACATGCAAAACTTATTGCACAAGCTTGCATTTCCAGTCTGCAACATTCGCATTAGGGATGCTCGATTTTTGGGAAAAATCTAAATCACAATTAGTTTGGTCATAATTGTAATCACAATTATTTAAAACGATTATCAGTTGAAGTCAAAATTATTAGCGCTCCTGAGAGTTTTTAAAAAAATTTTTTTTTTATAAATATTTCCCAAATGATGTTTAACAGAGCAAGGAATTTTAACAGTATTTCCTATAATATTTTTTCTTCTAGGCTTATTTGTTTTATTTTAGCTAGAAAAAAGCAGGTTTAAATATTTTGAAACCCATTGTAAGGTCTATAATATTAGCCCCCTTAAGCAATATATTTTTTGATTGTCTGCAGAAGAAACTTCTTTCCATTAAACAGAAATTGGGCAGGAAAAGGGCAGCTAATATTCAGGAGGGCTTATAATTCTGACTTCAACTGTATATATAGTTATTTTCCACCCTGCAAAGGAAGATAAATAAATACAATAGAATAAAAATATGAAACAAACTGTGCTTTAAGCATCTTCACCCTAAGAAACAAAACAAAAATCCTTCAGTCAAGAGCAGTGAGAGATTTTCTCGTTTTGTTTGATTAATGATAAAAACAGGCGGCAGCAGGATTATTTCGCATGGTCACTTTCATGGTTTATCTTTCACGTGTCTTTTGATTCTCAACTCGTTTGTGGGTAAACAAATGAGCGTAAATATGAATGATCACTAAACACCGCGTTTTGACACCTATTTGACCCTTAAAGCGCTCAGGTTAAGATGACTTTAGATGTCTGCGCTCCTCTGCTCGTCTCAGTGTGCGAATGAGACCGAATGCTGACCGGCCGCATGCTTCTGACTGTGTATGCGTGCCGCACACACACATAAGCACGCGGTCTTTCACGCTTTTAAGAGTGACACATGTGTACCTCTGAAAAGGGGGCGGTATATGACGCAATAATCGTTTATCTCGATTGATATTTTTTCATAATCGTTTGAAGCAAAATCGAAATCGAGATTGGATTTTCGATTAATTGCACAGCCCTAATTCGCATGCGTATGAATGTAAGTCTATGGTGTGAAAAGTTCAGTGTGACTGCAGCTTTAGACTCGATGAACATGCAGGTTGCTAGATTGACAAAACAAACAGGAGCTAGCCTGCCTGACAATCGAGCCTTACACTGTAAGCTACTCAGCTGATATTTATGCTTGTAAAAGTTAGACTATTTGCTAATTAGTACAACCTCATGTGGATTTTTATAACTCTGAATCAGTGTTTCATGTCGAAGTCTGCTTCTGTCCTTTAAAAATTCACATTTTTGGCTGTGTCCACGTATTTTGAGGCAGCCCCATGGCTAAAAAGAAAAATGCTGTGTTTTCCACTCTAAGACAACCTGGTGTGCTGAAATATAATTGGGTAAACTGGCACTGTCCAGAGTTACTAGACCAAAACAAAGACAGACATTCTGAAACAGCCACACTATTTCAAATGAAAATAACTGGCTTTCATTATTTTTCAGATAAACAAGTGTATATGCTAAGTTAGCATGTTTCCTAAATATCTGCAAACATATTGTGGTGTTTATATGCTTTAGGAAAGTCAATTTTTGGGTGAACTATTCACAGGGGTGTCAAACTCGTTTTTACTGAGGGCCATTTCAGCATTGTGGCTGACCTTAAAGGGCCGGTTGATGTATATTAATATTTATTGTTTACACTTTATTAAATATGTACTTAGACACCTATACACTATATAACTGCATGTTCACTATGTTTATATAAAATAACTGTTTAACTTTTACTAGTAATCAGTTGAAATTATTAATAGCCTAGCTAATAAAGTTATGTTAGCTAATAACCTTCATTTTTCTGAATTTGATTGGAATACAATAATGTGCACCTTTTGTAAAGCTGCTGCAAAATTACTGTAAAAAGTGCTGTACAAATAAACTTGAATTTAATTGAAATTACCGTAATATTTAACATGCTAACATGTTAACTAAAACCATATACTGTACATGTCTCTTTGTTTTATTGTAGTAAAATAAAGTAACAAATAAACACATGGATTTGTTAAATGTTAAATAGATGTTTTTTAATCTCTTAGTCCTTTTTATCAGGTGAAGAAACCTACATTACGCCCATCAAAGTAAATAACAAAGACAAATATCATCAGACAGTCATTTTCTTTGCATATTATGTTGCATATCATATTATCTTTGTTTATCTTGATAGAAGCAGAACTGTGGAACAGCAAATAATTTATAGCTGGGTCTTAAATCAAATCTGCATTATGGGAGATGCAGTTTATTGTCAACATACAGTACAATATAAAGCAGCATGGACTTTTATTATAATGCTGAGTTCACAACAAACACAAAGCACCACATCACACTCTAGATCATGAGTTCCCAAACTTTTCAGCCCAGGACCCCCAAAATGACAATGCCAGTGACTCGCGACCCCCAATACCCTCTGAGGTGGTTATAAATACAGTGGTTAAATATGCAATGGAGCGCACACACCAATAGACCCAAGTCTATTCTTCATTTCATTTTTTAAATGTATATCAGTGCTGTAAATGGGGCAGAAAGTTTAACCTGGTGTTATAAAATCAATATCCTGCATCTGGCACTATTGCTGTGTCTTTAATGTAATGTAATTACCCCAGGGGTCACAATCCAATAGAACTAGTAACTATAAGCTACTATAGTAAATATATACAGAAGTATATAGTAAATATAAACAACATTTTTTTTCTCTTCAGTAGGTTATGGATAAAATATGGTAATTCTTATGATTTAATAAAAAGAAATATTTATCACAAGCACCCCCCCCCCCCCCCCCCTCTCATTGTCCAGCGACCCCCGGGGGTCCCGACCCCTACTTTAAGAACCACTGCTTTGAAATTGCATGACGGAAAATGCGTCACTCACTGTAAAATATTTAGGCTTCCATACAACTCCTTTATGTTGTCCCAACACAAATCAATTAACTAAACTTTTTTGCAAATTAAAAAAATAAAATAAACTAAAAACAATTGTCCCAAACACAATCTAAAAGTGGAGTAGGCAATCTGTGAAAATGCTAACTTAGCATTATAGCATTGAGAACATACACCTCACCCTGCCATCCAAAGCCACACCTCCTGAAGTTATGAACGTGCACCAAATAGATGACAATAGAAAACCATATAACACTGGATCATGTCATTCGCCAGTTAGAAACTTTATAGTACTTTATAATACTACAATTCCAAATGTAAAAACAAAAAACTGTTTTATAGGGTGGCTTAGTGGTTAGCACTGTCACCTCACAGCAAGAAGGTCGCTGGTTTGAGCCCCTGCTGGACCAGTTGGCATTTTTGTGTGGAGTTTGCATGTTCTCCCTGTGTTTGCGTGGGTTTTCTCTGGTTGCGCCAGTTGTTTTCTACATTTAAGGAACCAGCCAATGCTGATCACACCTGTGTGATTATACGTGTAAAAGGATCAAATTAATGCTAACTTGTATTTAGTGCAGGGGTTCCCAAACTTTTCAGCCTGCGACCCCTAAAATAACAATGCTAGTGACTCGCAACCACAATATCCTCTGAGGTGGCTATGAATAGAGAAACCTTGCATGCAATGGTGCATACACACCAATAAACCCAAGTGTATTCTTTGTTTATTTTTTTTATGTATGCGAGTGCTGTAAATGGGCCAGAAAGTTGAATCTGGTATCATAAAATCAATCTGCTGCATCTGAAGCTATTGCTGTGTCTTTAGTAAAATATAATTATTTCAGGGGTTACAATCTAATAGAACTAGTGACTATAAGCTACTATAGTAACTATATAGTGTATAGTAACTATAAACGACAAATTTTTTGGTAATTTTATGGTTTAATAAAAATAAATAGATTTTTGGAAATCACCAGGCGACCCCTCGTCATTGTCCAACACCCTTTGGCGGGGTCCCGACCCCCACTTTGAGAACCACTGATTTAGCTGACTATATTTAAATTACTTTATCGATACTGTAAAAGGTACCTTTTGAAATTGAAAACAGCTGCATCAATATTTTCACCTGAAGTTTTCAGTGGCTGAACAACACTTCTGTGCATATAGCCTACAAAAGATTACAATCAACTTAAGCTTTGCATGGCTAAACTATTTTTAAAACATACCTTTCTAAGTACTTCAGGCATTGTGTCATCCTTCAGTCCGCAGTTTTGAACTGCATATTCCCTCCAGCATGCAAAAGCAACTTTCCGCATCCAGTATATAATTTATAAATGAATACATATGTTCACATTTGGTGTGAACCATAAGCTCTTGAGTTTGACACATGTGCTATAAAACAAGCAGTACAGGTTATTGCCACAGCATAGGTGTAGACATTCAGGGTTTTCGGGTGCTGTGCCAACTGTATAAATATAACTCCTCTCTTCCATGTACATGGTCTCTGATGTGTGAAGGCCAGGCTGGATTTCTCCAGCATGCATCTTTACCTCAGTCAGCCTCTCTCAGCTGTCTGATTCATCTCTAATCAGCTTCTGCCCACTGGGAGTCCCCCGGGATGACAGCAGCAGGGGAGACGGCAAAAGCCAGAGGTTTACAGCGCCGACAGAAAGGGAGCAGTTGGAGAGGTCGGGAATCTAGACTCCGGGGCAGAAAAAGAGTGCTAATGTATTTGGTTGAAATGCCTTGGTTTGCAGAGCCAGACAGGGGTTAAGAGAGCTGTTTAGAAGCAAACTGAAGAGTTTGGAGGAACAAGATGAGTGTATAATGGTGTAGACACTAGAGCGGCTACAGAGAGTGGCTGAAACCAGACATGAGGTCTGAGGGGGCGAGAGAGGGAGACGGCTGATGTTTGGGCAGATGGTATAATCTCAGGTACAGATGCTGCATGGATTGCTTCAGTAGAACATTTTGCAGAATGTGAGATGGTCTGGCAATGGCTCTTTATACGCTCAATGTGTTTGTTAGATAAATTAATATTGATTAATTTCCATATATTCTATTTATATATGTATACTTTTAAAGAAACACTTAAGGTCATAAATGTATGTGCTTCTTGGTATAATCAAATGCTCAAATGTAGTTTTCAATTAGTTGAATGGGTGGAATGTGCTAGTTGCAGGAATATTGTGCTGACCAAGAGTTGAGTGTATGATCAATACAATTCTACCAAACAAACAGTTTAGACCAATGGTTAAAGACAATGCTCCATCATTTATTTGTATGGCTGTTTAAAAACTGGTCTCAAAGGACAGCCTTTTAAGCAAACAAAAGGTTGTTTCTTCTGTACTGTTTCCTCTAAATCTTCCTGAGTCTTGGAATAATTTTTGATCTTGACAGTGTTAAACACTAGCAGTGATATTTAATGCTGTTCCCAGAGGGTCATGACTAAAATAGAGAGAAGTCGTGCAGTTGGATCTGTCAATATGTCAGTATTGATTTGAACATATATATATATATATATATACATATATATATATATATATATATATATATATATATATATATATATATATATATATATATATATGTGTGTGTGTGTGTGTGTGTGTGTGTATATGTATATGCCTATATATATATATATATATATATATATATATATATATATATATATATATATATATATATATATATATATATATATATATATATAGAGGGATCATATTTTCCCTGTTTTATCATCCCTCCATTGACTTCCTGTAGAACTTTGGGTTGATTTATTTGCTGCAGTTTCAGTATTGAAATCCCAATGTGCACATCTGCAATAGTCCATTGAAAGATCTGAAAGATATGTTGTGTCCGAATTATAGTTGACCAGGAGCTACAGAATGCACAGCTTGGTTTAAATATAAAAGAGTGAAGGTTTTATCATTTAGATTTGTTTTAAGGCTTGTGAATGAGCATTTTAAGAGAGTTTAACACATTTGGGCTCAAAAAATGATGCTGTTTGGAGGTGTAATAAAGACTTATTGAATTTGATTATTTATATGGGAAAAAAAAAAATTCTTACAAATTTTTTGTCTTTTTGTCTAGTCCAAATATTAAGATTTCAAGTGAAAACATGAGTATTTTACTCACCCCAATGGCAAATAATTTGGCGTGTTTTAAGAAGACAAATTCTTAATTTAAACTTAAATGAAGCCTTGCCTACTAGCACAGGAGCCAATCAATAATCTCTATAGATTGACGTTTCAGACCAGACATTTGTTTTTATGACAGTTTTTTGTGGTCAACAATCACACTGTATATGAGGAAACACGAACATAAGAAATTTATTTGAACTATGTTCTTTTAAATGAAGCAACTGCACTTACAAAAAAACAAAAGTTTTCTGGTTTTGTAATCTGAATGAAATGAATGCGAGGTACAGTCCATCCTGTCAAGACCAAGTTGTGAATTATTTTAGAAGAGCTTGAGCTGACGAAGTATTATTCAGTGGATGATAATGTGTAGAATGCCTATAAATGAGGTTGGTGTTGCCATCTCATTCCTTTTAAGTGCGCATGCGCATTAGCTTGGGAAACCTAAAAAAATGGCAATTTTGTTTGATTCGAACGTTTACAAATCAAACTTATGAGACGGTTTTTATTTAATTTTGTTGGTGATTCCAAATATGTAATGTAATTATTAGCTTGAATAAAAGTTTTGGATAAAATTATGTTTCCCCTTACAGACAGAAGGCCCGAGCATACTGTTTCAAAGATGAAATAACTTGCCTTAAAGGGACTTTGGAATTAACCACCAAACTGACAAAATGTAAAATAATTATGTTTCTTTATGAGATTAAGCTCATAATTAAGTTCGGAGTAAAAATATGTTGCTTTTCTCATAATTATGAGATTTTAATTATATGAAATTGATTTCAAGACTTTTCTTAAAATATTGCTACACGTTGTTAGCATAAATTCTTTTAACCATGTAGAGAAAAAGTGTTATCACCGAGAGCGCTGACGTGCACCTTTTCTTATTTTGAAACTTTTTTTCTTACATGACATTTGAAAACACTTAGTTTTATGTTCTTTACATGACTCATATGCTCCACTCTTCAGCCAAATATAAAAGCTGCTTTTGGTAAATGAAGATCTGACACATTCTTGTGTCAAAAAGTGAAGAGACCTTTTTTTTTATGTACGTTACACATTGACATGTAGTTGTTCATCTTGGAAACTGACAGAATGAATCCAGCGTTAGTCTGTTTAATTATGAAAAAGTAATTGTTCCTCTGTGTAAGCTGTATTAAACTTTTGATTTGATGCTTGAAAAAATCTGAACAATATACAATGTTCAGAGAATTGAAAACATTTCCATAAGTGAGATTTTTCTGAAATTCAAAGATTGATTTTATTGTATTTATAAAGACATAAACTAGATTAACAACAGGGGCGGACTGGCCATCTGGCAGACTGGCCAGTTTCCCGCTGGGCCGTTGTACTTTTTGGGCCGGGCTGATGATCTTCTTATGAGCTGATCGGCCCATAAAACACTTAGCAGACTGTCGTGTTAATGCCTAATTAATTGACGATGCTGTGATCTGCGACGCTCTGAAAGAAAGATGTTTTTTTTTTTCTGGACAGACCGGATCATGTGACATAATCTGCAGCCCATTGGATCTTTTCTTTATTGACATTGAGCTGACCCAATCACAAGCTCTCATTTTGGGCTCTGTGTGAGTTTGCAACATCGGTGTGTATTTGTCAAAATAGTTTAGAGTCCTCTCACCTCTACTTACCTATCTGTCTATATAAATACTTTTTATGTTTACTTTTCATCTGCACCAAGGCCCACGACAACTTCCTCTCATGCTGTTTCCTTAACCTGCAACTCTTTATTTAACAAATAATATAGATCCTAAAGAACTGTATGCATCTCAAGCTGTAGAGCCTCCTTTCCACTGCACATGACAAGCGACAAACCGGAAGTCATTCATTTCCAATGGAGAGTAGTCTGGGAGCGGCGTGGAGTTCGGATCATCTTCGTATGCAGAAAATTCAGATCCGAATTGTGCTGCGGATCCTTTGAAATATTAGAACTTCTGCGACTGGACCATATGCGACCTACCGACCTGATGTTATGTATTCCAGTGTTGTGCAAGCAGGTCCGTGCAAGCGAGATGAGAAATACTAGTTTTTTTTGGTTATTTTTTGAATTAGAAAAAGTCTATATAAACAAAAACACTTCTTTTCATAAATGTAAGTAATAAAATTATTATTTTTTTATGTTGTCTCCACATTGCATCCAATATTTTTAGCGGTCTATGAGTTTCTAGTATTCATTCATTTATTCATTCAACCACTGTGAACACATAGTGAATAAAGGCTTTTGCTTTTGCACTGCTTTATTTCGGGCTCTGTGAGAACAGCTTCTATCCCATGGTGCACATCAGAACTGGAAATACTGTGCGACTGCCACAAGGGGGGCGTATTCCGACAGTCATGTCCAAATATCGTGTGCAGTGGAAAGGCGACTTTTGAGTGTCATTCATGTCTTTAAAGGTACACTTGGTCAGAAGATAATTACCTGTGATATCATGTCATTTTGTTTTTGATCGTCAGCATGACGTAGGCCTATATAGTTACAATAATATTTATATAAAATGGTTATAATAGTATTTATATATAATAAAACTAGTTACAACTTAAGCAAAACTAATACATTTTTTTTTTTATTTAGTTTTGTATTTCGGGACCAAAGTAAATTTTGTTGCATTTTTTTAATCGTTTAAGTTCATTTGATCAATTTGATTTGACAATCTTCAATCTGTGTTTGATGTTTCATGATACATTGCTTTTATTATTTAACCTTATTTTGTTAATTAACATTAAATGTGTGTGTGTCAGCAGGCAGTTTTTGTTATGTTTATTATTTAATATAGGCTCCCTCGAAACACACTGGCACACACAAGATGGACTTCCAGTGTGTGGATTATACTTTTATTATGATATCAAAGTACATTTTAAAGGTTTTTAATTTGTTTACTCTTGTTATTTTCTTTTGTGCTTTTATAGGATAAGAGTTGGTAAACATATTCAAGGGCATGCACAGATGTGTAGCATTTATTTATTTTTTTAAAGATTAAATTTTGGCCTTTTTTGCCTTTATTAAGTTGATAGGACAGTATTTTAGACAGGAAACAAAGTGAGTGAGAGGGTACGAAAAATATCCTCGAGCCAAGATTCGAACTTGGGACGAAAATTACACCAGCATGCTAACCACTAGGCTATTGCACCAACAGATGGGTAGCATTTTGAATGAATGTAGTGGGCCACTTTGGCCCAAAATGACTCGGTGGCTGAGAGGTTAGCACTGCTGCTGGTTCAAGTCCCGGCTGGGTCAGTTGGCGTTTCTGTGTGGAGTTAGCATGTTCTCCCTGTGTTGGCGTTGGTTTCCTCCGGGTGCTCTGGTTTGCCCAACATGGCAAAGACATGCAGTATACTGTAGGTCACAGGTGTCAAACTCAGTTTCAAAAGGGCCGCAGCTCTGCACAGTTTAGTTCCAACCCTAATTAAACACACCTGATCAAACTAATTGAGTCCTTCAGGCTTGTTTGAAACCTACAGGTAAGTGTGTTGGAGCAGGGTTGGAACTAAACTGTGCAGGGCTTCGGCCCTCCAGGAATTGAGTTTGACACCATTGCTTTAGGTGAATTGAATAAACTAATTTGGCTGTAGTGTGTGAGTTTGAACGAACGATACTGGGTTGCAGCTTGAAGTGCATCCGCTGTGTAAAAAAAAAAATATGTTGGAATAGTTGGTGGTTCATTCCGCTGTGGTGACCACTGATAAATAAAGGGACTAAGCTGAAGGAAAATAAATGAATGATTGTGCAACCCTACCCTCAACCAATGACATTGAAACACGCCCAGTCTGGACTAGGTCAAAATTTAAGCTGCTGTTTTCAGTACAGGGCACGTATAGCTACTTCTGTGCATGCATTTCCCCTTCTACGTGGCAGACTAAATGATTTATAGAGGTTCGCTGGAGGCAAATGCACTGGGCAGAGGTGCATTTTCATGTCTAAGTGAAGCTTCCATACTGAACTTTACTCTGAAATGTACAGCAGGTAGCTGTTTTAGACTCAAAACCATCAAAAGGATGTCCCAGAAAATGAAGGCTTCCTAATATTCATTCTCAGGTTGTTAGAAAGACCTGACATTGACATGACACAGTGTTGAGTGCTTGGTTAAAAGGTGTGTTGGGTGAAAGAGAGAACAAATGCATCATCTCTCCACTCTAGGGATGATGTTTTTAGAAGCCTTTCAGAAGAGATGTTCAAGCCATTAGTCCATCTAAAGAGTCAAACGCTGAAACTATGTCAGACATGTGCGAGTCGGAGTGACTGTTTTTCTAATGAGAACAGACGCAATAGTGGTTTCCTTCCCTTCACTCATTCATTCGAGAGATTTCTTCCAACGCCAGACATTCTTACTCTAGTAAAGCATCAGCTCAGTTCCATGGCCGAATGCCATAGAGAGTAGATAAGCAGATTTCAAGCTTTCTGTCAGCTTTCTTCGTGCTGCCAGCTTTCTGCTTCTTGTAGTAGAAGAAAGTCGCTCGGTGATGGCTACGTCATTACAAAAGCAACCAATGTATCTGATTGGATCACTTTCAAATAATGTCAGTCAGCACAAATCAAAGTCTGTCAGCCGGGATTAACGTCAACAGAGAACATCTGCAAGTCAAGTCAAGTCACTTTATTTGCCTAATGGATAGTTTGCACCAAAAAATGAACGAATCAGTCATCGTTTACTCAACCTCATGTCAACCAGTGTTTTTAAATCAGCATTTTTAGTGTAGCAAATAAAATGAATAACTTAAGAATCATCAGGAAAACAAGCATGAAGCACATGCATATGTTTAGATTTGGAGAAAGATGTGGTTGTTTGGATATCCACACATCTAGTTTAACTTTGCCCAACCTGATTTCACCAAGTTGGACATTGAAAGAAATATGCATGACATTTCAGACATGTTCTTGGATTACCATCTATATTAATCCTGGAATAACATTCCAATCAACCAATCAAAATTAAGGGATACGATTACCGAATGGGGGCGAGTGGCACAGTAGGTAGTGCTGTCGCCTCAAAGCAAGAAGGTCGCTGGTTCAAGCCTGGGCTGGGTCAGTTGGCATTTCTACGCGGAGTTTGCATGTTCTCCCCATATTCTCGTGAGTTTCCTCTGGGTGCTCTGGTTTCTTTCAGTTTGCACCAACTTCTGGGTAAAATTTACTAATAATTAAATTGTATAATTAGAAATCATACAAACATTTGAATAGTTTTGCCTATTGTCATGAAACTGGTCTTGCACATCCATGGATCATACAGAGAACATTGATATAATTTTTCAGTAATTGACACAACATCCTTTCCAGCATCTTGAATTAGTTTGAGAATCCGTTATTTTGAACTCTCCATAGACCGATAGCCCAATTTCCACCAAATTTGGCTCAGACCATGCTGCCAAAAAGTTATAGAATTTTCCAGTTGCTCTGTAGCTTGTTGCTGTGATTGTTTATAATGTGGCCTGCTTGGTCCCAATAATTGCTGCTTGCAGCTATACTTTTAAATACATTTGTTTGAATTTGATACATAATATTGACACATTTAACACAAAGTATTTTTTTATAATGCATTCAAATGCAAATCATTTCTCTTTGTTTTATGCTTCAATTTCTAATTCAATTATCACATATCTTATTCACCAATGTGACTTTTTTTCTCTCAACAATGCCCGTGCAACTTATACAGAAGTCAACGTTTGAAGTGGATCAAAAACATTTTCAAAATTGTCTTAAGTCAAGAACGGGTGTTGTTGACTAGTTTTAGGACAACTTTGATGAAGGCTTTGATCTACTTCAAATGTTGAATACTACTGTATAGTCAAATGTGAATGATGTCCTTGAAGATATGGTAGATTATCTGTTTCCTCACTATAAAAGCATCAAAAAGATGACAAATGACTTGCATGTCTCAAGGCTTCTGAAGCTTTATCTGATGAACAGGCCTATATAATCTCTTGGTCACCCGTGGTGTATGTTTGGCACCTTGCTGTTAGCCAATGAGACATTCAAGAACCAATGTTGTTTGGCATCCGGTCTGCTCTTCCAAGAATAGTTGAGTGTTTATTGAGTTTTTTGAAGTGTGTTTTCCTGGATATGATCAAATGAGGTGATATTGCCTGTCCAGGTTGTATATTATTATATCAGCTTAGCCTGATTTAAAAAAAAAAAAACACGGTGTTCAATTTGTTGCAGGGTGAAACAGATACTTTATTGGTTGGTTGAAATTTTGTTGTGAAAAATGATGGGTTGGCTGATTTTTTATTTAGTGTATATGCTTATGTGTATGCTTTATCACATAAATGATGACCAGTTTAACACATAAATGACGACCAGTTAACTACACATAATTAATCTCTCATTATAGCGATGTTATTGTAAAAAAAAATTATAAAAATAATTATAATTATAAATAAAATTATAAAAATAATAAAACATATTACATATTACATATCTATATATATATATATATATATATATATATATATATATATATATATATATATATATATATATATATATATATATATATATATATATAAAGCAGGACTGTGGGTGCACAATCATCACTTTTTGCCCACTTCACTTTTTTTATTTAAAAGAGAACCAATCACACCAGTTGCGATTCCTTTGGGCACGGTTGCTTCACACAAATAAACGGTAGGGTGTGCGCTTTTTAACAGTTGCGCGCATCACATCACCTGTGCGCATGAGCGATCATCCTCTCATTCGGTGTTCACCTGCTTTCATTTGCTCGCACGAACAGTTATTTTTGTCAGTCATGCTGCTTCTCGATTCTAAGATCACTGCTTTTAAGAAAACTAAAATTTAAAAATTATATTTAACCAGCCAAAGTGGCTAGTGGGAGTGTCTGTCTATTTGGCGGGTTAGCGGGTGTTAATGTCAAGCCTTTATTGTTGGAATGCTTAAGATTGAGGCAAAAATAGCTTATAAGTTAACATTTTAACATGTGCTTTTCTAGGGTTGCGTAATATTGGAAAAAAATCTGATATTGTGAGAATTTATTCATCCAATATATATTGCAGTACTAAAACAGTTTCACATGGTTTGAGTAGTTATATTTAACGTTTTTCTGGAGAGTCTAATAATCAAACTGCAAAAAAAAAGCTTTTCTGATTAATTTCTAGTTAACATAACTAAACTTTTAAATCAAGTAAAAATTTCAGAGGTAAAAGGTCAAAATTAAGTTAATATTAAAACAAGTAAAATAATCTGCCAATGGGTTAAGTAAAATAATCTTTTGGTTTGAACTTTAGATTTTTGGACTAGAAACAAGACAGAAATTCTTAAATATATTTCCGACTCAACACTGCATATCCAGCAATGTGACTATTGCAAATTAGTGATGGGTCGTTCATGAACGATTCGTTCATTTTGAACGAATCTTCAATATGACTCAGGAACTTCGAGTCCTCTCAGGGAGTGATTCGTTCATCCGCGCGTGTGCACATTTGTGCAGGTAGTATCGTTAATTTCAAATCTTCATCACATTGGCAGAAGCCAATCATATGCGTTTAGAGCCGGAAAAAGAATTGATCCACTCACCTCTTGAGTCCTCTATCGGGTCTGAGTCACTTATTCATCACGGGCCAATCATACGCGTTTAGAGTCGGAAAAACTTTTGATCTGTTCATCTCTCGAGTCCCCTATCGGGTCTGAGTCACTCGTTCATCACGGGACAATCATACGCGTTTAAAGCCGGAAAAACGAATTGATCCGTTCATCTCTCGAGTCCTCTATCGAGTCTGAGTCACTCGTTCCTTACGAGCCAATCATACGCGTTTAGAGCCGGAAAAAGAATTGTACTGTTAATCTCTCGAGTCCTCGGGTTTGAGTCATTCTATCACATGATGAACGAACGATCATGGCTCCTATCGGCTTAGACTGTGCATTGATTAAGATTATATGTAACTGTCAGTGTAACGTGAACGAACCCCTGACATTTGAAGACATGAAGAGGTGAGCTGAGCAAAGAGACAAAAATGCCTTCATAGACAAAAGAGCAGACAAACATTGAATTATTATTTTCTCCTTGTTATATTCTACTTCCTTGTTATATTATTTGTCGTGCAATCAACCTTTTGGGCTAGTTCTAGATGTGTTTGGAAGCAATAATATTAATTATTTAATTATTTAATTAATAATATTTTGGAAAATTGAAGCAAATGAATGAAATGACTCGAAAAAAAGATTCGTTCATCTTGATGAACGAGACTCAAAGATCAGAGTCAGTAAAATGATCTGAACTTCCCATCACTATTGCAAATGTGCACATTCCGATTCCGATGCTGAAACCATATATTGTGCAGCCCACAACCCTTGGAATCCATTTATAACACATTTAATTAATTCCCAGCTTCATTCGTTGTCCATCTTGATAGAGTCTGAATGAGGCGCTGCACTGATTAGACCTACGTTTTATTTACACTTTTTGTGAATGCGATTTCAAACCAGTAATCCGACCCTAGTTTTCAAGTCGTGATTGCCATGTTGTTTTTGTGTGCTTTTGAGCTTCACTTATGTAGAGAATGGTTCATGTTGTGGCCTGAAGCTCAGTCAGCTGTAAGACGTTTTCAATGATGAGTTAAACAACAACATTGCTGGTATAAAATGGCAATGTTAAACACCAGTTTGCCTGTGTAAAATGCTCAAATTCAACCAATTAATTGTTTTCAGGGTAATTAGAAATGACTGTTTCTAAAATGATTGTTCAGTAAACTAGCAAACTTCAGATCATTTTGCAAAGCAACCGTACGGTATTACCATATTAATTAAAGTTATTAAAATAGATTAACCTCAACACTTCACAGGAATCATTCATCCAAAAATGTACCTTTTATCATCACACACTCGAAGACTTTTTAAAGTTTTGTAAGAAGAGTAGATAATGACTGAAACTTCATTAACTCTGAATCATCCCTTTAGTACACAAACCTCATTAATTAATTATAAGAGCAGCAAGACAGTTACACAATAAGAACTTGTTTATGCTGCATGCAATTCATTTAACAGTTTTTATGGCATTTTTTTGTGGATTCAAAGTCATTTACACTGAAATAAGAGACAACAGAAAGCAGAAATTCTTTTTCACTCAGAAACTAAATCTCACGGTTTATTACAAGAAACAGCAAGAAACACGTGACCTTTCGAAGAAAAAATAATTATAACTGTATAATGCAAATGCTCTAGTAATGTTTGTTCCTTGGAATTTTAGGATAATTTTATCAAAATCCTATGTCTGATTTGAGTTGTAAGCACTGTCATCTTTTAGCAAGAAAGTCGCTGGTTCGAGTCTGGCTGGTCCAGTTGGCATTTCTGTGTGGAGTTTATATGTTCTCACCGCGTTCGTGTGGGTTTCCTATGTATATACAGTTGAAGTCAGAATAATTATCCCCCCTGTTTATTTTTTTCCCCAATTTCTGTTTAACAGAGATATTTTTTCAACACATTTCTAAATATAATAGTTTTAATAACACATTTCTAATAACTGATTTATTTTATCTTTGCCCTGATGACAGTAAATAATATTTTACTGGATATTTTTCGAGACACTTCTACACAGCTTAAAGTAACATTTAAAGGCTTAACTAGGTTAATTAGGTTAACTAGACTGGTTAGGGTAATTAGGCAAGTTATTGTATAATGATGGTTTGTTCTCGAAAAAGGGGTTAATAATTTTGACCTTAAAACGGTGTTTAAAAAAATTAAAAACTGCTTTTATTCTAGCCGAAATAAAACAAATAAGGCTTTCTCCAGAAGAAAAAAATATTATCAGGCATACTGTGAAAATTACCTTGCTCCGATGAACATTATTTGGAAAATATACAAAACAGAAAACAAAATTCAAAGGGGGGCTAATAAATTCAACTGTATATTACAATAAAAATATGCACTATAGGTGAATTGGATGAACTAAATTGGCCGTAGTTTATGAGTGTTTGTGTGAGAATGTGAGTGTATGGGTGTTTCCCATGTACTGGATTGCAGCTGGAAGGGCAGTTGCATAAAATATGCTGGAATAGTTGGAAAATGAATAAATGTCTGATTTTCCATGATGTCTTTCCATTGCTCAGTGCTTGAAGGATAATGTATTAGGAAACAAACTGCGCTAACATTATTTTTTGAAGGTGTTTGATGTTGCCTAGCAACTATATTGCAGTTGATAATGGTTATTTGCTTTGCACTTGTTTTACAGGGTTGCATAGTTGGTTTTGCACATCTGTCCGGGCAAAAAATGTTGACTCATTCATCCTAAAAGGACCATTTTCTGTAAAATTACACGCCCTCTGGTCATCTAAGAGGCTGGTGACTTATTTTTTTTCTTTCATATGCTGTCATGGACTTTTGGCAGGCAGAAACCCTGTATGGATTACTGTATATCAGCATCTGTCAATGTCATATTATGACAATATACTGTGGAAAAACGTTTGGTCTGCAAAAGAAACTGAACGACACTTACAACATTATTACCTGTAACCTATAACTTCACATAAGACATGATGATTTAACTGAAAAAAAAAAAAAACGGTTGAGAACACAACACAAGTGAATGACTGTCAATTCAGTTTGTGAATTGCAAAACGAATGACACTCTCTGTGACACCAATCATATGGAGATGCATCCTGCTGGGTCTTATTGCCTGCCTCTTTGGAAAAAAGTTATTTAGAGGCTACTGTTACAGCAATAAAAAAATAAAGATTTATTTGTTTGCTATAACGAAGCGTCAATTGTGGTCTTAATATCATAACCGTGATTTAAATTTATTGTGAAAACTTCTTGTGAGAACTAGTCCAGCACAATACTGGAAAAATCAGTTTCTGCAACAAATATTGCGATATTAATACGGTTAAAGACGATGGTTTGAACAGGTCTGTTTGATGATATTTATTTAGATACAGAAATTTAATAATTGCAATGCAAAAAAAGGATTTTCTTACTTTGTTTTGTCTAATTTCTAGTGAAAATACCAAAAAAATAAATAAATAAATCTTAGATCAAGTAAAATTATTGTTTCGTTTTTACCGTCAGAAGAAATAAGTGAAAATGAAGAGATTTAGCTTGTTTCATGGAAATGGTCTGCCAGTGGTTTATGTGAAATGATCTTGTTTTCCCCATAAACTGTAGATATTTGGACTAGAAACAAAACAAAAATTCTAAGAAAGAAGTGTTTTTTGCATAAATGATGTAAGGTTCATATAAATACAGTGATTAAATAACTTTCTGTAGCTCCTGGTCAACTATAATTCAGACTGGAAATTGTTATCCCATATGACTTTTGTGGATGCGCACATGACAATGCTGAAACGATATATTGTGTAGAGGTGTAAACCTACACTGGTCTCACAGTTTTATATTAATACAATACAAACAGTTACTACAAACAGTCAGATATATAAACTGTACCTTTAAACAACACAAGCATTTATAGCAATTAAACAAATATAAATATCCTGTTCGCTTTCTGAGCCTTGTCTAGCAAGTTCTTTTTTAAACCCCTTTGATTGGTCACACGCTCAACAGAAACGGCTGTGATTGGCTCTTAAGCGCTGGTGCTCTTCACAGATCAGTGACACTGATAAACGGCAGCGAGGATAACAGCTGATCCATGATAGACACGGTGGAGACGACTCAGCAGACACGTGCTTGTGTCTGTATCCAGAAGTATCGCTGTAAAAGCCATCGCACCAGCCGGTCAAACATAGACATAGCGCATAAGAGAAAAATGATGTCAATATATAATAACCGCTTATCATTACCACTGAACCGATACCAAATTGTCCGCATCTGCATCGCTGTGCATTGTGCATCGAAGAAACAATTAATTTTGACACCCCTAATATTGTACAGCACTAGTGAGAACACTTATGTGGAATAAAAATCACAAAACTGACAATATAAATTGACATGTAATTTAACACATAAAAAACACACAAATAAAAAATATATCAGCATCAACTTTGAAAATATTGGCAAAAATCTAACATTGAGCATCGCCATTATGATTAACAAGATCCAACAGTCTTTTTTTTCTATTTTTGATGTTTTTAAGTTTATAATTATTATAACTTTTTTGTTGATTTTCTGGAATAGATACCTATTTAAATAGCTATATCATGACGTAAACCAGGGCGGCATGGTGGCTCAGTGGTAAGCATTGTTGTCTAATAGCAAGAAGGTCGCTGGTTCGAATCCTGGCTGGGCCTGTTGGTGTTTCTGTGTAGAGTTTGCTTTTTCTCCCTGTATTGGCGTGGGTTTCCTCCGGGTGCTCCGGATTCCCCCACAGTCCAAAAACATGCGCTATATGTGAATTGAATTAACTAAATTGGCCGTAGTGTATGAGTGCGTGCGTGAATGAGTGTGTATTGGTGCTTTCCAGTACTGGGTTGCGGCTGGAAGGGCATCCTCTGCATAAAGCATATGTCAGAATAGTTGGCGGTTCATTTCACTGTGGCCACCCTTGATAAATAAGAGTCTAAGCCGAAGGAAAACGAATGAATGAATGAACGGTAATTATCTAAGCACTGCCTATTTACAAGACAAGCTCAACAAGCTGCAAATTCCAGCATACAGAAATGCATCTCTACACTTGATTGCTATCACAGGTGCTTTAGTCTAGGTCGTTGACATGGGTTAATCACTGGAGTCATTAGTGTTTGGACCCCTGACGTCCTCTGATTACATCCACGCTGGGTAATGAATTACACTGCTGTCTTTGGCAGCGCTCACTTTTTTGGGTTTTTTTATCAGGTGGTAATTAAATAGAACGTGAGCAAGAGATTTAAAAGAATATTTCACCCAGACATGAACATTCTGTCATTATTGATTCACCCTTTTGTCATTCCATATCTGTTTGTTGCTATTTTTGCATTGTGAAAGTGTAAATTGGAATTTGGATTGACATGAGGGCAAGTAAGCAATTACATCATTTCAATTTCTCTTGCTATGAGAGGAGGGAGCAGGAGTTTTAGGCAGAGGTTACTCACTCACTATCCCTCAGATTAGTCCTGTTATCAGGGGTCGCCACAGTGGAATAAACCACCAATTACTCTGTCATTTGTGTAATGTGGCAGATGCCCCTCCATATGCAAGGTTGAGTTCACACTGCATACTTTTCATAGGCTTCGGATCATCGTTGTTTTCTCACTGCATCACTATCTAGGGTGGCATTCAGTTGCTGCCGTGTTCATAATGCATGATGAATCAGAATAAAAAAAAAAACGAAACAATCGCAGATAACTCTGTCCATAAATAAATTTGATTTATGCAGCTGATCAAGCAAATGTTTCTTTGTTTCTATTTATTGTGATTGTAAAGCGTATTAATTCTGATATTGTGATCTAAAACTCCTCCCCGAACTCTCCACTGACCTGCACTGCAAAAAAATGCTTTTCTTAGGGTGCTTTCACACCTGTGAATCGATTCAGTTGTTCCGAAACAGAGATTACAATTGTTACATTGTTGCTCTTTGCTCTTGGAGCGGTTCGCTTTCACACTGCAAAGTTTCTAAACGGACCAAAAGAGCTAAAACAAGTCACGTGCGAGTAAACTCTCCTTACATTGGTCAGATTGTCAGGGTTTATTTTGCAGCGTCCCGCTAAGCTGTCAGGAGAGGTGGTGGTTTGGTGGTGATTGACAGGGTGCGCTCACGCGACGTGTCTGAGGAGAGATGCGGTGAGAAGGGTACATGCAAAGGACATTTCTATTTTAGTCCAAATAATCAGTTCAATTAATTTTATCTTTATTTCTTTAGTGCTTTTACAATTTAGATTGTTTCAAAGCAGAAGTTCTAGTAAATTGAAACTGCGTCAGTCCAGTTTTCAGAGTAAAAGTTCAGTTTAGTTTAGTTCAGTGTGGTTTAATTTTCTCTGCTGTAAGTCCAAACACTGAAGAGCAAATCCATCAGTGTGCAGCTCCACAAGTCCCAAACCAAGCAAGCCACTGGCGAGGAACAAAACTTCACCAAGTGAGGAAAGTGAAGGAAAAAACTTTGAGAGAAACCAGGCTCAGTTGTTGGGCTCATTATCAGAAAGGCTATTCCAGAGTTTAGGAGGCATAAATGAGAAGGCTCGACCTCCTTTAGTAGACTTTGCCATTTTGGGCTAAAGTCTGGTGGCTGTGAAAATGCTTTTTACAGCATGGCTGGTATATTGTTTTTTGTGTTGTTACATCCATGAAAATAAGCCCTTCTAATATATTGAATGCAGTAAGCACTGCACTGTGTTTTGTTGAAATTATTAATGTAATTTAATGTAATGTTTTATATAGTGCATTTATTGTGTATGGTCATACACCCAAAGTGCTTCACACTCACGAGGGGGGTCTCTCCACACCAATACCAGTGTGCAGCATCCACTTGGATGAAGTGATGGCAGCCACAGGACAACGGTGCCAGTGCACTCATCACACACCAGCTATAGGGGGAGTGGAGAGACAGCCAATTCAGTGGATGGGGATGATTATTAGGCCATGAGGGTTAAGGGCTGATCAAGGGGATTTGACAAGGACAGACGGGTTACACCAGTGATGGGCAAACTCTGTCCTGGAGGGCCGGTGTCCTACACAGTTTAGCTCCAACTCTAATCAAACACACCTGCTTATAGGTTTCTAGTGATCTTGAAGACACTTATTAGCTTGTTCAGGTGTGTTTGATTAGTGCTGCAGCTAAACTATGCAGGACACCGGCCCTCCAGGACCGAGTTTGCCCACCCTTGGGTTACACCCTTACTCACTTTGCGAGAAGTGCCATGGGATTTTTAATGACCACAGAGAGTCAGGATCTCGGTTTATTATCTCATCCAAAACACGGTGCCCACTGACAGTATAGTGTCCCCTTCACTTTTACTTGGTCATTAGGACTCACACAGACCACAGGTTGACCCCACTAACACCACTTCCAACAGCAACCTAGTTTTCCCATGTGGTCTTCCATGCAGGTACTGACCAGGCTCAGCCCTGCTTAGCTTCAGTGAGTAACCGGTCTTGGGCTGCAGGGTGATATGTCTGTGGCCAGTAGTACAGAGCAGTATGCTGCCCTTTTTATGTTACTAGGCAACAGTTGTAACAACAGTCTTCATGCTGGAGTGCATGACATTGAAAACGTGAGATTTTCAGTTAATTTATGTTGAAGATTAGTGTCAACTCTCACACAAACATATGCATACTCATTATGCTTAACTTCCATATGAAAGAATTAAAAATGCATCTGCAGAGTTTGCATCATGTCCTAGTGATAACAGAATGACTCCTTTTTGTTTTAAGGGCTAAGGGTAAAGGTAGGGTAGGCATAGCAGAGTGGTAGGGGTATAAGATAAAACTGGGATTGGGCCTTATTATACCTTTACTGGGAGGTTTTAGTAACATCTTGTCAGTATTCTGTGTCTATGAACGGTGATTCACTGGAAGGGCGGCCTGTCAATGATCAGTTACCCGCCATGTGATCATCCTTCAGGAATGCATGCTGGGCGAATGAGTGAGTTGTCAGTGAAGTTTAGTCATTTTAAATTATTTAGAAATGCAAAAGAGCGTCCTAGCATGACACAGCGTCAAACCATCTTTGATGAAGGGTTTAGTTTGACAGAACATTTTATGAATAAAAGACTGTCGGACATTGACTGTAATAGGTTCCAGCGTGAGATGTCAGCAATTTTCATTGATTTCTTATTTGCCTGTGAGAGTGGAAAAAAGCATGGCGCTATTAGACAGGTGTGCTTGGCTGATATTATAGTCCACAGTAATGGCAATGGCCTTCTTTACTTCTGACCGCTTTGCTGAAACGTAGTGATGCCAATCACTTTGATCCATTACCCTTCACCACACGCAAAAAGGCCCTTGAGTAAAGAAAGAAATTCACCCATAGTTCAAACACATTTCATTACTTTAAGAGCCAGCAATGAACAAAATTCTGAAACATTGCAGCCAGGGGAAGGAAAAATAACAAATAAGATCTTTTCAACATCTCAGTTTTTTTTTTTTTTTCTAGAGAGCAGTCTCATGCTTTGGAGTTTTTTTTCGTCTCAAGATAAAACCAAAAGTGTTCTCAACAAGTCTGCAAGTCTGGTGAAAAAGTCTTCAATTAATTCACAATATCTCAATACAATCTTAATCATTTCTGTTTTATTTCATTTAATTTAATTTAATTTAATTTTATTTTATTTTATTGAACTATTTATTTAACATTTGGCTGGTGAACACTCTTGAAAGCAAAACAATATAATTTATTTAGCTTTATTTTTATTTTCTGTTTTGTTTCATTTATAACAGTGTTGTGTACTGTAGGCAGTTAAAAGCCCCGGGTGGCTTATTATTTGACAGGAGCTGTCAATTTTATTTAATTTTGTGCATGGCTTAAAGGTGCAGTATGCATTTTTGACATCCAGTAGTTGAACTAGGTATTGTACACCAAGTTCAAAACACATGCAAGCGCAGGCTGCCAGATTGATAATGCCAACAGCAGTGTGCCTGACTTTCGAACCTAAAAGCTGATTTAAACTGTGTTCTAATTCAAAGCGAAAGCATGCAATAGAAGGAATATTTTCCATATTAAAATTATTTTTGTTGTATTCAACACCTCGACTTGATGTAATAGAAATGGCTTCTATTTCTCACAGGTGAACAACAGAAAACTGACAATGATCACTTCTGGCACACCTCATGTGCTTTAGTCAGTGTTAAATGCTAATAATGTGAGTTTGAATGCAGTTTTACGCGACAGTTATTGCCATACTGCTAAAAGCAGCAGCAGATACACTGAAAAAAGTGTTGCATGCAGAACTGTTGCAAACAATTTATTTGTTTGAATTTAAACAATCAAATTAAGTTTAATAATGTTCAGCTTAATTTGTTTGTTTAAATTCTGCCTAAATAAATTGTTTACAACCACTTAACGTAAAACAAAGTAAATTAAAGTAATTAAAGTAAATCCAAGGAATCATTTTTGAATATTTTTTTTCAGTGTAGCTCACCTCAGATCTTGAAAATAAAATGCACCATTTGAAATAAACCTTTAGAACTGTGACTCAGTGCAAGCCAACACATATCAGTGATTCAGCATGTACATTTAATAATGTTAAAGAGGTTTAATATGTATTAATTAGATTATAAACCTAACCATTTTGTTGGAGTGCACTAAGTGCACTCTTCTGTGCTTTTGAATGGCTGTATATTTAAATTTCGTCTGTCGTGTTTCGTCTGGTGCAAACAGCCAAATCACTGGAAATTTTGCCATGTAGTATGTTGTTAGGACACGGGGTTACAATGTAACCTGCTAACCTGGTGTTTATGTCCGTTATATTTATATTTTTCCTTACTGATTTATTACCACCTCATGGGGAACTCTGAATCTGCATCTCATTTCAGAATCTGCTTTGAGAGCCTTTCTAACTTAATGAATATAATGCACTGTTTTCCACCAAGGTAACTCGGGGTGCTGAAATATAATTGGCTAAACTGACATTGGGCAGGTCAAATGACCAAAACAAAGACAGACGTTCTAGCGGGTAACTATATCTAGCGGGTAATTTTTAAAGAAGAATATCTGACTTTGATTTTCAGATAAACAGGAATGTTCACTTAGCATGTTTCCTAAATACCTGCAATAATATTATGGTATTTTTATTCTTTATAAGAGTCAAAAATTTTCATACAGCACCTTTAAGCTACTGTTACAGTACGCAAAACCCCTAGTTGGCTTATTTTTATTTAATTTTGGTGGACATTTAAAATATATATTTAATTATATTTATATATCAAAGTGAGAGAGAGATCTTTCCCGAGTATGAGCAAATGTCATCACTCCAATTAGTTGGTAATTGAAGAACATTATTTGTTCCTGCTCTGCCCTACTAACAATTTCACAGACAAAACTCATGAGAATAGGCAATATGTCGAAATTATGCAAATGCTTTAAATCCCAGTAGGAAAAAAAAAAGCTCTTTCTGTTTGGGGTCAACGAATGCTAATTAAATCACCACATCGCCACAGTCTGACATCAGTTGTGTGTGTTTTGATCGCAAGACAGATCAGAGGGAAATCCAGATCTCCGAGAGCGGGTTTTGCAGGGATAAGTGTCTGGATGTAAAACGTTTGCTGTCGGGGCTGGTGTTTAGGAACTTCATGTCTGCTGCGTAATTCTGACAGCAGGAGGCAGCTTGTTCAGAGGTCTTTTGGATCCTTCCGGAAATCCAGCAGCTTTGTACTTTGATATCACACGTTACTGTGAAAGATGCACAGACCCTTGATAATAAAACCTCGCCCAGCCATCTGTGCTCGTCTTAAGAAAGACAAGTGGAGAATTTGAAGAGTGTTGTTGGAATAATGGAACTTTACAGGCATCATCGTCATAATAATACATTTAAGGGCTGATCAGACGTACTCCAGCAGCAGGAAAGGGCTGTAGGTTTCAAGATTACATGCAATTATTCAATCGCTCTGTTGTTTTAAATGTATAGCTAAGCAGAGTGAATGAAGTCATGAGGGCTTAGTGTTGTGTAGACCTGCTGGTTAATAGAAAACATACACGTACACTATGATTCATGTCTGCTAAAGTGTGCTTGGCTGTGTTTAGAACGGAATACTGTATTACTTAGCACATACTTCACTATATACCCTGATATTGAACTTGTATCACTATTTTAATTGAAATACCTAATATATCACTTATGAAATAATACACTTTTCAGACTGTAGTGTGCTGCATTGTTGTCAAGTGATTTCAAAAATGTGCTATTACATAAAAAAGCATCCTCATGCATTGATGGGTGCCAAGAGGAATCTTTAACATGAAACAATCCTTCCATTGCACAAAAAGGCACTTATAACAGAACAATGTTTCTTTAGTTAATTGAAAATGTTTCTTTTCAGAACTGTGAACTTTATTTGTCTTGTTTCTTTGATTTATGCTGAAACACACCATTTGAACACATTAAAGGTTTTAAATAGCTAAGGTCCAATCCCAATTCTACCCCTTAGCCCTTCCCCTTGTGTCCCAATTCTCTTTAGCCTGAAGGCTTAGGGCTAAGGGCAAGGGGTAGATAGTCCTTCGAATGAAAGTTTTTCAGGACCACACTTGAAACCAAAGGGTCAGAAAATTTCCCAGAATACACCAGCCACAACGAAAGGCAAGTTGCACCCAGAAGTAAGGAGATCCACAAATGAGTACTTTTTTGTCATTATTATGATTTTTTCTCAACAAACAAGCACATGTTTTAATACATTTATAAACGTGTACATGTTTTACTGGCATGCTAATGCGTACAACTTTGCCGACTGCGCAGGACTGCACCTGATCTTCGGCCTGAATGCTTTGCACAAAAACCTAGACAACTTGTGGAATGCAACAAAAAAAAAAAAAACGCGAAATTTCGCTATCTATAATCCCTAATAATAACTGCTGTATAGTCGTCCCACAACATTCTGACACTCTGTCAGAAATGTCTAGTGGCTGGAAATGAGCTTTTTACAGTGTCTGCTATACTGTTAATGTTGTTTTTGGTGTGTTTACACACAGTTGAAGTCAGAATTATTAGCCCCCTTTTGATTTTTCTTTTTCTTTTTTTTTTTTAAATGATTCCCGAAAGATGTTTACCAGAGCAAGGACATTTTCACAGTATGTCTGATAATAATTTTTCTTCTGGAGAAATTCTTATTTGTTTTATTTTGGCTAGAATAAAAGCAGTTCATAATTTTAAAAAATTAATTTAGGGTCAAAATTCTTAGCCCCTTTAAGCTATTTCTTTTTCGATAGTCTAAAGAACAAACCATCGTTATATAATAACTTGCCTAATTACCCTATCCTTAACCTAATTAACCTAATTAGGCTTTTAAATGTCACTTTAAGCTGTATAGAAGTGTCTTGAAAAATATCTAGTCAAATACTATTTACTGTCATCATGGCAAAGATAAAAGAAATCAGTTATTAGAGATGAGTTATTAAAACTATTATGTTTAGAAATGTGTTAAAACAATTGTCTCTCCGTTAAACAGTAATTGGGGAAAAAAATAAACAAGGGGCCAAAAATTCTGGGGGGCTAATAAATCTGACTTCAACTGTAGATGAATATGGCCACTGTGTAAATGCACAGTATAGTTATGATCTTATTGCCACATTATATTGTTATAATAACATGATATATGCCTTCAGGGATTTCCTGAAGATAAATACCAATAAATAACACAACTGGAATAACTAGCAGTCGCCATCATCTGATCTCATATGAAGCAAGAGATCTCGATGACATCTGATGACGTGTGCAGGTGCTGTAGTGCTGTCTCAATTCCTAGGAGAAAATTTTGAAGCCCTCTCCCTTTACAATCGGTTTTAAGGGCCAAGGGGAAGGGATAGGGGTACAAAAATAGAATTGAGATTGGGCCTAAGTTTGCATGTTCTCCCAGTGTTTGCGTGGGTTTCCTCCAAGTTTAAAGGCATGCGTGTATGTAGTGTATGTGTGTGAATGAGAGTGTATGGGTGTTTCCCAGTGATGGGTTGCAGCTGGAAGAACATTTGCTGCGGAAAAGAACTATAAATGAATGAATGAATGAACACCGTGTTCTAGTTTAGGCAGTAAATGGTAAAAATTAGTGGCATAACAGATCACAAATCTCACAGTTCAGATCACACTATGGTTTTTGAGTCTTGGATTGCACTATTTTTCAGATAAGCAAAAAAGGAGGAGACAAATGTCATTTGCTTTCCGTTTATACAAAAATATTACTGCAAAACCATTGCTTTTAACAAATAGAACTTAAAATCTGTAATAAAAATAAAAATGAAGAAAGAACCAGCTGAAAAAAGGAAAATACTCAATACGAAAAATGCTATATAATGCTGATAATGTTAAATATAGAAATCTAACATCTTGTACAACATATCATATTTATTTTCAATTAATGATTAATCAATTCACATAAAACTTCATGTTTGTATCACTTAAAAAGGATTAGTAAACACATGCAAATCATTATTATCATTTATCGTTCATGTTGCGCTGGTTTGAATTGAGATCAGGGTCTTTTAATGTTTAATTGTGCAGCTTTACACTAAATGTATTAACACAGGCTAAACAAACAGTGACAGAAAACACCTTTAATTAATAAACTAAGAAAGCATTTAGTTTGGTCTCAACACCACTTTTTCCATCATCATTATACTTTACAGGGAAGCCAAAATGCCTTCATATGTGGGATTTGAATGAAGTGGGAAACGATCTCTCTGCAATTCTTATAAAAGTTGCTTTAACTTACAAGTTCAACAAAGTTATTAATTCGCATATCACATGTGTTGTGATCCGTACACCCCTGGTAAAAATGGTATTTTAACTCCGATTGGTAGCATTTAACACTAAACAAAGCACATAATCTGTACCTGAGGATTTAAAAAAAAATAATTCTGTGCATATCTTTTAACACACTGGGCCCTATCATACACCCGGCGCAGTGTGGCGCAAGGCGTGGCGCAATAGTCTTTTGGTAGTTTCAGCTTGGCGCAAGAGTCATTTTGAGGCGTTGCGCTACGCTCTTTAAATAGCAAATGCATTAGCGCTCATTTTTGCGTCCATATGCGTTCTGGTCTAAAAAGGAAGGCGTTCTGAGGCGGACCACTGGCGCGTAGCTATTTTGAGAATCTATAATAGATTTTTCATTAGACCAAAACTAACCCGGTCTAAACTCCGGCGCAAAGTTGCGCCTCGCTTACGCACTGCTTAATACGCACAAGAGAGCAATAGGCAAATATCTTTACATATGAAAAAATTTAAATATTAAGGATATATATAGGATATAATAAGAATAGATATAAAATATAAATATAAAGGATTAAAATATTACAAACATATTATTTATTATTTATCATCTAGCCTACATAAATATGAAAAACCACTGCTTTTATGTCTTCTTCATCTCAGGAGGCTTTTTCAGTTCATTCATAACAATTTGCTTTTGTATAATGTTATTATTATTAGCAGTATTATTTATTATATCCATATTTATATTTGTTTTATTAAAAACAAGCTTAGATTTGCCCACCTGTCAGGTTTTAGACCATATGGGGCACAGCATGTGTTTTAGGATATAACTCAGGTTTTAGAGCACATTTTGCTATTATTATTCATTTATTCGTTTGCTGGAAATTAGAACTGAATTTAAAAATAGTTTTGAAACGAATATTTGCGCTTAACAAACAAAAGTATTTATTTATAGACTAACTGATGTCTGTGCGTAAAGGTTTCCCTATCCAAAAGTGAAAGTGATCCATTATCTCTCATTCTCACGCAGTAGTTGCTCTGTTTAACAGTTTTCTGTTAAAAAAAAACTGCGAACTGTTTGCTTGTGAAATGCTCATTTTTTCCACTTAGACTTACTTTGCATCCTGTAAATGGCGAATGGGCTCTTGGCGCGACACAGCTGGATCTTAAAGGTAATTGGAGATAAGATTCTAATTGGTTTATTCTCAAAACACACCTATAACTCATTAAGAAAATAAACTCAACCCTTTTAGAACATGCGCCGCAGCGCAAGGCAGATTTCCCATCCTTAAATTAGCAAAAACGCGTCCTGACATGCCCTGAAAGCCTTTGCGCCCTGCGTTTTGCGCTCTGCACATGGACCGTCAAAATAGAGCCCACTGTGTTTAGTTACCAGTTTTTACAGTTTATTTCTGAGAGAAACAGGGTACTAAAAAGAAAGAAACAGGGTACTAAAAAGAAAGAAAAACATACATGCAATTAATGCAATTTACTTCAATATACATCGGTCAAAAGTTTGGGGTCAGTAGGATTTTTAAATGTTTTAAAGTAAGCTTATCCTGCTCACCGAGGCTACATTTATTTAATCAAAAATACAGAACAAATTGTAAAATTGTGAAATGTATTGCACTACAAAATAAGAATTTAATTTAGTAATTTATTCCAATTATTTCATAGATGAATTTTCAGCTGCATTACTCTAGTCTTCAGGATCATATGATCCTTCAGAAATAACTCTGAAAAAAAAAAAGAAATGAAAAAAAAAAAAAAAAACTGACCCCAAACTTTTGAGCGGTAGTGCATTTACATATGACATTCTCCTACTCTCATTAAAATATAGCAGGGTTTAAGGATTTCATTTAAAACTTTTTGACAGAAACAGTCTACTGTCATGCAATTTTTTGCATTAAATCTATATTTTGATAAATCCTATGCATGAAACACCTTGTGTTTTTCTAGCTTCATGATTGCTATCTATTATGTAGCCTTGCTGATCTAAAAGTATGTTTTTGCTTACTTGACTCCAAGTCAGAATGTGTTGACTGAAACACTGTAGACTTTAATTCACATATTGTTTTCAAACCCGTGTGTATTTCAGAGTAGCATGTTTGGAAATGATTGCTACACTGCACCAATTCCTTAAATGCTTCACTGGACTGCATTCGTGTACCGTGAATGCTTTAACCCAGTGATTCTTATTCCTTAATCTGACTCACCATTTTTGAGGCCTCATAGCAAAGCTGTTTGAAGGCAAGCCTGCAAGGTTAGCAAAACCTATGTTTTGCTAGAAGTAAATGTAGAAGACCAGAGACTAGAACCATTTTTTTTCTTTTTTTTCTTTTGGACATCGATGTCAATTGAAGAGATGTTTCGCACTGAATAAACAGTTTTTTTTTGTTGTTGTTTTTTTTTTCAGGGAAACAGTTTATGTTACGTATCAACCACCTAGCATTCAACATGTTTACCATTAAGCATCCATTTTGGAATGATCTATTTTTAGAGCTTACATTATCATGGACATTTTTGTAACAGGATTTTCTTAATGCCATTTCTCATTCATTTTTGTGGTTTCTGTAAACACTTACTACACTGGTCAAATATCAGTAAATTAGCATTTTTCTGTATTTTGTGCTTTATGTTTTAATTTCTTATTTTTTTCTATTTATGCTTTTGAATTGCATTACGTGACCTTGACATTTCTTCCAACAACCTATATCCTTGTAAAGTAAAAAAAAAAGGCTTTTATTAAAATTTTTAATAGTTTAAAATGATATATTGCCTGGGTTGGTTTTGTGTATTACGCTACAAAAACCTTGTAATAATCTGCCAGTGCATTTTTTGTTATTTTATTTATATTTCTGATACATCATATTATTTTAAACTACTAAAATGTCACACAACATCAAATGACGTTGATCTTCAGTTCTGTTTTGGTTGCGATATCAGGTGACCAAAATTTAGAGGCAATTTGCTGTCTAATAACAACGTCGCTGACATCCAATACTGACATCATCTGGTATTAATATTTGGTTGGTTTTAGGCTGTGGCATTATCTAACTAAGATCCAACATCATATTAACGTCATTATGTGACATACGACGTCAAAGTATCAAAAGCTAGCATCAGTAGAAGTTTATCTTTGGTTTATTTTATGTTGTATACTTATCTAGCTAAACTTTAAAGTCACTTTAACATCATAGTGTGACGTCTATACAATGTCAAATGCTAACATCAGTAGATGTTTATCTTTAATTGGATTTTTATTGTATAATTACCTAACTAAACTTCAATGTCACTTTAACGTCATAATGTGATGTTCATACAATGTCAAAAGCTAACGTCAGTAGACGTTAATCTTTGGTTGGTTTTATGCTGTATAATTACCTAACTAAACTTCAACGTCTCTTTAACGTCTTAATGTGAGGTCCATACATTATCAAAAGCTAACATCAGTACACGTTTTTCTTTGGTTAGTTTTATGTTGTTTAATTATCTAGCTAAACTTCAACGTCACTTTAACGTCATAATGTAAAGTCAATATTAGGGTTGGGCCAATAGACGATACCATCGTCCATTGCCGATGGCCTATAAACTTTACGATGCTGAGCCGACATCGTGATCCATTGCCCCACCTCACATATTTATTGATATATAACTTATTATTCGCTTGTCATCTTAATAGCAATAATGTTTTTTTTTTCATAAGCTGTGTTAAATTTTACATATAGCTGCCGCTTGCACAGCTGAAAGCATCGTGAGGATTAAATAAAGGATTATGCAGTTCCTCTTATGCTTAAAATGTGTAGATTCAGTGGCAAATGCTGTTATCTGCAAACCCCATCCCACAGACTTTACAGCGAATGGCTTTAGTTATTTTCATAGCGGACTTGAAGCCACTGGAAGGCGTTTATCCACTCTTGGAAAAGTGTAAATGGTGGATTAGCATTCAACATATGATCACTAATAAGATGTGCCATTATTAGTAACTTTAGGTGTTTTCTAAAACAAAATCTGTCATTATTTTCATTCTCTTAAATCCGCGCATGCGGTGAGGATTTTGCAGTGAAAACATGTTGCACGGCAACAGTTTATGCACTCACACAAATGCTTCCAAATATATTTTTAGGTCGCATAGATAAAACTTTGGGCGCATATACGACCAAAACTGTCGAGTCCTAGCATCTTTACCTATTAATTTCCATATAATAATAATAATAATAATAATAATGAAATAAGGAAGTTATCATCAATCACAATACAGGGACCTTTAAACAAACTCTCGTCTCCTCCACCTCCTGTGTGAAAAAAACCATTATAACAACACAGATCACTCTCACGGAAAAAAAGTGATTGGTAATTTGTGTATAACATTATTTATTTATTTATTTTGGTTATGGGTAAAGCAAAGACCATGTGTGTCAGTAAGTGAAAACGGTAGGCTACAATTAATTAATTCGTTATGAATAATTTGATATTTAACAACAACCACCCCCACTATGATGACGATGCCACCGTCCATCGTGATGTTTCACATTAGACATCGTACGAGGCCAAATTGGTCAACATTGCCCAACCCTAGTCCATATGATATTAGTAGCTAACATCAGTAGACGTTTATCTTTGGTTGGTTTTATGTTGTATAATTACCTAACTGAACTTCAACGTCACTTTAACGTCATAACGTGACGTCCATACAATATCAAAAGCTAACATCAGTAGACGTTGATCTTTGGTTGATTTTATGTTGAGTACTGAACTAAAATTCATCTTGACTTTGCAGTCTGACCTCAAACTGACGTTGGGTTCTGACGTCAACCCATTTTTCATATATAAAATTCAAAGTTAGTCTGACGTTGGGGTCCAATGTTAATTTTACTTATGTGTGGCGTCCGGTGCCTGCTGTGTGTATAATTGAATTTTCAACATCAAACATCGACAGAGCAGAGATTAACATCCTATAATGTAATTCACAACCATAAATAAATGGAAAACACTTGGAAATAGAAACTGTTTTATGCATATTATTGCAGTGTGTATAAATATAATAACATTAAGGCTGTAATATCACTGGTTACCTACTTGTTAACACAGAAATCTAACCATCGAATCACACAGCAGCAACTAGAATTTAGAATGAGGAGGAAACATGGTTTTAGTGAGTTAGAATGTGGCATGGTTACTGTTGCCAGATGGGTTGGAGTGAGTATTTCAGAAACTGGTGATTTTCTGGGATTTTCACATACAAACATCTCAGAGTTTACAGAGAATGCTCTGAAAAAGAGAGAGTATCCAGTGAGCGGCAGTTCTGAGGGTGAAAAATGCCTTGTTGACGCCAGAGGTCTGAGGTAAAAGGCAACAACAACTCAATTATAATGACTTGTTACATCTCAGGTTTGCAGAAGAGCTTCTCTAAAAGCTCAGACTTGAAGGAGATGGTTGGAAATCATAGGGGCTACCCTTGACGCAGACCCCAAATATGTACTGTATTGTACAGTATACACTGTATTTTATAGAAAAGAGGAGCAGAGAAAAACACTTTCTACCTTTGCTTTCTGTTTAGTGTATTGAGCACCTTCAGCCTTGAAAACAGGAATGTTGTCAATCTAAAGCAGCATTCATCCTGTCAACCACTTATTTTTTCTCGATATCTAACACAGATCGAAAGTTTGAGGAATTCTCATGAGGAATTGTTGTTGACGTTTACTTTGGAATGCTTTCGTATGTGTTTTTTAAATCCTGTAGAGTCTCATTATTATTAGATTTACAAAGTAAAACTCAGTTCGTAAATTCAAAACACAATTCATAAATATAAAACGTAATTTGTGAATTCTCAAGTAAAAATGATAAATATTTCCCCAAATGAATAGGATTTGTGCATTTATCGATTTTGTTTTTTAATTAAAAAAAAAATTGCATTTGTGTATATTTATGAACTGTTTTAAATTTACAAATTGGATCTGGGGCGGCACGGGGGCTCATTGGTTAGTACTGTTGCCTCACAGCAAGAGGGTCGCTGGTTCGAGTCCCGAAAGGGCCAGTTGGCTTTTCTATGTGGAGTTTGCATGTTCTCCCCATGTTGGTGTGGGTTTCCTCTGGGTGCTCAGGTTTCCCCTTAAGTCCAAAGACATTTGAATAAACTAAATTGGCCGTAGTGTATGTGTGTGAATGAGTGGGTATAAGTATCTTCCAGTACTGGATTGCAGCTGGAAGGGCATCCATTCTATATTGGAACATATATAGGAATAGTTGATGGTTCATTCCGCTGTGGCGACCTCTGAAATAGAGACTAAGCCTATGGTAAATTATTGAATGACTAAAAGAATTGGATCTGTGTATTTATGAATTGTGTTTTGAAGAATTAGATTTAGATTACGAATTAGATTTTATAAATGAGAATTGTGCTGTATTAATTTTGTTTTTCTAAATATATTATTTTCAAGAATGATTTGTCTCAATATTAATCTAACATGTATTTTATAGTCATCTGAGGTCTCATTTATAAAACGTACCTACTGTAAGAAAACTTCCTAAAAGTAAACTTACAAAACAGAGAAATGTATTTATTTAATGATCATGGCTCGTGATGGTTCAAAGCGATTCATTTAAGTCAAATTTTTAGTTAAATATGGGGCTTCACGGTGGCCCAGTGGTTAGCACTGTCACCTCACAGCAACAAGGTCGCTGGTTCGAGTTCCGTCTGGGTCAGTTGGCATTTCTGTGTTAAGTTTGCATGATCTCCCATCTGTCATGTGGGTTTCCTCTGGGTGCACAGGTCAACAGTCCAAAGACGTGCTATAGGTGAATTGAATGAACTAAATTAGCTATATTATGAGTGTGTATGGGTGTTTCCCAATACTGGGTTGTGACTGAAAGGGCATCAACTGCGTAAAACATATGCTGGAATAGTTGGCTGTTCATTCTGCTCTGAAATAGAGACTAAACCGAAGGAAAACGAATGAATGAATGATTTTTACACACAGCTGTGCATATTGTCCCATCAAGTGTGTTTTTGTATAGATCACAACCTTTGTGTAGGAAGTGGTGTACGCAAACTTCCACCCCCCAATTTGGGCCGACAACCATGTTTATAAATGAGACCCCTGTTGTTCATTAAAACGCTCTACTGTCTGTACTCTTAATTTGAAAATGTCCACATACTTTTCATCATGTTTTTATTTTCGCTCTTTTTCTCTAGGATATATTTAGTTTCATTTCAGACTGTACATTTACAGTATGCATTTCAGGTCTTGCAAAAACTGCTACCTTGATGTCTCTGTGCCTTTGTTTTCCCAACATTAATTCAACCGGCCCATAGGACTATCTTAATGGAAGGGAAAATATAGCCTATTTCAGTGTATCTGCATTCTCTATTGTTACGGTCTTTTTGGATCTAGGGATGTGACCGCAACAGAAAATAAATGATTGGTGGTAAATGATGTGCAATGGCTGGAAAAATGAGAGAGAGAACTCATCTCCTCAATCAGAATGGCTAGAAAACTTAGACACAAGATCAAATCAAGAAAAAGAGAAGTTTAATTTACATATATCATAATACAACAAAGAAAACAGGGTATTAATTCAGAAGGGGGCAAGGCCAAAACAAAGAGCAAAAACAAGCCAACTCCTAATATAATCTCTTGCTAATCTAAAATAAAAGAAACAAAAATACAAAAACTAACTCCCTTTACTAAACAACAGGAGAAAACTGATTCCAAAACAAAATGGCACCCACCTTCCTACTTAACCCTTAAAATAAAAAATAAAAATAAAAAAAAATCAACCAGACTCACTTCTCTTTAGGTGAATTATTATATGTTAACAAGAAGATCATTGAAAGAAGTCTGACTCCAATAGCTTCACCATACAGGAGCTAATTAAGCTAAATCATATCTGTAAAGCTCTCACAAACAGTCTGTATTTGGAGAAAAGCTCAGCCACTGTACAATCTTGCCACCACTAACACTGGTTTGAAGTGCAGCTCAGGTTAAATACTCTCTGTCCTCTCCCAAAAGCCAATCACTAGAAAGATCCAATGATTCCTACCAGGAGGACACAGTTACCTGCAGGAAGAGAGAGAGAGAAACACACACAGAGAGAGAGAGAGAGAGAGAGAGAGAGAGAGGAAAAACACAAAGCTCATTGTGCACACCAAAAGATATGTCTCAAGACGTAACACTATGAAATTTGGTAATTATGTGGTTTGTAATTTTCATGCCTAGAGGAATGCTATCAATATGTTTTTGAATTTGCATTTGTGATAACTGGTGTCAAATGAAACAGTACAGTTGATATAAAAAATGTAATGAATATAGAGTTGAAGTCAGACTTATTAGCCCCCTTGATCATTTTCTGTCTAACAGAGAGCAGATTTTTTTCAACAGATTTCTAAACATAATAGTTTTAATAACTCATCTCTAATAACTGATTTCTTTTATCTTTGCCATGATGACAGTAAATAATATTTGACTAGATATTTTTCAAGACACTTCTATACAGCTTAAAGTGACATTTAAAGGCTTAACTAGGTTAATTATGTTAATTAGGCAGGTAAGGGTAATTAGGCAAGTTATTGTATAACCATGGTTTGTTCTGTAGACTATTGAAAAAATATATAGCTTAAAGGGGCTAATAATTTTGACCTTAATTTTTTTTTTAATTAAAAACTGCTTTTGTTCTATCTGAAATAAACCAAATAATACTTTCTCCAGAGGAAAAAAATATTATTAGACATACTGTGAACATTTTCTTGCTCTGTTAAACATTATTTGGGAAAATAATAATAATAATAATAATTAATAATAATTTACTAATTCTGATTTCAACTGTATATATAGTAAATATTGAAATAAAAATGAATATTTTTATCCATTTCTCCATGAATAGTCAATGTGTTTTTGTGCACTTAAACAAAACAGATTTACTAAACAGATATATATTTTTAAAATAATATTTTAGTCACCAAAGATATTTAAAAATTGAAAGATAATTAAATTCAAGCAAAATATTGCAAAAATAAATTACAACCTAGAAAAATTTCAACTAAATTAAAAAAAATGTTTTTTAAATTTGTATTTAATATTTTTCTATAACATAAATTTGGGTGTACTAGTTTTTGAACCATTATTGTAAGTTATTTTGTTACATAAGCTCCAGATTTGACTTCAGTACTGACTAATCTAATGTATATGCTCAAATATAACATTCATATTATATTCTATTTTATTCATTTATATTTTATTCCATTCCAGTGGAATTTATATTAAATCCATTTTAACTTTTTTGTTTAATTAATGTATGTGTTTGGTTTTATTATATTTATTAAATAATGTATTTTCTATTCGGGCCTCTTGAATTTACTTTGAGCTACCAAAAACGGAAGAGTTCCAGTCCAAAAGAGAGGAGTCTGGATGCAGAACTGGTGCAGATGCAATCTGAGCTGCATGCAATGCTTTTTTAATGAGCTCACCTAACCCCACGCCTAACCCCACCCCTCACAGTGACATCACTAGCTGTATTGAGTGCATTGTGTCTGACATTGCATCACTGACATGTGTAATCTCAGCTTGCATCATAAAGGCTGCATCCAGATACTAAGCTATTAGAAATTTTGCGAGACCTGTGTTTACAGTACAGTGTTTATTTATCTTACATTGCCTTCAAACTGCACATTAATGTTAATCTGCACATTATTTTTATTTATTTATTTATTGAGAATTTTTTTGTCAACTATCTATCTCTGTTTCACAGTTGGTTTCCTTGGGATGTAATTTGTGTCAGCAGTTGTTGTAATGAAACACTCAGCACAGTCTCTGTCCATCATTCTCACAGACACAAAGGGAATGATGGAAATAAGTATAGAGTATAAAGTTTGCGACATATACAGAGGAACAACCATAACATGTATTAATGGTCCTGCTAGCGGTCAGAGAAAGTGGAGTCTGTTGCTGTGACTGTAAATGAGGCTTAGAAAGGACTCCGAGCTTGAGATTGTTAGCATTATACTTTGATTAAAGGACACAGGTAGTGGAGGAAATGCATGTTGAGAGCCTATGATGAATCATTTCTCACTGAGAAGAAAGGCAGAGAGATGTGCTCTGTGATTGAAATACCTGCCCCTTAAAATGTGTGTTTGCATGTATTGAAAATAGGGCTGCACTATACTGGAAAAATCTGCAATATTTTTTGCTGAGTAATGCGTTATTAATGCAATATTTCTTACGATATAACATTTGCCTAAAAAATTGTTATTTTTATTAGTTATGTTTATTTATCATTGTTTTATCATTGTTTTATTTATGTATTTTTCAGACCTAATTAATTCTAATTCAAGGTGCAAACATTTAGTCTTTAAAACACTATACAGTAAATGTGTGAAAGGCTGTGATTTTTTTTTATCATTTTTCCCTCTTGTCTTAACTCCTGCCATTTTCAACTCTGGGTTCACCATTGCAGAATAATGGCAGATCAGCAACTACTGGAGAGGTGGGGATAAAGTTTAGGGCTGCAACAACCAATAGATCAAATTGATGATTATCAATAATGCTATTCGTTGTCAACAAATACAGTGATCAAGTAGTTAATCATGTTACATTACACAGCCACTCGTGTGTGGCGCAATGGAGGCTACAGAACCAGGGCTGAATTTGTGCCAGAACAAACTGGATCAGGCACCTCTGAAATCTGAATGCACCTCATTCACTCTCGATTCCCCAACCCTCTTCACTTTCGTCCGCGACACCCAAACCCCCATCACCCCCCCCACGCTCTTCACATTTATTCGCGACACCTCACTCTCCTCTGACAACATGCTGGTTCCATTAGCCCGATCTGTTCCGAATTCTTACAACTTACAAATTAAGCACTGTATAGGACCTTGTAGAAAACACATTTGTTTTACGAATGGCTGAGTATTTATGGTGTATTTATGGTTAAATATAGTGATAAACAAAACATCAAATTAAAAAAGTTTAATTGAAAAAAATAAATGCCCAACTAATTGATTATGAAAATATTAGTTAGTTACAGCCCTAATAAAGATCTGGTCAAATTTAGATAGACAACTAATGCATAAAAAATATTATACGTATATTACATATACTAGTTTTGCAATAACAATTATTTTGCAATATATATTGTGCAGCTCTTATTGAAGAAAAGCTGTTTTAAATGTGATCGTGTGTTTAGACTGGTGCTCTTAAGTTCTTAATTTCTTGTTATTTATAACCTACAGTATTTATTCAGTATGTAACACACTTATTCATTCGTTTACAAGGACTCATTTAACAAATGGTTTCATCCAGAGTGACTATATTGTGGGATTGTGTATGTTCTTAGGCTATGTTTACACATTCATGTGGCCACAAAGTAGAAAAGTTTTCTTGCACATTAAAAAAAAGTATTACATTTTACAAAACAACTTTTTCAAACCTAACACATCTGCAAAACAGCCAAAATTGTGGTTATTACATATGCCAGGCCTGGTTTTGTGTGTGTATTCACAACAAACAAAGACAGTTTGAAGATGACAAGACTGAGTGTGGAATCATGGGAGCTGTAGTCTTTGTTACAAGTCCTGCGGGACTGCTGCAGTGCTGTTTAATCATACTAAATCATTTGAGGTTTCTGTTATAAATCTGCTGTGTGCAGTCTAATATAGCATATTAACACAACATATTAAAGTAGTGGTCCCCAACCCCTGGGCCATGAACCGGTATCGGTTTGTTAATCAGTTAGTACCAGGCTGCACATCAAATCAATATTTATTTCTATTTGATTTATTAAGTCTGACTGATGTTTTATTTAGAAAAAAATACCATATTCTCTCGGTTATATCTTGTTCACTTGAGTGGCAAAATTTAACCAACAAGCTAGCAAAATGAGTAAGAAACAGATTTTGGAAAGTTTCTTTTCGAAGGGGAGGACTCAGGCTCAGTGAAGGACCCATGAACTGCCGAGGAATGGATTTGCAACCCATTTGTCAATAAATCAGGTGAATCCACCATGTCTGTGCAAGAAAAAGATCAACTGCCAGAGATCGCAAATGATGGCGAGTGGCCATTGGGGTCGTTCACATATCACGTATTTTCCGTGCGCAAGTTTTTTATTTCCAACGGAGACGATTGTGACTTCCAGGTGCACTAATCAACTAATCAGAAATCCGTGAGTCACATGACAATAACTGACCAGTTCAGCTTCATACTTTGTATGAAATATGCGCATTTCGGTAGACTAATTATATCTGACAACACCCAAACACTACAGTGCTTGTACCAGAACTGCAGCAATGTTTTGTCAGCTTGTTATCCTCTGAAAATACAAGTGATGGTCACCTAGCTATCAATGTAAAGCCACCTCCCACTATTCCCAGGTCATAGTAAACAGTAATAAAAAGGTTAGGGGCCACTCTAACATCTTTGGTGTTTTTCACTGGTTTCGAAAAAAAACAAACTGGATATCTAGGGTTTGGCATGGTCAGGACATGGTCCATTTCACTAGAATTACTTTTTTCTTCAGATTTTAATATTTCTTGAAACATTTTGGACAATTTAAATGCATAATGGTTTTTGCATATTTTAATAAAAATATATTGTACATAGTATGTCTTTAAAATCAGAAGGATTACATATATAGCGCATAGAGATCAGACTCATAGAGACATACAGATGGGCCCTTTCAGCTGTAGGCAACCATTTAGTAACTGACATGCAACCGAGCAGAATGCCCTAGCAACCATGTATACCATAAATAAAATCTTTACATGTTGCCATTCAGTCCTGCATGAGGTCCCTCAGGAATGCAGCTGTATTACTGCAAGCACCACTTACATATTGTTTAAAAAATGCTCTGATTTACAGTTGAAGTTTTTTACCGTGGAGAAGAGAATTTTTCCAAAGTGTTTCCTCTAATATATTTTTTCTTCTGGAGAAAGTCTTACTTGTTTTATTTTGGATAGATTAAAAACAGTTTTATTTTTATTTTTTGAAGGTCAATATTATGAACCCTCTTAAACTGTTTTTTTCAATAGTCTACAGAACAAACCATTATGCAATGACCTGCCTAATTACACTAAGTTGACTAGTCAACCTAATTAACCCAGTCAAGCCTTTAAACTGCATTTTGAGCTGAATTTTAGTGTCTTGAAAAATATCTAGGAAAATATTATGTACTCTCATCACAACAAAGATACAAGAAAATCAGTAATTAGAACTGGATTATTAAAACCATTATGTTTAGAAATGTGTCGTCTTTGTATTAAACAAAATTTGTGGAAAAATATAGAGGGATGCTAATAATTTACGGGGGCTAATAATTCTAACTTCAACTGTATGTAGTTATTTTGGTAATTGCAACACAAAAGCACAGTTACAAGGTCAGAAATACTAACTTCTGGAGATTTTTCTACATTGGTGACAAAGTTAATTGCTTGCGCTCCACTTCAAAGCAGTAAAATAAGAGGCCGAGTTGGAAAGTTCCTTTGTTTCTGTGGGCCGTCTTGTTGTGTATTGTCACAGTTGTTGAGCGCTCTGTGGATACATTAAAGTGGGAACTATCATTTTCACCTATCAGGCTCTAGAGACTTGCTTGCACTCTTTTGGGAATAGAGAATCTGACAGTGGTGGCGACGTGGTCTGATGTTGTATGTAGATGACTGTGTTGACGCATATCAGCGTATGGTTTTAAAGTCGTTTCAGTGGCTTATGGCTGCCGCAGGCACATTGTAGAGATTGTGAGTATGAATGCAAGTGACAGATCAAATGGAGACACTTGTTTTTAAAGTCTATCTCTACTTCACTCTCCACATGTAAAGAGCAACCACTGAGACAGCAGACAGTACACGCACACACACACACACACACACACACAAACACATGTTGGTATTGGTGGTGTACAAAGACTCCTAATAGGCATAATGTATTATATATTGTAATAAAAATAAAAAATCTATATAAATATATAAATATAAAAATAAAACCCTTTAAATCCATCAGACCTATTTTCTTGTAAATGAGCATTTTATATAAGGCTCCTATAATTCAGTTCAGATGTTTCATTTTATTTTTTAATTATAAGGTTATTAGCTACTAAATAAAATGACTTTTTTTTTTCAGAATAGTCACTTTAGACAATTCTTTGGTTTTTAGCAAGGTACATTTTCCTTTTGTGTCAAAACCAGCTAAACCCACTTGTGCTTTTTTTTGCAAAAACCCCTAAATCCACCTATTGGGAAAAATTAGTGTCACTGCGCAAAAGACATTATGAATGCATGCTACACTCCTGAATGTACAGTTGTTTCCCTTTTCTTGTAATCCACAGGGTTTTGAAGTAAGGGACATTTTGATTTGCCATTCACTGACAGTCAGACAGGCTCATCCAGTTCATCAAACTCCATCTTTTAAAATCTAAATCGGAAATAGAAATAGAGTCTCCTCATAAAAGCCAGCATTTCAGCGCGCTGCTACTTTAAAAACACATGATTCCATTCGCGCCTTCTGATTGGTTCTCGAACATTGCAGCTTTTGCTGCCAAAGACAAGTGCCGTTTAGAGGCGAAGTATATACAGTATATGGTCCTACTCTACCTCTACCCCTAAATTCAACCCCTAAAGTAAACTTTGGCAATATTTTATGTGAAAAAAAAACATCATGTATATATATATATATATATATATATATATATATATATATATATATATATATATATATATATATATATATATATGTGTGTGTGTGTATATATATAGCCATTTCCAGCCTGGTCTTAGCTGGTCAGGCTGGGAGATGACCAGCTAAAACCAGCTTAACCAGCTTAAACCAGGCAAGCTGGTTTTAGCTGGATTTAGCTGGTCAGTTTCCAGCCTGACCAGCTAAGACCAGGCTGGAAAGGGCTGGAAACCAGCCTGGAAATGGCCAAAACCCCTCTAAAACCAGCCTGGTCAACCAGCTAAAACCAGCCAACCAGCCTAGGTTGGTTTAAGCTGGATTTTTCTGCAGGGTATGGTAATATGTAGACCAATATACATATAAAAAACATAAAGAATATATAAATGGATAGAAGTAATTGAGCGTGCATGGTTAAGTCAAAATACAACACAACAGATATGACTATAAACAACAAAACAATGTGTTTTATCACCAAACATGAGGTCATGACCCTGATGATGTCACTCCAAGATGGCCGCTTCAAATGAATGATGGGAAAATGTGTATAAATGTCTTGGGTTGCAAACTGAACAGGTTTGGTTCTGAAGAGTGGATACTGGTTAGTGTATGTACTCTTTCTGTGGTTTAGTTTTTAATAAATGGTGTTTGAGATAGCATCTGTGTGTGGTTTTTTCATTGTGTATGGAAAGATGATATGGGATATTGTTTAAATTGAATTTGACTTGAAATGGCACATAAACAGTGATTATTTTAGACAACAGAGAACAAGAAAAATACTTCACATTAAACAAACACACATGGACAATACACTGATAGCAAAACACAGATCTGTGTATACGTATTTGTTTGCCGGCAATTGGACTATGTTTGAAAGTGTATGTATATTTAGTGGGTGCAATATGTGTAACAGTCACAGTGTACTTCTCAGTCTTAAGGAAAAGGTAGAAACATGTATATTTTAATGATTTCCATTCCACTAAACTCTCCATACGTCTTTAAGTATTTAAAGTCTTACTTTTTTTGCTGTGTAACTTTCTTCTTCCAAGTTTTCTTTCATCCTTTCTTTCTGTGCATCTTGCACTTCAGGGTGTGTGAGTGCTAATTCAGTGTGCAATGATCAGTTACTGTGCCTACCACATCGATTTCACATCCACATGCCAGCTCAACGCACAGATTTATCTGCTTTGACTGATTTTTGTACTGAAGATTGAGCTTCTATAAAGAGTTCACTGACTTGTGCTGAATAAGTGTGTGTGTGTATGTGTATGTGTATGTGTGTGTGTGTGTTTGTGTGTGTGTGTGTTTGTTAGTGTTTGTTTGTGTGTGCACAAGCTTTGTGATATAGTTTTAATGAGTCCCTTGTCTTTGCTTGTCACATTGTTTTTGTCTGTACATAATGGCTTGATTAACATTATAAGCATTCATTTTGTGTTCTTGTCTTTGTGTTCATTTGACATTCTTGTCATGTTCTTGATTGGAAATGCAATATTATTAGCCTTGTTGTAAAGTGCTGTTTAATAATAATAACAACAACAATAATAATAATAATAATAATAACAACGATAATAATAATAATAATAATAATGAAAATAATAATAATAATATCTACTAATTTCCTGATTAGGTCATTTGAGTCAATTGCTTGTTCTTGAGTAACGTGTTTTGGCTGAGCGCAAAGATAACTTAATATATTAATTTATGTACACATACACTGATTCTGCACAATTGACTGATTGCTTGCATTTATTTCGTATAATGTGTAAACTTATAGTATGTTACACTTTAATAATGGCCATTTTTGATTATCAAAACTGATATTCAGCAAAAGAGAGGGTGTGTTTCGTATTTTCACTGAAAATGAAAGGAGACAGTTATGTTATAGGCGCTGTTTTGTTATAAATATGCACACAGTGAAAATGACAGTAATATTATATGTAGCTACATGACGCCTCAACATTATTAGCACCTGTTAAGTTGTTAATATCAAAATGAAAATAGTTCCTTGTCTTTTTTTTTATTTTATTGTTAATAGTGAAAAAAAAACGTAGGCAGGGTGATGGAAATGAAGTTATAAAGTACACTGCTCTCTTTGAAGATTTACATGACGTGTCCTCGGGAGCAAGACTGAACTTTGTATAGGCTACTTAATATTGAGGGAAAAGCCCCAATCAGATGTTGAATGTCTGCAGCCAAGCCAGCAGCATTTAAAAAAAAAAAAAAAAAACGGCCTCTCCAGCGTTTTCAAAAAGCTCTGTTTTCGGCGCTCGAAATCTCCAGGGTATATGGATGGAAGGTGTAACTTAGTCATGGGCCAGTTTAGGTTTGTGACGGTATGATAACGTTTGATAAAAATATCACGGTTTCACGTTATCAAAGAATTATGATAACTGCGCCAAAATAAAAAGTTCTTTTTAAAGTCTTAGTAAAAAACAACAACACATTTTCCCCAATGAACACAATACACAGTATTTATTTTTTCGTTTTTTCAATTTACAATTCACATTTGTAATATGTCAGGCTAAATAATTAAAATAAATCATTGACTTAAAAAAAACAGATTTCTTTACAACACATAAAAAAACATAACAAAATATACCTTAGAAACAGTATGAGAGAGTTTTTGCGATTTTAAAACCTTGACTCTTTCAAACCATGGTAAACCTTGAAACCGGTTATCGTCCCATGCCTACTGTAGCAAAACTTAAGTGTTTTAAAACGAAAGGTATTAGTGTAAACGGGACTCAAACTCCCCTCTCTCACAACTAAACAGTAGGGAGCCTCGGGCTCGAGGATCCTTCGCAGCATGCCAAACACCCATTTACCTTATCAAGCATTAGCTAAGTGTGAACTTTTCGCAGCTTCCTGTTCATGTGGACTTTAAGCTTTTTAGACGTTACTAATGAAAACCACATATTGCCGCTTTAACAGAGGTATATTGGTATTTTGGATGTTTTAAATGAATCTGTTTCTTATCTGCTTTTTTACAGGTGGGTTGGCAGTAGGCATTAAGTGAAGATGCGGAGGCGCTGGTGGCGATTGGACTGTCTGGGTTCAGCAATTGCCTTGTTTGTTATCATCAGCCAAATCTCAGCTCAAAACACTGAAGGTGAGACTCATCATTTATTCTCTGCCGCTAACGTGAGAGTTGTTTTATTTACCAATTTTTGCAAAATAAACCCCACACCATTTCTCCAGAACCATATCTTTTGATTTGGTTCCTGAAGTTGGTGAAATGGGATGTTACAGCTCAGAGTTTATGCTCCGAGCGAAGTCAGAGAGATAATTGTATCTCTATCTCTGTGTGTCAGCGTCTCACAAATCGGTCTTCTCTGCATACCTTCATTACTGAAGCAGCCACATACAACCCTCCAAACTGAGCGTCTGATGATGTATGAATTATACCATCACGTCTGCCAAAGACAAACTGACAACCGTAATAAAAAATCTTAAAAACGTCGCTGGAAAATGCCGTGAGGCTGAGTGGAAATAGAGGCAAATAAATTGTGGCCCATTGTCAGACTGTTCAGATTAGCTGTTGAGGATAAAACATCGGTGGGCGTCTACAGTTGACATTTTCAGATATCCTTGTCTGTTCTTGTGACATTTTTTTTTGTTATGGATTTTTGTGTTATTTGAAGAGTGGAATGAAGATATTACTGTATGTGTGGGGCTGGATGGAAACAATTGTGTTCAGTGTCAGATGCTTGAAAGTCTGTCATAGTTTTTATGCTACCTCATTTCCATGAATCAATTTGTTACAGCAATCTGAAAACTGTGTTGAAGACGGTAATTTTGTAGACAGGTCCAGTGTAGACTTTGTTAGGTATTTGAAGGTATTGTTCACAAAAAAAATAAATAAATAAAATTCTGTCACCTTCATATATCATTTCAACCCCCTGACATGTTTGTTCATCTTGGAACACAAATTAAGATATTTCGGATGAAATATAAAAAACTCCCTCATCTTCCATACTTTACAGCAGGGGTTGTCAAACTCGGTCATGCAAGGCCAGAGTCCTGCTAAGTTTAGTTTAAACTCCAATCAGACACACCGGAGGCTGGAGAAACTGGACGTCTATCATGGAGAACTGTAGGTGTGAGTAGGTCACCAGTGGGTGGTCAGGCTGGCCCCCAGGATCAATGTGGGGACTCATTTGTCACTCCAGCCTATCAGGAATCAGTCGCATGCACTCCATGACCACCACAGCATCAGCTTAGGATACGGCCTGGTCCAGGACTACGGATACCTTGGCATCATTTCTCCAAATGTCTTGGATCGCATCAACGGTGCTGAATAGTCACTAGGGGCCTCAGGATAAGTCTCCCCTGGTGGAAATAGACACCAAAGAAAATAAATAGCGTAGCTGCTGTTTATAGTGTATTTAAATGAGATGCAAAAATGTGGGTGTTATAAATAAAAATAGCAGTCATATCAACAAACATGTAAAGCATATGAGAGTTTCTAACACAATGTCTGCTGCATTAAGACAGGAGAAGTGTGTCCTACAGGTCAAGCCAGCTCATCTGCGTGGAGCACATTCATGCATCATATCGCTATGTGATGCATTAAGTGTATGCTTTACTAAAAAGATAGGTCTTTAATCCTGAGCCTCGGACATTATCAGGAAGGCTATTCCATAGTTTAGGAGCCATAAATGAGAAGACTCGACCTCCTTTACTCGACTTTGCTGTTCTAGGTACTACCAGAAGAGCTGTGTTTTGAGATCTTAAAAAAAGCGAGTTGGATTGTAGCGAGACAGGAGGTTGATTAGATAAACAAGAGCTAGCTTATTTAAAGCTTTACAGGTAAGAAGTAATATTTTAAAACTAATAAGAATCTTAACAGGCAGCCAGTGTAAGGATGATAAAATTGGGGGTGATATGATCATATTTTCTAGACCTGGTAAGAACTCTGGCAGCTGCATTATGTACTAGTTGAAGTTTAATAATAGAAGATGCTGGGCAACCAGTGAACAGAGCATTACAGTAATCCAACCTAGAAGTCATAAAAGCATAAACTAGCTTTTCTGCATCATGAGATGGATAGCATACTTTGTAACTTAAGCGATATTTCTCAGATGAAAGAAGGCCTTTTTTGTGACATAAGAGATATGATTTTCAAAAGTTAAATTGCTGTCTTAATATAACATCCAGATCTTTTAGAGTAGGGCTAATGCTAACTTTGCAACACTCTAATTGCCGGTCGAGTTGTAAGATCTGCTGTGTAAAGGATTTAGGCCCAATAAGTAATAATTCAGTTTTTTTTTCTGAATTTAAGAGAAGAAAATTGTTGGTCATCCTGTCTTTAACATCTTTGATACTCTCAGTTAGCTTAAACAGTTCAGACTTCTTATCAGGTTTAGTTTAAATATATAATTGAGTATCATCTGCATAGTAGTGAAAGCTCATCCACCAGTGTCTTTTAATGATGTCTCCTAGGGGTAGCATGTATATTATTAACAGTAACGGGTCTAAAAATGATCCTTGAGGGGGAGTATACATTAATATTATTGTCATTTTTGGATGAACTATCACTTCAATGATAATGAAAGACATCTGTACCGCCAACCTGATTTCACCAAGTAGGACACCTTCCTGAAGTAACATCAGTGTTGATCTTGGAACAACATTCCAAGCAGCCAATCAGGGATACGGTTTACAGTATGGTTTACAGTTTGTTCTACATGATTGTTATCCAAATATTATTATTGTTTTTTTTTAAATAATTTACAGCTATGGTTTAGTTTAGGGGTAGGAAATAAGTATGGATTTACATTTTCAAACAAAAATGATGCTCCAGGATCAACGTAGTGCTTGGCAAAAAAATGAGTGACAGCTAAAATATGCAGAAAGCTAAACCTAGAAGCTTTTTTGCCATTCAATATTTGCCTGAAGTCCATAATGCTTTGCAGATATATGCAAACTTGCTTTTTTTTAGTTTCCATGACCTGTGGTAATAATTATTGTTTTGGTGCATGCAGTGTGAATACTAGGTGGCTATCGGATGGTGTTTTGGTTGTTATGTTCCAGGAATCATTCTGTAATTTAAAAAAAGGAAAAAAGCAAGCTCTTGATCAGACTTGTTGTTGTTTATGACATTGACCGTTGTTAATTTTACACTTCAGTGATTCTGTGATGTTCCCCATTGAATTGGAAGAATGAGTTTTTGGGTAGCTGTAATTAACACTAGATGCAATTTAGGTCATTTAATGAATTTTTATCAGGCCGTGTTCTTCAAAGTCAGGCAAAATGACCAGGATATTTGCTTAATTTCTCTGTAAATTTTCAATTACTCTTAAGAATGAACATTGATATACTAATTGTACCTGGACGTCTTCCAAGAAACTTGTACATCTATTGCCGTCGTCTTTTATACAGGTGTGGACTGCTTTGTTTAATTTCAAGAACACAGAATGTAGATTGAATCTCTGGTTTTGAATGATCTGAAAAGTACATGGAGACAAGTTCATTTTATTTTAATAAAAGCTACACAAGAACTTTTTTTTGTCTGAGTGATAATGTCAGTGTTTATGACATGTACAGGTAAAGTCTTACTAGGTAAGATTATTAGCCCTGCTGTGTAGTTATCCGGTCAGGAATAGGTTTGTCTCCACCATCTGATATGCCAGGAGTCCTTGTCATAGTCAGTTACTTTATTTGACATTTACATAGAAAATAATTAGCCCTCCTTCTTTTTCAAATATTTCCCAAATTATGTTTAACAGAGCAAAGAATTTTTCACAGTATTTCTTGTAATATTTTTTCCTCTGGAGAAAGTCTTTTTTATTTTATTTTGGCTAGAATAAAAGCAATTTGTAATTCTTTAAAAAACATTTTAAGTTTAATATTATTAACCTCCTTAACTCCCTTTTTTTTGATTGTCTACAGCAGTGGTCCCCAACATTTTTGTCACTGTGAACTGGTCAGTGCTTGACAATGGTACCGTGGCACAGTCAGGGTCGTGTATACATAGATTGCTAGGCAACCATCAATCGTTTTCTCAGGGAATGACAAGATGACAAAACATTGCAGCAACTTTGATACAAGTTTTGTTTATGGAGAAAGTTGAAAAGCACTGCAGTGTTTGTCTGAGATAATTATTCTATCAAGATGTGTATATTCCATACAAAATATGAGGCTGATCGATCAGTACTTGTGATGTAACTCGAGGTGTGCTCGCAGCATTCTAAAGTTGTTTTCAAATGGGGGTGCCTGAAAGCTCTTGGAAGCCGCGCAGACATACTGGATGCACCTGATTTGTTGACAAATGAGTTGCGGATCTATTGCTTGGCAGTTTGTGGGTCCTTCACTTGGACCTTTTCCATGAAACTTTCTAAAGACGTCTGCTTCTTAGTAATTTTACAAGCTTGTGGGTTAAATTTTGGCGCTTAAGTGAACTGAGGTTTAACTGAGAATACGGTCATTTTTCAAAACAAAAGATCGTTCAGACTCAGGGTACTTTCACACCTCATTTTTCTAGTTAGCGCGGTTCGTTTGGCATATGTAAATCCAGCAATCACGCTTGTATCCACGTCAAAACAATCGGCCTAAGAATGTATGAATGAGGTGGTCTCGGCTCGATTTAAACAAACTCTGGAGTGGATTGATTGTAGTGAAAAAGCAATACGATCCGTGCCCGGCTATATCACAGTGTTTTATGGATATGTATAGGCATACGGCTATATGAAGAGAGAATAATGAGTTGGGCGGGAGGTCATTCCAGACATCCCAAGTCTCTCGGAAGTTCGTGCATCTCTTCTCACCCCTCCCCACCGCATCCCTTCTTGCTCTTCAGACACGTTGCGCGCACCCTGTCAAACACCACCAAACCCCCTCCCCCCCCCGGTCTTCACATTGCTTATATTGTCTTATTGCTCATCGTCAAAACCTTTACTCACACATGACTTGTTTTAGCTATTTCGGTCCGTTTAGAAACTTTGGCGTGTGAAAGCGAACCACACCAATAACAAAGAGCAACAATGTAACAATTTTAATCCGTTTCGGAGCAAATTTCAGAAGAAAAAAAAACAAATATTTTAGTCCACAACAAAATAAATAAATAAATATTTTGGTCCACGGCCCAGGGGTTGGGGACCACTAGTCTACGGAGAAACCATTGTTATACAATAACTTGTCTAATTACCTTAACTTGCCTAATTAACCTAGTTAAACCTTTAAATATCACTTTAAGCTGAATAGTAATATCGTGAAAAATATCTAGTCGAATATTATTTACTGTCATCATGGCAAAGAGAAAATAAATCAATTATTAGAAATGAGTTATTAAAACTATTATGTTTCAAAATGTGATTAAAAAAAATTTAAAACAGAACTTGGGGGAAAAATATACAGGAGGGCTAAAATTCCTGACTTCAACTGTATATTTAGTGTTTTATCATAACATAATAGAAAAACTTGAGGATTCAAATTGTATTTATTAGCTCTTTATTAGCAGTAAAATCATATGTGTATTTTTTTCAAATTCAAAAGCTGTTTCAAAACTGCAAATCCAAGTATTTGGAAAATGAAAACGAAACAGTAAAAATAGCAATTTCAAGATCATCAAAACTATTTAACTTAAAATTATTGAGAGCCACACATGCATTTACTTAAAGTTTGTTGCTAATTTACCCACTCTCAGGCCCTTAAATGTGCTAACAAATTATTTTCAGTTAAAAATTAACAAAGCATTTTAGCTGAGCCCTTCGAGATTCATAAAACGTAAGGTTAGAGCAAAAAAAATACATATATAGTCAGGCAAAATGAATCCCTTCTGGCTCCTGTGGTAGTGAGAAACTGAAAATACTGTAGCTACACAAAAGGCCAGTTTTTTTTTGGGGGGGGGGGGTGGGGGGTAGCAACAAAGTGGGACATGTGCACAAATAAAGACCTGCCACTGTCTTTGACGCGGCACAAAAAGGAGCTGTCATCTTTTTATGCCTTCATTTATTACTGTTTTTAACTGTGACAAAATAAGTTAGACAATTACAAGTTGCAATCAAGGCGAGGTCAAACAGAGGTCAGACGACAGCAAACAAAGCATCTTCAAGTATTATAAAAGGCACATTTAGATGAATAACAGGGGATTATTATGGAACATTCAAGATTTCTTCATGAAGTTTGATGGTTTTTAAACTTTTTCTTGCTGCTTTGTGTTCTGAAAGACATTAAAAAAGCAAACCCATGTGACAGCCACAAACTTTTGGGCAGTTTAGGAGGAGGCAGTGTAAAGGATGACAAGTCAGCAGCAAACTGGTCAAAGTTGTGTAGTTTAGAAATGTCAGACAGGCAGTATTGGAGGCAACTACTGTAGCTTTTGCATATTAGTTTTTAGAAACTGTCAAGCACTGGGAAACCTTATATGCAAATTATATGAAGAAGTCATTAGCTTGGAAGCATGCTAAATATCTGACTATTGAGTTAGTTAGAGCTTGTGTACTGATAAGTGCCTTTAGTTTAGGTATGGGCCAGTATAAGATTCTGACAGGATGATAACCTTGGATAAAAATATCACAGTTTTACGGTATCATATATATTGTGATTACTGCTCTAAAATATATTATTTTTTAAATGTCTGGGTAAATAACAAAAAAAAGATAAATTCTTTTGAACTCAATATATTTTATTTTGCTAAAGATTTTAAATATTTTGAAGCAGTAAACATGTCAGGCTGAATAATTTAAATGTTTATAGTTTATAAATCACAGATTTCTGTACAATTTAAAATGGCATCTTGGATATCTTTTCTGCTGAAAATACTGGTGTCCTAAAACATACAAAAAAAAAAAAAAAACGTAAATAAAAAAATCTTACACATACCCTAGGAACGGTTTTAAAGAAAATGATGGCGGTTTTAGAACCTTGACTTTTCGAAACCACGCTATACCTTGAAAACGTTTATCGTCCCATGCCTAGTACTTACAGATGTCACTACTTCAATTAGTTCCCTTTGCCCCCGTCATACCGATGTGAACTGCGGCGGCGGTAATTGTTGCGCCAGTAGCTTTTGACCACTGAGTGGCACTTTAACCACACATTTACAGCTTTGCCTTTTCACAATACTAAATAGACGGTTCTGTTTGTGTACCTAATGTGATGTGATGTGTTCGATTAAAATATAAATTAGTTTTAGTTTTCTTAGTAATAAACATGCTTTTACAATATACTGTATGTTTTAGAAAAGATACATGGTGAGAAGTATAGCCCTAGGCTGCAAAAAGCAAATATAAAAATTAAGTTCTTTAGCCTTTATGGTGCCCTGTTAAAGTGCATTGGGGTGAAAAGAATGTTTGATTTCTTTGACTGTCATGGCAATGTAACCTCAAATCTTAAACATGTGCGCATATGAAAACCGCGGCACAGCACACACTACAAAATACTATTATGATTATCGTGCCGGCGGAGCACATCACCTGATTGTTATATAACTTACTTTAACAGTAGGCTATTTATTATTTATTACAGGCTATGTTACAAATATTTGACCAACTGCCACTTCATGTATAACACTCTCATGCACTCAGAACTAGTGGCAGTTATTAAATAAATAAATGGGCATATCCGCATGCATATTGAGCCGCTAATTATTTATTGTTTGTTCATGTTCTCTGTTTATTTTTTTCTACACACATGCAGAGAAAGAACAAAATATGCTTTTTTTTAAAAAGCGCATTATGTTCACCAATGTATAATAATAATATTTAGCTAATATATCCATAATGCCGGGATGCATGGTGCTTTGACTGGATATCTAGGTCAAAAGCAAAATTGTTACCTGTTGCACGGCATAGGCTAGCCTATAGTGTGGAAAAATATAATTCACAACCTGTGATGCGTTTCACAGTATGTCTAATAATATTTTGTCTTCTGGAAAAAGTCTTATTTGTTTTACTTTGGCTAGAATAAAAACAGTTATAATTTAAAAAAAAAAACATTTTTGGGACAAAATTATTAGCCCCTAGTATACAGAACAAACCATCGTTTTACAATAACTTGCCTAATTACCCTAACCTGCGTAGTTCACCTAATTAACCTAGTTAAGCTTTTAAATGTCACTTTAAGCTGTATAGAAGTGTCTTGAAAAATATCAAGTAAAATATTACTGTCATCATGGCAAAGATAAAAAAAAATCAGTTATTAGAAATAAGTTTTTAAAACTATTATGCTTAGAAATATAATGAAACAATCATCCCTCCATTAAACAGAAATTGGGGAAAAAATAAACAGGGGCGCAAACAATTCAGGGGGGCTAATAATTCTGACTTCAACTGTATTTGAATGATTCGTTTTAAGAAGGTGGTTCAGTTAAATGGTCCACTGAATCATTTAAATCATCAAAGTTGTGTTACGCAACCTCAAATGGGGGATTTAATGGCTTTTGGAGCCAAAATCATTGTCATAACTTGTCACAATTGTTAGTCATCAATCCATCCATCCATCCATCCATCCATCCATCCATCCATCCATCCATCCTTTCATCCATCTGTCCATGCATTCATGATTACTTTTATATATTTCTAAAGATTTATTTATATAACTAATCATTTATAATATATATATATATATATATATATATATATATATATATATATATATATATATATATATATATATTTTTTTTTTTTTTAATAATTTTTTAATCGTGTATATTAGATTTTTGTGTATATTTTGTATATTTGATATCCAGATTTTTTTATTCCATTTATTTCAGTTGTGAATTACATTTATTTTATTTTAATTGTAAGTTAAACTGAATAAACATTAATTTAAAATAAACATTTAACATTTTATAGAAGTAAAACCACATTATATAGTAAGATAAATGCTTTTATCATCTGTAACCTTGACTTGTTTTACTATAACCATTGTTTTTGCTAAATTTCTTACAGTGTTTCTTAATTGCCTTGGCTCAACTCTTGATTAAAATGTTACGTTTTCAAAACAACAAGTTTGGATCTTTGAACAGTTAGCGTATTGCTCACAAAAGTTTCACTTATACCTAGAAAGAGCTTGATTACCTGGTTCAGGTGTGTCTGATTGGAGTTGGAACTAAACTATGCAGGACACTGGCCCTTTAGGACCGAGTTTGGATACCCCTGATTTGTGCAAACAATGAGTACAACAAGTACAATGTTTTGGAGTTTGGACAAAAACTAATTGCATATGGCTTGTTGATCAAAACTACTAAATCAATTCTCATTTAAACTGTCAAACTCTTCACCACTCCTCAATCATTTCTCATTGTGTAAGCCATCACACTAAAGACAATTTATTCAATTATCAAACATTTGTGTATGCACATGTTTACACCATAAATATCTGAGATTGACATTGTTTGTAATGTCTGCTGAATTGGTAAATGACCTTTAATTGCAATACAATGTGCATAATCTTTTTTTTGGTCACTTCATAAATATGAAATATACAATAAAGCAACAAGCAAGACTGAACTTTACATTTAATACATTTGTACAAAAATAAATGTACTGTATGAATGCAAATGTTCATATATATTTTTCTATGTACTTTTCTCAACAAAAATGTAATTTTTTTTAACCTTAATTTCCATGGTTGACTGTCATGGTGAAAAAAACATCTAATCATTTTGAGCAGTGTGACTCACATGATGACGAATACACTTTATGTTTTGGTGGCCTTGGCCAAATTACTGACACAGTAACTAGGTGTTGATGCATGAATGAAATGTTTTGGGTGAGTAACTACATTTTGCAGATATGGAATAAAGTTCTGAAGTTCCAGCAAACAGTTTTGACATTTGCAAGCACAGTTTAAAGAATGTTACAGTTTTTCTTGATTGCTTTGATGCAGCCGTCAACTGAAACTCCACATTTTCAAAACAGTTAACACACAGGCCTAAACAGCGGCACTCGTGGTCAAAATGACATATGCGAAAGGCTCTAACTATGCCAAAACATTTAAAACATGCAACAAAAGCAAATTTTGCCTTCAAAAAACACAAATTGCAAACAAGTATATGAGCTCCTTCAATCAAGCATTACACAACAGACAACAAAATACAGAACTCAAAATACTGAATCAGTGCACTATTGCTTGACATTGTAGCCTATTGCCAGTGCCGTTTGTTGTTTTTCAGTGTAGGCTTAGCAAAATTTTACTTTTTGCTAAGAATTGGATCCAGAATAAGAAATACTTTGATTAAAATTTGATTGATTCCATGACATTTTTTTCAAACTGTGGCTAAAAACTGAAACACTAAAAAAAGAAGAAAAACAAAAAGAACCCAATTAAATACTGTAAATATTGCAGCAAACACATGTAAACCAAAAATAAAGGAAATTCTATAAGGAGTATAAGACATAGCCACTATTGACCTCCTCCATCCATGCTGGCAAAGAACATCATAGACCTGCCATCTTTTTATGAGTTTTGCAGACTGATTGCTAATTAAAGATTTGAGTGAAGGAGTGTCTGATTTCATGATGTCATGATTTTAGCCCCGATTTGCACTCGCCGACAGGTTTTGAGAGACCGCCAACAAATGCCTGAAATCACAGGCAAATTGGTGCTTGTGCATGTGAGTGACAATCAAACAGTATAAACTATCAAAGACGCGATCTGAGAGAATCGCCGATGTGTCACCGATGCCTGTGAGATATTTGGCGTGCTAAATATCTGGAGCTGTCGGCGATTCAAATCATGCTATGTGAAATGAGTTTTGGCTGAAAATAACATTGACGATCGCCTACAGCCAATGAGAGAGCAGCATTCACTTGTGTGTGTGTGTGTGTGTGTGTGTGTGTACCTGCAGGCCAGCGGGAGGTTGGGGGAGAAGTTAAAAGCACTTATTTTTAGTTTATTTGGACCCAAGAAGTGGAGGTTTGACAGGAGCACTCATGTCTATTTGAAGTTTCATACAAAACGTTATAAAAGAAAGTTGAGGAGAAATTGCTAATTCCCTTCAAACCCACGTGAGCAAATATGTACATTTTCTACACCATTAAAGGCTTCTTTCTCGTTATGTAGTTAATAACAAAAGATATACTATGTGTTTTTGGTTGTGAGACGTAGTTTGGCTGAAGTTGTCTGTGATTCTTCCTATTGTAAAGTCATGCAATGTTAAAGCCCCTGTTCCCGATTCATCTTGCAGTGTAAACAAAGCAGTGACAAATGCAGTCTGAAAACATCTGTGACACGACTACTTTGAAAATCATGCAGTCTGAACTCGGCATTAGAGACTTCATACTAACCTTGATAGTTTCTAAAAGTTAGGAATAGATGGTTTCTGTTTAGTTACTATAGCTAAAACAATGGGGTTCAGACTGCTTGAATGACATCCGTGTTAACTGTTTTGAAAAATGTTGGAGAAAAATGTGTCAATCCAATGAAAAAGGGTTTACACATTTGCAAGACCTGTCTTCTGTTCTGCAGGGATAGTGATAATGAAAATGGAATGGATCCTAATTTCTTTAACCAGGTCAAAGCAAACAAGAAAAACTGTAAGACTGTTTTGAAAAATGTGCCAAAGAGATTGAAAAAACTGTAATATTATTTTTTTTCTTCTGATTTTGTGTAGACATTTTTTTTTTCCTGTTATTTTTACAATGACAGTTTCAAAGTAGGCACTTCATACAGAGATTGCAACAGATTTACTTTCTTTGGCTCTTGTCCATGTCAGCGGACTCTCTGTTTTGCCTATACATTTCTTTCGGTGCATCTAAATGTATGTACCATTTAAAAGTGAATAGAGAAGTCCACGTTTTCATCTCAAGCGACAGGTTGGATATCAACTCCACCTATTTCATTCTGTCACTGTAATTAAACTCCGCTGGATGTCTGCTACTGGGTGAGCCATTAAAGTCAGCCCGCAGGTGCACTTTGAGAAGAGGAGTCAGTCTTCTCTGTCTAATTGAGAGGGAGGAGGAAACCTTTCTCAAGTCTCATGCCATCAGAATAAAGTGGCGGGCTGTTATTTAAAAAAATACACCGAGCGTAATTACACTGAGCTGCTACTGGAAGGGATCCATTCAATTGCTACTGAGCTGCCTTGCCTCTACTAAAACACTGTATCTAAACTGATGCGAATAGAGCGTTGCTTTTTGACTTGATTCATCTAGCAATTCAACCCTTTATTGCTACACCTAGGGCTGCACGATTAATTGAATTGACTTGAGATCGTGATTCAGCAATTCTCATGCACCTGTCATCAGGAAAACAGGTCTGTGATCAGTAGTTAATCTTCTCCAAAGGAGATTTTCCTATTCTTATGGAGTAATTGCAAATATGTTACAAAGATAATCTGTTGGCAAATCAAACAGAGCAGGTGATTTAACTACTTTTATTGATTCAACATGACTAATAAACACACAACTACAGAATCATTTCAAGGACAATTTATTTCAAACACTAGACAGAAGTTGCAACGTGAGTTTGGAGTAAAACATGTTATTAAATGTGGTATTTTTACAAGTGATGCAAAACAGCTGGCAGAACAATTAAAAATGGCAAAACAATTGTCGATTTTAGGATCAAACCATTCGAATCGTCTGCAATCTTTTGCATAGCTTGCCTGTGAACTGTGGCTCTGTGAGGTAAACACTGGAAACTGCTGCTGGAGATTTCCAGCTGATTACAGAGCTGCTTTTACTGCCAAAATGTGCATGGGAACCACATTTGATTCATCGGGCAGCCCTAGCAACACCATCCTTTTTTTTTTAAATAATTTTTTATTATGTGATTTTATTGTTAGCTAATTGTATTGATCACATTTTGATAGCCAAATCAAAGTCATATTGAAATATTTTGACCTGTTGAATAAAGTTGCTTTTTATTTCTAACCATTTTATTTAATGTGATAGTTCTCATTCTACCAGAGGAACCAAGAGGATAAAGGTGTTGGAGATTGATTTGATTGATTGATTAATTGATTCATTGATTCATTGAATCATTGATTCATTGATTCATTGATTCATTGATTGATTGATTCATTGATGTTGGCTGGTTTGTATGCGGGTTGGTTGGTTGGTTGGTTGATATATTGGTTGGTTGGCATGTTGGTTGGTTGGTTGGTTGGTATGTTGATTGGTTGGTTGGTATGTTGATTGGTTGGTTGATATGTTGGTTGTTTGGTTAATATGTTGGCAGGTAGGTTGGTTGGTTGATATGTTGTTTAATATGTTGATTGGTGGGTATGTTGGTTGGTTTATATGTTGGTTGGAATGTTGGTTGATTGGTTAATATGTTGCCTGGTTGATTGATTGGTTGGTTGATTGATAAGTTTGGTTAATATGTTGCTTGGTAAGTAGATTGGTATGTTGATTGGTTTGTATGTTGGTTGGTTGGTAGATATGTTGGCGAGTTATTTGGTTGGTTGATATGTAGGTTGTTATGTTAGTTGGTTGACATGTTGGTTGGTATGTTGGTTGTTGGAATGTTGGTTGATTGGTTGGTTGACATGTTGGTTGGTTGGTTGATATGTTGGTTAGTTGATATGCTGGTTGGTATGTTGGTTGGTTGGTTGGTTGTCTGGTTGATATGTAGGTTGATATGTTGGTTGGTATGCTGGTTGGTTGGTTGATATGTTGGCTGGTTAGTTGATATGTTGGATGGTTGGTTGGTTGGTTGGTTGATATGTTGGTTGGTTGGTTGTCTGGTTGATATATAGGTTGATATGTTGGTTGGTATGCTGGTTGGTTGGTTGATATATTGGTTGGTTAGTTGATATGTTGGATGGTTGGTTGGTTGGTTGATATGTTGGTTGGTTGATATGTTGATTGGTTGGTTGTCTGGTTGATATGTAGGTTGATATGTTGGTTGGTATGCTGGTTGGTTGGTTGATATGTTGGCTGGTTAGTTGATATGTTGGATGGTTGGTTGGTTGGTTGATATGTTGGTTGGTTGGTTGTCTGGTTGATATATAGGTTGATATGTTGGTTGGTATGCTGGTTGGTTGGTTGATATGTTGGTTGGTTAGTTGATATGTTGGATGGTTGGTTGGTTGGTTGATATGTTGGTTGGTTAATATGTTGATTGGTTGGTTGTCTGGTTGATATGTAGGTTGATATGTTGGTTGGTATGCTGGTTGGTTGGTTGATATGTTGGTTGGTTAGTTGATATGTTGGATGGTTGGTTGGTTGGTTGATATGTTGGTTGGTTAATATGTTGATTGGTTGGTTGTCTGGTTGATATGTAGGTTGATATGTTGGTTGGTATGCTGGTTGGTTGGTTGATATGTTGGTTGGTTAGTTGATATGTTGGATGGTTGGTTGGTTGGTTGATATGTTGGTTGGTTGGTTGTCTGGTTGATATGTAGGTTGATATGTTGGTTGGTTGGTATGCTGGTGGGTTGGTTGATATGTTGGTTGGTTAGTTGATATGTTGGATGGTTGGTTGGTTGGTTGATATGTTGGTTGGTTGATATGTTAATTGGTTGGTTGGGGCTTCTGGTGCTTTTGATGCACTGACTTTAGCTGGTGTGAAGGAGCATGCATTTGTTATGGCCAGTCTTGAAAAACTCAGTGATAAAACCTTAAGTTTGATTCTGGCTGCAACTGGGAGCCAGTGGAGTGGGATCAAGAACGTGTAATAAGAGTCCTTTATGGCTGATGAAAGACTAAAAATCCTGTTGTGTTATGTATAATTGCAAAGTCCAAATATATCAATTTCTGACAGTTTTGTCGAAATTACTAACCGATATCTGAAAATATAAGGCATTGTGTGTATGATCAAAAATGTGATCTCAGAGGAGCGCTAATGCATCACCAATGCACTGTGATGCTGCAAAAACACAGTCAGCCATGTCTGAAATAAAAATAAACAGAGATTATTCTGTATGTGCATGACCTTTTTAAATTGACAGCAGCCTCAGAAACTCTATACATTTAATATTAATAAAGCATCAAAAGACAAAAAAACAGTGCTCTTGACTGAATATATTTTAAAGTTTCATTTAAAAAGTGATGTTTGAATTTGAAAACACCATCAGCATTTAGAGAATTGCCTCAAGTGTATGGTGATGTGAATTTATTTTAGTTTACATCCATTAAGCTGATAACTCTAAAGAGAAATGTGAAGCTAATGTGTAGAGTTAAATTATTGCTATTATAAAGTTAAAAGTTAATTAAGTGTTCTGTAGCATTGCGTGTACATACTGTTGCCCACTGAACCGTGGGATTGGTGTATCATTATACCATTAGTCCAGTGTGTTCCTGGCTTTGTTGTGCTAGTAATAAAGCTTGCCAGCAGAGCTTTGCAGTTGTCCAGTATTGAAATTAAAAGTACTTAAATGAAAGAAGGGTTGGGTTTTTCTAATATTCTAAGTAAACCTAAATAATGTAAATTCTACATGTATGCATTTGGCATATTTGATCATGCTGTTGTTGAGACATGGCTGGAAAGCTTAGCTAGCAACAGCACCTCCAAGTTTCTTGCTGTTAATGTCATGAACCAAAGTTTCACAATGATCCACTGATGGGCCTGCAGGGATTACAGGGAGCTCAGTCTTTGTGCTGTTGAGCTCCAGATGACAGTCCTTCATCCAAGTAGAGATGTCTAAAAAGGCAGACAGAGGTATGAGCTGAGACAGTTGGATCATCGTGTTGAATGAATTGAAAAATAGAGCTGCATATCATCTGCATAGCAGGTACAGTATAGGTGAAGCCGTGCGCCTTTGTGATTGTGAGCTAGTGTAAATGGAGAAATAAAAAGGAGAGAAGACTGAACCTTGAGGCACCCCAGTGATATGCTGATATGACTTATCCATCTTGCCTCTCCAGGAGACCTTGAAATATCTTCCTTTGAATTGCTGAAGCCACTTAATGCCCTGACATTCCTCTAGTAAAATCAATAAAAAAATCTTGTGTGATGAAATTTTAAACAAAATCACGCCAAACCCTAGTTCTTTTGGAGCTTGTTTCAGGTGTTTGAAGCAGCTTGCCATGGCAATCTTTCTAGCAAAGTTTGCTTTGCCCACTATATGCCTTTTAACTGCTATTTATGTGTTGTGATCTACCTACTTTACATCTGTTGCGTAATTTAATAAGTAGATGTGCTTCTGTTGACCCAGCTTCTTTTTCTTTTTCTCTAGTTCCTAAATATAAATATATAAATATATAATAGAAAATTTTGTGAAAAAATCCTTTCTCTGTTAAACATCATTTGGGATTTTTTTTGTTGAACAAAATGACAGGAGGGTGACTAATTTTGACTTTAAATGTATTTGTGTGTGTGTACAATTTTTTTTCCCATAACGCATTAACAATATATAGACTTTTATCAAAACTTAGCCTTAATGCCATGTCTTTTAGTAGTGCTTAAATTGACGTTAAAACTTACCAGACACACACACACACACACACACACACACACACACACACACACACACACACACACACACACACACACACACACACACACAATTGTGTAAGTCATGGTTAGTTTTCCACAGTGGTTCTCCAGTGGTGTTTCTTGTTGAATTTGTTCAGTCACTTTCTGAGGAGGTGAAGCCTATGTGTGTGTGTGTGTGTGTGTGTGTGTGTGTGTGTGTGTGTGTGTGTGTCTCATCAGCACAGTGACCAGAAAGCTTTTCCAGCTCCAATCTCCCATCATCTGTGCAGAGAGTGGATCAAATCAATTCCTCCCTCCTTCTGTTTGTCTCTTGTTCTGCTCATTTCTTCCACCCCCCTTTTTTAGACTTGGTGTAATATTGGTGAGGCTTTATTATTACGCTCACTCTTATCTGTTTATCACCTACAGTACGCCTCCTCTTTTTTGTTATTCTGATGTACCTGTTTATCTTTGATGCTCCATCTCAGTGCATGCTGGGAGCTGGTGCGAGATTTGGCAGCCTCTCTCTACCATTAAACATGTTTGGAGGATTTAATTTTGTTTCCTAACTAGAGAGTTTAGATGGGCATTATACTGTAGATATAATCAAATATCACAGTAGACTTTTAAATCACAGTATATGCATAGCTAATATTCATAATTGTTTAGAATATATTTTATTAACAACAACAACAACAACAATAATAATAATAATAATAACAATAATAATAATAATAATAATAATAATACAAAAAAATAATAATAATAAAAATAATAATCGGCGTCACGGTGGCACGGTGGGTAGCATGACTACCTCACAGCAAGAAGATTGCTGGTTCGAGCCTCAGCTGGATCAGTTGGCATTTCTGTGTGGAGTTTGCATGTTTTCCCCGTGTTCGTGTTCTCCAGTTTCCCCCACAAGTCCAAGGACATGAGCTATAGGTGTATTGGGTAAGCGAAATTAAATAGTGTATGTGTGTGAATGTGAGTGGATATTTCCCAGTGATGGGTTGCAGCTGGAAGGGCTTCCGTAGTCGGCAGTTCATTCCGCTGTGGCAACCCTAGATTAATAAAGCCAAGAAGAAAATGAATGAATTAATAATAATAATAATAATAATAATAATAATAATAATGTAATCATATTATTATCAAATATAGAATATATGTGTAGTTTTAGAATATACAATTAGTGGCATGTTTGTATGTATACAGTATCTATATTAGTGGAGTTAAGGTAATATATCATTTTATTGCTTTTAAAATAACCAAATTGTAATATTAAATTGCAAATATTAAACAGATTTGGTAAAAATTATATTATAATATGAAAATAATATTACTATATCTATAGTGTTTCATAACAAAATAGTTAATTTTCATGGAATTAGGAAAGTTAAGCATTTTCATTGAATTAAAAATATTCATATATGAAATATGATATGAAATGACACATTATATAGATGTGGTGAATATTATTATTTATTTATTTATTTATTTATTATTATTATTATTATTATTATTATTATTATTATTATTATTATTATTATTTTATTAGAAGTAGTAGTAGTATTTTTGTATAATTAAAATGTATATTGTTATCTAAATATATTATTATTATTATTATAATTATTATTATTATTATTATTATTATTATTATTATTTATTTATTTTATTTATTTATTTTTTAATTAATTTTCTTTTCGGCTTAGTCCCTTTATTAATCTGGGTTCGCCACAGCGGAATGAACCGCCAACTTTTCCAGCATATGTTTTACGCAGCAGGAATGCCCTTCCAGCTGCAACCCATCTCTGAGAAACATCCATACACACTCATTCACACTCATACACTTCGGACAATTTAGCCTACCCATTTCACTTTTACAACATGTCTTTGGACTGTGGGGGAAACCAGAGCTTCTGGATGAAACCCACGCAAACGCAGGGAGAACATGCAAACTCCACACAGAAACGTGTGAAATACAGAAATATAGGCGACGCCTTGGAGCAGTAGGTAGCACTGTCACCTCACAGCAAGAAGGTCGCTGGTTTGAGCCTCGACTGGGTTAATTGTTATTTCTGTGTGGAGTTTGCATGTTCTCCTCATGTTGCGTGGAGCACCTCCAGATATATATATATATATATATATATATATATATATATATATATATATATATATATATATATATATATATATATATATATATATATATATATATATATATATATATATATATATATATATATATATATATATATTTAGTAATCAACACTTTAACCCATTTTTAATTTGCTACAATAATTTTAGGAAAATCATGTTAGTCAGGTTCTGGAAACACTTTGCAAATGTTGCAGGAATATGTTTTGGGAAGGAATGATGGCACTGCACAGTTGTTTTGCTTTACTCTGGCCTGCCCCCAAATTTCTATTACTTCTTGATCTGAGAGAAGCAGTGATGTGTTAGATGGATCCCGATAGAGGCAGGAATCTCCTCTTGATCTGTTTAGGCGATGTGTGTCTGCAGTCTGTGCACATCTCGGCTGAAGTCTCGCTCCACGGGTGTTTGAGGAGCTGCAGGTCCTGATGTTCTGAAAGCAAAAGCACTTGATAACTGTTTCAGTGAAATGTTCCAATTTCCTGAGTTGGTGATAAAAGGGTTCAGCTATAAAGATTTCTGAGATGGCCTCTCAGCAGATTAAAGGACACTGGAACTCCCAGGAAAAATTTGACCTGAAGAAAAGAATGTTGAACAAATTTTGCAAGTGTTTGCTGTAACTACAATGTTTGAAAGTAGTATTTTGGTTAAGATAATTAATAGTTTAAAAGACCAGGGGCCTCATGTACGAAGACTTCCGTTGAATTCATACATTGCGTACATTGTTTTACTATGAATTCAACGTAAAAAAATCAGATGTATGAAACACTGCGTACGAGGGATCCTACGCATATTCTCTTTGTACATCTGACTTAACGTGAAACTGAGCGCACATGCATGAGTGCAAAACCCCTCCCTGCCTCCTCCCCCCTAATGAATATGGTAATGACTCTACTTTGGCAAGACCAAACGAAAAAGCAATGGCAAAAGCAAGCAAACAAAAAAAAAACCTTTGAACAGAATGTGAATTGAAGTGTTTTTTCAATTGTTTTTTTGCAAGTTGGTCCTCCGGAATTAATAACAAAAGAAAAAAAAATACCGTCTGAGAGTTTAGCTGACTCGGTTAACGTAATGGGGTTTATATTGCGGATGCACATGGGGAACATCGCACTGTGAGTGAATTAAAAAAGAAACGTGTAAAATTTTGTAGTGTCTATTTAGGCTAAGTGCAAATAGCACACCTAAAACTAAAAACCACAACTAAAGAGAGCGAACATCAGCAGCGGGAGTGGCGTAGCTCGTAATTATCATTCATGAACCCTGTTCGAATCCACCGTCTGATGAACTCATTCTTCGTTGTTGTGGTTGTTGTTGATGTTGCTGTTACAGTTATTTTTTTAGTTGATGTAGTTGTTGTTATGTTTTTTGTGGTTGTTGTGAATGCTGTTGTTGTAGCAGTTGTTGTTACTAGTATGTGTTGTTCTTTTTACGTTTTTGTTTTTTAAAAGTAAACCTAATATTATCACAAAAGTAATATGATGTTCCCAAATAAAGGCAAACAAATAGAAAAAAAGATGAACATTTAAATATATTTTCATTATTAAAATCATTATCTTAGAAATCAATATCAATCAATATAATACAAAACAGGCCCTTTTAAAGAAATGTCAATATTACCTGCAGATAGACACATACTCCTTTAGATTAGTTGTTCTTTTTGTTCCAGTGAAAAGTGCATTTCGCTGTTGTTGAGACCTCACTTGAACATATGTTACTCTCGCTCTTATATACATTTATTGTGTAGAGCAGCCAGATTGGATATTTAGTGCACAAGAAAAAAAAGTGTAGAGAGTAAAGAGGCTTTTGTGAATGTGAATGTGAATGTGTCTTCCATTTTCCATTTTTTCCCTCTGTTTTAAAGGGCAGCGAGTTTACCTGTATGACCTAATAAAACATAAATGATGTCTCTTATTGAAATGTGTAGTAGATATCCAATGGAACATTTAAAAAGTGTCTATTAAAAAGCATATTTTTGTATAATGGGGGTGCTATTACTTTAGGTGCACAGTGTGTGACGTCAAATGCATGCACTCGGTGAGCTTCTGGTGCTGCATGTAGGTTTTTTTTTGTTTTTTTTTTACCGTAACACAACTGAAAATGAAATACAGCTTTTTGTTGAATATGTATTGTGGTTGTATTTTCAGTAGAAGTTGTGCTAGTCTTCACTACTTTTTCCCTTTCTTTAACAAGTGTAAATGATTAGAAGGAATTATTTTCCAAAATAATTACAACTAGAAGCTGCATGATGTGGCATTGTATCGGTATTTTGTATTCCTAGTTGTGTTGCGTTAAATATATTAACATTCAGAGCAACAATAGGAGTGAAAATGTGTGACATAATTAAAATGATTGACACCCCCATAGTCCAAAATATGTAAAACAATGTGATCTTTTAAAAAGTAATCTAAATTTTGTCTTTTAACAAGACAATTGTTTAGTTAAGACACATCACTGACATTATATGAAGGCATACATCTCGGGATCCCGTTTTGGAATGTGGTTGCTGTCAGTCGGATTTATGTAATTACATTTATTTATATTTTAATTAAAACAATTTAATATATTTTTATTTAATAAATTTGTATTTTCGCAAGGCAGTGGCGCAGTAGGTATTGCTGTCGCCTCACAGCAAGAAGGTCGCTGGTTCGAACCTCAGCTCAGTTGGCGTTTCTGTGTAGAGTTTGCATGTTCTCCCTGCTTTCGCGTGGGTTTCCTCCGTGTGCTGCGGTTTCCCCCACAGTCCAATGAATGAATGAATGAATGAAATTTTTATTTAATTTGTTAAAAGTTTTATTTAATTTTACTAATTTATTAATTTTATTTTTTAATGTATTTTATTGTATTATTTTTACTAAATATTTACAGTTGCTGCCATGAAATTATAAGCCATTTATTTATATTTTATCATTTCTTTTTAGTTTTCTTTTTTAATTAAATTAAATTTAATTTTAATTTTGTTTTGATAAAAATACTCTATTTATAGTTGTTGCCATGAAACTATGAGCAATTTAATTTAATTTAATTTAATTTAATTTTTTTTATTTAGTTGTGTTATTTTATTTATTCTTTTATTTTTTACATTTTATTTTATTTAATTTTATTTGTTTTGTGTTGTTTTATCAATATCATATAACAGTACAGATAAAAATGACATTTGATAGACATTTGAATTACAAAGCTAGACATCATGAAATCAGTGGCAGCAATATTTTTTTATAAATTTTTTTGGTCATTGTTTACAGTTGTTGCCATGAAATTATGACCCATTTATTTTTTTATTTGACCTTATTTTATTTATTTATTTTTTAATGTATTTTATTTTATTTTATTACAGTTTACCCAGTGGCATTTAAGTTATAACATATAACAGTACAAATAAACAATAAAAGCTGAAGGACATTTGAATTACAAAGCTAGACATCAGGCAATCAGTGGCAGCAAAAAAATATTATTATTATTTTTTTACTCATTGTTTACAGTTGTTTCCGTGAAATTATGAGCCATCTGTCTGTGATTTTGAAAGGGTCCAATCAATGCTTCAAGTCTTCTGTATAAACTGTTCTTTGTGTTCGCAAACACAGATAATTAGCCTTTGTGGAAAGTGCAGAGAGATACATAAAATCCTGTTCTCCACGGTGGATCCTGAGGTCTGTCGACTCGAGACGTTTGTGATTTTGCTAGTTTAATGAACATTAGGCTGCTTCAGGACAGACACGCTTTGATTAGAGTGCTGGGTTTTCTGCTTAGAGGATGCTCACAGAAACACTGAAACAAGCATTCGAATCAATTCTTTATTAAAGTCAGAGTTTGCCTCTCAAAATCACGTCTTAGCCTCAATCACTGTTTAAATCGCTTCATATTTCTTTCAAATTAACATTTTTCTTAGAGTTTACATCTTGTAATTTTGACTGTTTTCTCAAGATGCTGAGTTTACAGATTACAGAAAACTACAGAAAATGAACAACTACAGTGAAAATGAACTTTAACCGACAGCACTACAAACTGCACCACTGCGTCGCCTATATATTATCATATATTAAAATAATGACATTTGACAGCTGATCGAGCAGAATTACAGGACATAAACCAAATTCCGACCAATGAGGGGAGAGTTTATTCACACGTGACTTGTTTGGTTGGGTCCTTTTTAGAAACTTCACCATGTGAATGTGAACTTTAATCCCTGTTTCAGAACAAAACTATTGATCTACAGGTGTGAAGCACATACTGGAGGCGCCAAAGGCTTATCGAACATCTTGTACAAGGGGTAAAATGGGAGCCCTTTAAGGAAACTTACTGTTTCAATTTAGTGATAGCATTTTTACAGCTTTTTACCATTGAATCCACAGCTATACTTTAAAGTGTACCGTAATTCTGAGACAGGTAAGTGGTCCTTTTTGCTAACATAAGATGAACTGCTCTGATAAAGTTGTACATGCAGCTCAGACTCAGTGCTGAATGAATGTCTGAAAGTGTCCTTCATCTACAGAAGAGCTGTTGACGGAGTATTTAAGCACCGCACGAGAGCTCTAGATATTGACACAGAGCACCAGAAAGATGCCACAGATGACCAAACCAGATGGAGATGTTTTCTGTGACAACAGGAGAGAAGAAACTCATCAGTAAAAGAGACACAACACACTGACAGAGATCACTGCTTTCTGCACTGTGCTGGAGATTGATTTAATGAGCTCTGGATAAGGACAAACGTGTGCTTTATTTTTAGTGTCGACTTAGTTATTCTGACAATCTTAAAAGGGTTTTTGAAGAGCGAGACTGACAGTAGGATTGTTTGTTTTTATTTAATTGCATTCACTCAGTCACTCCATTCATCCAATTCTTTCTTTCTTTCTTTCTTTCTTTCTTTCTTTCTTTCTTTCTTTTTTCTTTCTTTCTTTCTTTGCGGTTCACTTGTTCACCCATTCATTCATCCATTTATCCATACATCTTTCATTCATTCATTCTTTTTTCCTTTTTTCATTTATTCTTTCTTTAATTTGTTCGTTCATCCATCCAGCCGTCCATTCTTGTCTTTCATTTCTTTTTCTTTCTTACCATCCATCCATGTCTTTCTTTGCTGTTCCTTTGTTCACTCATTCATTCATCTATTTATCCATGCATATTTTTCATTCATTCATTATTTTTTTCCCTTTTTTATTCATTCTTTCTTTAGTTCATTTATTGGTTCGTTCATTCATCCATCCATCCATCCATCCATCCACCCTTGTCTTTCTTTTCTTTCTTTTTTCATTCTTTCTTTCTTTCTTTCTTTTTCTTTCTTTCTTTCTTTCTTACCATCCATCCATGTCTTTCTTCACTGTTCGTTTGTCCATCCATTCATTCATCCACCCATCCATCCATCCATCCATTCATCCGTCCATATTTGTCTTTCATTTATTCATTCATTCATTCATCTATTCATTCATCCATTCTTTCTTTCTTTCTTTCAATCATTTACTTTTTCTTTCCCTTCTTTCCTCCCTCTTTTCTTTCTTTCTTTTTTTTCTTTCTTTCTTTCTTTCTTTCTTCCATTTGTAATCCTTTCATCCAGCCATCCATCCATGTCTTTTCACTGTTTGTTTGTTTATCCATTCATTCATCCATTCATTCATCCATTTTTGTCATTCATTCATTCATTCATTCATTCATTTGATTTCTTTCTTTCTTTCTTTCTTTCTTTCTTTCTTTCTTTCTTCCTTCCTTCCTACCTTCCTTCCTTCCTTCCTTCCTTCCTTTCTTTCTTTCTTCCATTTTTAATCCTTTTATCCAGCCATCCATCCATGTCTTCTTCACTGTTTGTTTGTTTATCCATTCATTCATCCATTCATCCATCCATCTTTGTCATTCATTCATTCAATCAATCATTCATTCATTCATTCATTCATTCGATTTCTTTCTTTCTTTCTTTCTTTCTTTCTGTCTTTCTTTCTTTCTTTATTCCTTCCTTACTTTCTTCCTTCCTTCCTTCCTTTCTTTCTTTCTTTCTTTCTTTCTTTCTTTCTTTCTTTCTTTCTTTCTTTCTTTCTTTCTTTCTGTCTTTATTCCTTCCTTCCTTACTTCCTTTCTTTCTTTCTTTCATTCTTTCATTCTTTCTTTCTTTCTTTCTTTCTTTCTTTCTTTCTTTCTTTCTTTCTTTCTTTAATTTTGTATCCAGTACTGATGCATTGAATTGAACACAGTGACAGTAATGGATTTTAAAGTAATCAGTTTGATCTTTTAGTTTTTTGATGCTCTTTTGTTGCTTTGGTTGATTTTTTTATTATTTATTTCTCTCATTTGTAATTTACATATATGATAAATCCATCTGCTAAGTGATTCAATATAAACAGACAATGTAATAGCAATTTTTTATTGTGCTGTTATTTTTGCTCTTTTTTTAAAGCAAATAAATACAGATTTGGGAAGGAAAAGATACTTGTTTTTTGTTTTTCAAAATAATAAAGAAGACGTTGGTAACACTTTAAAATAATGGTCCATTAGTAATCTATGTACTAACATGAACAAATAATTAGTAATGCATTTATTACCATATTTATACTTCTTTGTTAATGTTAGTAAATGTTATTTAAGTTAAATAGCTTTAGTTCATGTGAGTTTATGTTAACTCACAGCACATTAACTAATGTTAATAAGCAGAACTCTGGATTTTTATAATGCATTAGTTCATGTTGAGATATTATTAATTAATGCTTTACAAAATTATTCATACTTTGTTAATGTTAGTTAATATGTTAACTAATGAATTATTATTCTAAAGTGTTACCAAAACAGCTCATTCAGCTATGATTTGTAATTTGTATTTATTTTAGAAAGCTTGCAAGATGCTTTCTCTCAAGTCTGTGAGAGAATGAGTAGCCAATAACACTGAAAAACCAAGAGACTGGCAGTGTAAAAACACACTGTCACTCTCACAGACAAAAAAAGAAGCTAGATAGACAAACAAAAAAAGAGAAATCATTCAAAAAAAGCACTTCAGTCGCAACGCTATTTTTGCAGTTTTTGCTTAGAAACATTATAGTCAAGACATGTCACAGTGACTCTGTGGTTTAAATACACGCAGTGAGTTTTATTAACGTCAGAGCTCTCTAAAGCTGTTTATTATTAAGCAGGAAAGCTGAATTTCACATTTCTTGTATCCGCTTGTTTTATCCGTTGAAAATATTTTGCCCACTCAGACATAACCAAGGAACAGAAATCCCACTGTGTTAAGCAGCCAAGAGTTTATCAGGATCAAAGCGAGAGTTCTTGTCTGGGTAAGACAGTCACACAATCTAAGTCCAACTGAGCTGCTTTTCACATTCACAAAGCACTAAAGCCACAGTGAAACAGCAGAGCGGGGAAAATAGCCAGTATACACTTAATTTCTTGATCTGAGTCACAGAATTCGTGGACTTATTATGACAGACACGCGTTAGGCTTAATTTACTAAAACACTTCTGAAGCCAGAAACACAACCAACCTGAGTGAATCTCATAAAATGTTTCAATTTCCCCAGATTCACTTTTATTTTTTTAAGCATCTATGACTTTTTCCATTATGATCAGTATAAACTCTGTATGATGGATAGTAAAGTCCAAAGTTTCTTTTTTCCAAAGATACCTAAACTGTGAATTTTTCAGCAACTATATTGTTTTAGTTTAAGAGGGTAATTTTTCTTAGAAAGTAAGAATTGTTTTATTTTATTTTATTTTAAATTTCACCACAGTGGAATGAACCACCAAGTTCTCTGGCATATGGCTTTCCAATCGCTACTAGTAAAACCCAGAGCAGGGCAACACACATACACTCATTTTATTTTATCTTATTTTATTTTATTTTATTTTATTTTATTTTGTTTTTTTATTTAGTTTTGTTTTGTTTTATTTTTTATTTATTATTATTATTGTTGTAATTGTTGTTGTTGTTGTTTACTTATTTATCTATTATTATTTTTTTCCACTGTGAACTCATATTTAAAGTTTAACTGTTGTGATCACCAGCAGTGTTGCCCTTGCAGGCTACTAGGGAACACTCACATTGAAATGAACTACATATCCTATCATGCACTTTACTTACACACCAGTCCCTGATCTCACTTTGATGACACACACCTGAAGCTTGTAAAGAATGATAACAGACCTGGGGTATCCAAAGTCGGTCCTGGAGGGCCGGTGTCCTGCTGACTTTAGCTCTAGCTTGCTTCAACACACCTGCCTGAAAGTTTCTAGTATACCTAGTAAGAGCTTGATTAGCTTGATCAGTTATGTTTGATTAGGGTTGGAGCTAAACTCTCCAGGACCGAGTGTGGACACCCCTGACTTAGACTATAAATACACTTCACAACCAGGTTGTCCAGTTAGCTCATCATGTACATCAGTGGACTTGAGATGCAGAGAGGAGTTGACCACGACAGGGTGAGATGTAGTCAAATTTCAAAATGTTGTCAAAATAAGCCGATGGGTTTACTTTTTCTGGATTGCTCCAGAAAAAAGCATCGTTTGGATTTAGGGAAGTCAATCTGTGCTTTTGAAAACACTATTGGTTGGGTTTAGGGAAGTGCCTCTGATAGATTTATGCGAGAAGAGCAGGCGCGAATGGAAGTGGCGAGAGAAGTTTGAGATCTCAAAAAGTGTTCACAGTGACTGGTTGATTAGCGAAAACAAAAACTGGAAGAAAAAAAAAGAAAAAAAAAGAAAACGTAGCTCTTGGGGCGTACTCTATAAATGTATATACAGGGCCGAGATGTCCATAGGTGACCTAGACAGAGTAAAGGCGGTGTCTGCAACATCCCCCTCCCCCCTCCCCTCTGGTCCTCATCTTCATCTGTGGCACAGCACCACTTTTCATGAATCAGTCACTTCCATTTTTACGTTTGGGTTGAGGGCAGTGTGATCGTCGGTTGCCTAGAGTGCCAGTTCAGCTTGCTCAGGCCCTGTGTATATAGCGGTACGTTTCCATAACAACACTGGGTGGTGAATTACCAAATTGATGGAATATATTTGAGTGTCTGCTATTTATTCCACCAAAAAATATGTGTGCTTCTGCTTCCTAGCAACTTCTTGCTAACAAAAAACATGACTTTCTGTTAGCAACTTAACTTATCTTCTACAGTAATAAAACTTGGCTCTCCTGCTAGCCACATAAAGTGAGGTATACACCTTTGTGGACATTCTAGTAACTTGTAAACATTTAAAGGCTTTATTACCAAAAAGGTCATATAATTTGGTTAATGTCTTCATAAAATTTGATGGCATACATTCAAAGCTTAATTCTAAATTTGAATGTAAATATGACATGACAGTATGAGGTCTTTTGTATATGAGAACTGTCAGAATGAGCGCTATAGTCATCCAAGTAGTTAAATAATCTATTTAGTTCCAGTGTTAACAAACAATTTAATTCCTTTTTAACGTTAGCAAATACATTTGTTTCAATTTTAGCGCTCATTTCTTTTTGGTGCATGTTGTTTTAGCACTTGTCTGCATGCTGTGCTATTGTGGCCATGGGGCTAAGCTCTCGGTTATGGATTTCTCCTGCTTTATTGTGGCACTTTTGTAATCGCCCAAAGAAACGTTTGAGGGCATGCTGGGAATCAGCATGATTCTCTGGCCACCGAATGGATGAGAGGCTGAAATCTTCTGGCATTCTGCTGTTTTTGAGCCCTTTTTTTTTTGGAGTGTAAATGAAGATGGAGAGATAAATCTGCTCTCTGACACAGCCTGTCTTTTACAGATAGTTATCAGGTCAGGAATAGAGTTGTCTCCACCATCTGATATGCCAGGAGTCCTTGTCATAGTTAGTTTACATGACATTTTACAGAGATCTACAGAAAATTATTAGCCCTCTTTTTACAAATATTTCCCAAATGATGTTTAACAGAGCAAGGAATTTTTCACAGTATTTCCTATATATTTTTTCTTCTGGAGAAAGTCCTATTTATTTTATTTTGACTAGGAAATAAGCAGTTTTATTCATTTTTTAAAATAATTTTTATTTCAATATTATTAACCTATTTACACATTTTTTGATTGTCTACAAAGATTTGTCTAAATACCCTAACTTGCCTAATTAACCTAGTTAAGACTTTAAATGTCACTTGAAGCTGAATACTAGTGTCTTGAAAAGTATCTAGTCAAATATTATGTACTGTCATCATGGCTTAGATAAAATAAATCAGTTATTAGAAATGAGTTATTAAAATTATTATGTAAAATATATCTTAATCTGTATATTTTATATGATATTTTATATGACTTTTTTATCCAGAGGTTGCATTTGTCCATATTTAATTCAGATTTGTGTTTAGAGTGTTTATGTACAAGGTCTGCAAATTGATACAAAGTGCATGATAAATGAAGTTGAGTCAAGTGAATGAAAGACCTGCATTATGAAGGACATCTACAATTTCACTCTTCCTTCATGCACAAACCGATGCAGGTTTTTAAACCGTCTTTATTGGACGTTGTATAGTTTGACTTTCTAACACTGTAGTTGTAGTTGAGGAGTTGAGCCTGGAAGAGTTTGGTTTGTTTTGTCAAAATGTCGAATAGATGCTGTTTAGGGTTGCAGAATAAATCAACATTTTAGTTATGTGAATATCGCAATATACATATTAGAGCTGCATAATAAAAAAACACGGATATTGCGATAATTTATTATTCTGCTATAAATATGTATCTTTGTGTTCCTGCCATTAGCATGCCTTTTGCATGACTTAAATGTTGCAGAGTCCTGCTTTTATTTTTTTTTTTGTCCAAAAATCTATGAAGATTTCAGTATAGATGTTGAACTGTGGCCAAGCAATCAAAGCCCTGTTAAGGAATCAATAAGATGCAACTTCAGTTTGTTTCAAATGTTTTTGCTTAGCTGATTGTTCTCTATGTTTACTGGTTGATAAATCTATACCAGTAGAGCAAAGCTGTGGAGATATTTACTGTGTTGCATTGTTTATGGATATTTATGAGCAATTTACACCTGCACATTCATGCACTTTTGCACACTTCTATTTCTATTTAAATTCTATTTTAGTTCAGCTGTTTTTTTCATTGTACATAGTGTTAATCTATAATAGATATAGCATAGCTTTTTTTTATATTTTATTTTTATTCTTATTTTTTATATTAGTTTTTTAAAATGTAATTGTATTTCTTTTTTGTATTATGTAATTTATTTGTTATTATTATTATTATTATTATTTTATTATTATTATTTTTTTATTATTCGTTTTCTTTCCGGCTTTTTCTTTTTGAACTGCCAACTTATCCAGCATATATATTACGCAGCGGATGCCCTTCCAGCTGCAACCCATTTATGGAAATTATTATCAACATTATTATTATTATTATTTATTTTATTTTTTTAAGGTCCCGTGCAGTCCTAAGCATTTCACTTGTCAGCATGTGGATAATGACGTACAAGTTTGAGTTTTGTATTGTATTTATTGCACCTACTGTATTTTGTTTGTTTACATAGTTAAAATGTGTATTTTGTTTTATGCAACAGTGAAACAAGGCTGTTCACTTGTGAACAAGTTATAGTGATGCTTTCTTTTTCCTTAAATAGTGTGAAAAATAAGTTGGTTATAACATAAGATATCATATAAATATTGCATTGCATATCTAATATTGCATTATTTACCATGCTAATAGTTTTTTTCTTTTATAAAACAGCTGTAATTCAAATATAGTAATGGACATTTGGTTTCTGACACTTGCTGGTCAACCAATCACTGCAAACTAGACCATTAACCTTTTCACACATACGATCACACCAGTGTGATTAGTATGTTTAGAGCACATGTCATCATATACTAAAAGTTAAATCTAACAGTGCATGCTGAGGCACAGAAAGAGGTGCAGAATAATATATATTTTATGTTATAGACATTCAAATACACATAACTACAAGCAGAACAAAGCATTTAAGGTTTGTAAAATACAAAAACAATATAACTGGACAATGTGCTTTGTTCAAGTAAGATACGCAGTGTTTATGTTACTCAAGTATTTTCTCTATTCCTCTCCAAGATAAACAGTTGCTTTACTTTCATGTATCTTGACAGAAAATTATGATTAAACGTGACGTTACTGCAGGTGGCGCAGTGGGTAGCACAATCGCCTCACAGTAAGAAGTTCACTGGTTCGAGCCTCGGCTGGGTCAGTTGGCATTTCTGTGTTGAGTTTGCTTGTTCTCCCCGTGTTTACGTGGGTTACCTCCGAGTGCTCCGGTTTCCCCCACAAGTCCAAAGACATGTGCTATTGGTGAATTGGGTAAACTAAATTGACTATAGTGGAAGTGTAGGAATGAGTGTTTCCCACTGATGGGTTGCATTTACATTTACATTTACATTTAGTCATTTAGCAGACGCTTTTATCCAAAGCGACTTACAAATGAGGACAAGGAAGCAATTTACACAACCAAGAGCAACAATGAATAAGTGCTATAAGCAAGTTTCAGGTCTGTAAAGTCTAAGAAGGGAAGTATTAGTAGTATTAGTATTTTTTTTTTTTTTTTTTGTACAGTTAGTGTGATATTCAGAGAGGCAATTACAGATTAGGAAGTGTAGTGGAGACTAAATAGTTGAGTTTTTAGTCGTTTCTTGAAAGTAGCGAGTGACTCTGCTGTTCTGATGCAGTTAGGGAGTTCATTCCACCAACTGGGCAGATTGAGCGTGAGCGTTCGCGAAAGTGATTTCTTCCCCCTTTGGGATGGAACCACGAGGCGACGTTCATTCACAGAACGCAAGTTTCTGGAGGGCACATAGATCTGCAGAAGCGAGAGCAGATAAGAAGGAGCAAGGCCAGAAGTAACTTTGTAGGCAAACATCAGAGCTTTGAATTTGATGCGAGCAGCAACTGGCAGCCAGTGCAAACGGACTAGCAGCGGAGTGACATGTGCTCGTTTAGGTTCATTGAAGACCACTCGTGCTGCTGCATTCTGGAGCAGTTGAAGAGGCTTGATAGAGTTAGCTGGAAGCCCAGCTAGTAGAGAGTTGCAGTAATCCAGTTTGGAGAGAACAAGAGCTTGAACAAGGAGTTGAGCTGCATGTTCAGATAAGAAGGGTCGGATCTTTCTGATGTTATAGAGTGTGAATCTGCACGATCGAGCAGTTCTAGAGATGTGGTCAGAGAAGTTTAGTTGGTCATCAATCGTTACTCCAAGGCTTTTCACCATTTTGGATGCAGTAATGGTTGCCCCATCCATCTGGATTGAAAAGTTATGGTGTAGAGTCGAGTTGACAGAAACTACAAGCATTTCCGTTTTTGCGAGGTTCAGCTGAAGATGATGATCTTTCATCCAGTGTGAAATATCCAACAGGCAGGCTGAGATGCGAGCTGGAACCGAGGGATCATCAGGATGAAAAGAGAGGTATAGCTGGGTATCATCAGCATAGCAGTGGTAGGAGAATCCATGTCTCTGGATGACTGGTCGTAGAGATGATGTGTAGATGGAGAAGAGAAGTGGCCCAAGAACAGAGCCTTGAGGTACCCCAGTGTTTAGATGCTGTAGGTTGGACACCTCACCCCTCCAAGACACCCTGAATGACCTGTCAGTGAGGTAAGATCTGAACCATTGTATAACAGTGCCCGCAACGCCCAGTGACTCGAGCGTAGAAAGCAGGATCTGGTGGTTGCATGAATGAATGACGTGAATCCAGCAGCTCGGATCTCTCCTGCTGAGTTGTGACAAGAAGAGATACAGCTGCGATCGGAAGCTAACAGGAATTATTTATACTATTAATTAAATTATGCATTAATTGTATTTAACTAGCATCAACCCCTATCTCAACTGTAAAGATGGGATACAGTTGAAGATACTCGCATCAATATAGCATAATTTTTGTTGTAATAATTTAAAAAAATAAAAATAAAATATATAATTTCTGTTCTAGCAACAATGAGCCCATATCATATAACAAATAACACGATCAAGCGGTTTAAAAGGCAACATATATGTTATATCACATATTTAACTATCAGAGTATCAGAAATATCACAATATATTTAGAATATTCTGTCAATATTTAAGGAAGAGGGCAATAAGAAACAAAAGTCAACATATACATAGATCTTCGGGTCTGGTGGGTCACGTGCTAAACTTGACGCTTCACCATGAAACTTTAGAACGCAATGGATTCTAAGTAACGGTCACAAAATAAACTCATGCAAGAGGGCCAGCTGGAGGATTTAAAATTCACACATAAAAAAGGTTAAACCAATCAGAAAAGAATAAATTATATCTATCTGACCAATCAGAGCAGAGCAGAGTCATCTGACCAATCAAAGTGAAGCAGAATGGAGTAGAGCTATCTGACCATTCCGAACAGAGTACAGTACACCCATCTGACCAATCAGAGCAAAGTAGTGTTGAGCCATCTTACTAGTCAGAGCAGAGTAGCCTCTTAGCAAGATATTTGAACGGACCATTTCAGACACTGTGAGAAAAACACTGATACAGTGTATATTAGTAGAAAATCAATATTTTTTGGACCTGGATATATACAAACCAATTGCAGATGACTCCAAGGCAAATGATGAACTTTTAAAATATAACAGGAGCACTTTTAAAGCATTACAATCTGTTAGAACTTTTAACATGTCTATTAGACTATAACGACCATGAATGGAGGCATTCAGCTGATGTTTGGATGGAAAAAGCTGATCAATGCCCTTATTTTCAATGTTCTTTTGCACTGCATGGTAAATAGAGATGTTAGACCAATGCAACCATGTGATTAAAGTCTTGCTCCTATTAAGTAGTAAGTCACAGGGACGCAAATGGGACACAAATTACACCGCCGTCCTGAAAACGACCCACCTTTGCCTCTCTCATATGCAGTTCATCGCTCTCTTTTAATTGACTTTTCGCTTAGCGACTGATTGTTGTAGATGAGTTTGTATCATCTGACTGTGACCCCGAGCACTGAGAGTGTGTTCTGTTGTTTCGGGCATCATGATTGATCATGCTCTTTCTAGCCGTGTTAACTCTAGACCTCAACCTATAGCTTTAGCTTTTAGCTTTTCAGGATTTGCTCTGGCCTCTCAGATAAGTGGATCAGACCGTAAGCTGCTTTTCTGTGTGTGTGTGTGTGTGTGTGTGTGTGTGTGCGCGTGTGTGTTTGCTGTTTACACACTCAGCAGTTTGTCCAAACTCTGCAGCTGAAATCATGTGACATCAGTTAATAGAATGAAATGTGCACACAGCGGGAGTTCCATCCTCCAGGGTGGTCTTTGTGTGTGTAAAATGTTCTGTGAGTTTGTTGTGAGTCCTCGTTTAGTACATTAGTGGCCTCATCTGCATTAATTGTTCTTATCTGTTTAATCTTTATGCATATGTATTATAAATTCAACCGTTATTAGCTGGGTTTGCTTTAGGACAGAGATTTTAGATTGGGATTCAGAGCATAATTGCATTTTAATTTAAACTAAAATGCCCTTCAAATTAAATCAGTGAAATCTATTAATGTAAACATGAATTGCACAGGCACGGTAATGATATTGAAGGTAGGCTCTGTAAAATGTGCTAATAGTAACCTTTTTTTCACTTTTTAGAACAACAATTTATCAAGCGCATTGTCAAAAATATGAATGGAAATATAAATATGTGATTTTTTGAGAATAATATGAGAATATGGAACTGGAAGAGGAAAGATAAACTGCTTGATTTGAATTAGAGACCCAAACGGTGTCATTTGTGCAGTTGCTGACATTGTTATGGGCCACAAATGGCTTGTAATGTAAATCAGTGAGATCCTTATAGCTGTATTGGAGATTATTCCCATTAAAGGCATAGAAATATTAGTTGTCACTTCCATCTCCTGTCTCCCATTAATATCCTCGGAAAGATTTGTAATTGTTAAGTTTCATGATGAAATCTTTGCAGTTTTTACTATGTGGCATATAATATACAAGTTGTTCTGGGACCTCGATTAAAAACTCAATGTAATTTAATACATTTTATTGTAAAAAAAAAAAAAAAAAAAAAAAAAAAAAAAAATATATATATATATATATATATATATATATATATATATATATATATATATATATATATTAATATATGTAATAAGGTATATGTAAGGTATACCTTACTAATACCGGGTTGGACCCCCTTTTGCCCTTAGAGCTGCCTTAATCCTTCCTTGCAAAGATTCAGCAAGTTACTGGAAATGGTCCATGTTGACTCATGTCAAAGTCACTTAAATCATATTTCTTCCCCATTCTGATGCTTGGTTTGAACTGCAGCAGATTGTCTTGACTACGTCTACATGCCTAAATGCATTGAGTTGCTGCACTGTGATTAGCTGACTAGAAATTTGAGTAATGAGTTTTGTACCTAATAAAGTGGCCGGTGAGTGTATACACATACAGTGTTGAGGTAACACATTTTAAATAACGAGAGTTACATAATGACATTACTTTTCTAACAATTAACGCATTACTTTTAAAAATGAAGCCATAATATTTGATTTACTTAAAAAAATGTAATGCAATTTAATTTAGTTATTTATTTAGTAGTTTAGTTGATTTGCTTTAAAAAAATGTGAATTAAAATGAACGTAGTCACATTAAATCCTTCACACAACATATGTATATTTTTATTAACATGTAACATGTATTTCGCATAGTAAAAATATAAAACTGGTCAAATATGATACAGCGGTTTTTGGGTAAAAAAATTGGATTTAAACCAGGGATTTATACATTAGTTATGTATTTAGTCGGATAAAAAACAGATATTCATTTTAATAAAACTAAAAGATTAACATGATCTAAAAAATAGCTTAATATTTTAAAATACAAAAATATTGAATAAGATTATAAATAATAAATAAAATTAAAATAAATGTATTTATTATAAATTATAATAAATTTATTCATAATACATTATAAATAAATTAATAAAATTAGAAATAATTGTTTCGTTTTCAATCTTTAAGTGCTTATTGTGTTTTACTGACTTCATGGCTGTAAGTTCTATAAACTGTATTTCATGTCTCATTGCATGTAATCTGGGTCATGTTTACTTTTGCGTTGTACAGTTTTGGTCCTAGTCATGCAACTTGTCCATGCAGGCATCTGCCTAATTTCTATAATCTGCATTGTATTATTTAAAAAAAAAATACCCCCTGATCCTATCAGAACAGACCCATGACCCATTTTCGGGTCATGACCCACCCTGCTGAATCCTGCTGTGAAAGTCTGTTTATGCATCTGAAAGTAAGGCAGATCAAGCGTCTGTCTCGCGACTCACAGCGGGCTCTGTTTTCTCAAAGCCATCTGACATTTCTTGTCCTCTACTTTAATTAATACTCACGCCTTGTTTTTGGCCATCGCAGAAGTCATCTTTAATAAACCCAGAGGCTCTTAAAGGCCGGGGCAGCAGAGAATAAGGCTCCTTTAAGAGGGAGTAACGAAGCATTTGGGTTGTAGAAAGCTACTAGAGTAAACAGAGCTTACAGAAGATTAGCTGCTGTTTGATGCTGGGTGGAAGTGCGTCTGTGCCCTAGTTGCTCTGTTGAGTTTGCGTCTGTCAAAGAAGCCACAGAGCCTCTTTTCTCCTCAGCAGATGGAGACACGTGTTCTAATTGCAGCAGAAGTGGGCTAGATCTGTTGGAGGAAACTCAGAAAGGAAAGGGAGTGAATGCGTACTGCAGTGCCACCCTATGTGATTTTGTTACAGAAAATAGTCATAATTATGTCATTTTTAGTTTAAAGTGATACTTCACCCCCAAAGTGAAAAGTGGCTCATAGATAGCATATGAATAGCAAAACGTCAGAACACTTGACTGCTTTGTTTGGATTTTAGTCACCCTCTGGTCATTCAAGATGTAGCTAATTTTTTTTTCTTAAGTAGAACATTAAAGAAGATTTTTAGCTGAATCCGTGGTCCTTGTTGATTTGTAGGGCGTCACCAGTCCTCGCAATTATGTTATCAAAGCAACAAGACTACAATTGGACTAGATTTGTATGCTCTACAGCAGGGGTCTCAAACTCAATTTACCTGGGGGCCGCAGGAGGCAAAGTCTGGGTGAGGCTGGGCTGCATAAGGGATTTCACAAAAAAAAGTCCTCAAATGTCATTATTAACAGTTTTAATTATTTCTTCTGAACATGAAGTGTCCTGAACATTAATAGAACATTGAGTGAAGATTATGAACAGTTCTTCTGAACATGGCATCTTTTGCCTACTTCTTGCTGCCAGAGACTTGACAGCGCTTCAAGTTGGGGAAAAAGTGGGGGAACTCACTCAAAACTTCCATTCCCTCACCTAAAAAAAGGCGTAAATATGTATAAATAAAACACCCCCACCCCACTCCAGTCACATTAGTCTGTACCAGTCTGTATCTACCTATAATATATATAAGATGCAGGCTGTAGCTAGGTAGGTGGCAGGCTGCAGATAGGTAGCTAAGTGGCAGGCAGGGGCGGGAACAGCTTACCTTGGTTCTGGCCGGTGCGAGTTCCCTCCTAACACTTCCCGCCCGTCACAGCGTCTAACAAAGGGGCGGGGTGCGTGGTGACGTCACCGGCATCCCAGCTCCTTTGTTTACACGGCGGGCGGGGAATGCCAGTGACCGCTGTGTACGGATAGAATCAGCGGAGTGGGGAGCGCTCTCTCTCCCCGCTCCGCTGATTCTGTCAGTGTACAGCGGTCGGCGCGGGCCACAAAATATTGCACTGAGGGCCGCAAATGGCCCGCGGGCCGCGAGTTTGAAACCCCTGCTCTTCAGTGTTTCCTCTAGGATTTTTTCTAGCTGTGGAGGCAGGCCTTTTTTTTATTTTTATTTTTTACACAGATCTACCTGTGGTGTTAATTCAATGACAAATGTCGTGAGCGCAGTATTACAAGTCGAGATCGCATTTATTTAATAGCCTACAGCATGCGGATCTCTTTGCTTGCGCGCCGATTTCCTCTGTTCGTGCACAAAACTCAAATATAAGCCACTTCAAGAGCTCAGATCTTGTGCGCTCTCGAATAAATGCTTCTGAAGTGCGATTTAGTGCATTTATGTAACAAGTATGTCTCCAGCATTTATTAGAATTGATATGAATATATATGAATGTCTCCCTAATAAACCTACAAAGCGATATTAATGCGTCCTTAAGTAAGATAAACGGCTATACGTTGTGTTTGCTGGCCTCACACACCTTTCAGTCAGCCAGCCAGTCAGCACGTAACCTTAAAGGGTTAAACAAATGAAGCACAGCAGTACTACGGTTACAAAAAAGATTGCACTGTTATAATTCACTTACCCTTTAATACGTTTTGGTGCGATTAATGCTATTAAAAAAATAAATAAAAAAATTGTATGAGAAGCTGTAAAATAGCTGTGGCGGGATGAATTTTGACGTGGCGCCCCTACATGGACGAATGAATGTAGCAGAAACCATGCTCTAGATCAGGGGTGGGCGAACACGGTCCTGTTGGGCAGGTGTCCTGCACAGTTTAGCTCCAACGCTAATCAAACACACCTGCTTATAGATTTTTTGTGATCTTAAAGACAGTGGCAATTTCTCAATTCCAAGAATGCATTCACACACACACACACACACACACACACACACACACACACACTACGGACAATTTAGCCTACCCAATTCACCTGTACCGCATGTCTTTGAACTGTGGGGCAAACCGGAGCACCCGGAGAAAACCCTTGCGAAGGCAGGGAGAACATGCAAACTCCAAACAGAAACACCAACTGAGCCAAGGTTCAAACCAGCGACCTTCTTGCTGTGAGGAGACAGCACTACCTACTGCGCCACTGCCTAGTCTTAATTTAATTTAATTTAATTTAATTTAATTTAATTTAATTTAATTTAATTTAATTTAATTTAATTTAATTTAATTTAATTCAGTTTGTTTATTGAGATGCAACTTTGAATGAATATACTTGATTGATTGGCTGATTGATTGATTTACTTGATTGGTTGATTAGTTTAATTAAATTTATTATTTGTTTGAGATGCTACTTTGAATTAATAAACTTTTGCTGTAGATAGTAAGCTAATCATTTTATTATTATTTCAAATAATTTATTAGATATAGCAATTATTTATATACACTGTATATTGTGTTAAATTAGAAAGTCTAATGTAAAATCCTTCTGGAGTAGACCGTGTTCTCTGTGCTATATACTGGGGGTGCTTCCAATATCAATACATGATCTTGGCTCAAAAAATAATGCAGCTCTTGATGCAAATAAGCTTGGTTGTCAAAACAATCATGATGAATGGACACAATACAGGTTGAGTATACTCTTAAGCACCTCTGATTGTCCATTGTGTTCACACACTCAACAGATATGATAAAGTATGGTTCTGAATTAGAAACAAGATTTGACGGGTAGGAAGTGAGAATGTGTTCCATAATCATAATTTGTGTCAAAAGTAATAAAAAATGTAGCAGTGAATCGTAGAAAGTATATTTTTGGAGTGGTTGCACATATCCAGTTCCATCTGAGTGCATACATTTACATCTATTCATTTCCCAGAAGCTATTTTCCAAAGCAACTTCCAGTGCATTGAAGGTATATATTTTGTCAGTATGTTTCCCCAAGCAGGCAGCGCAGTGAAGCTTCATGAACCATGTGGTTTACTGAAATAGACCAGCAGGATATTCAGAATTCCACTATGTTTGTCCAAATGCTTGTTATTGACTCCACATCTTCTGTAGCTCCTTTGCATTTCCATGAATGTTGACAATATTCACCTTTATTTGGATCGCAGATACACCAGAGGTTCGATTATGGGAAAAATCATGATTATCTTGGTCATAATTGTAGTTACGATTATTTCAAATGATTCTGAGTGGGCCTTATGACCAACATTTTTTGAAGATTATTATTTTTTTACCCCCTGTAAATAAGGTTGCTATTACACCTGTACATAAAAATATTATTAAATTTCACACTTCTTAATTCTGAGTTGGAATGAGACAAAGTAAAAAACAAACAAACGAAACGTTCTCACAATTCAAGAAATATAATATACTGTATACACATTGACTGGCCACTTTATTAGGTATACTTTACTATTACCTGGTTGGACCCCACTTTTGCCTACTGCCTTAATCCTTCATGGCATAGATTAAACAAGTTACTGGAAATATTTCTGAGATTTTGGTCAATATTGAGATGATAGCATCACGCAGTTGCTGCACATGCATTTTGCGAATCTCCCGTTCCACCGTTCCCAAAGGTGCTCTTCATGCTTGAAGTAGCCATCAGAATATGGGTACCTTGTGGTCATAAAAGCATGGACATGGTCAGCAACAATACTCAAGAAGGCTGTGTGCGTTGACAGTTCTCAATTGGTACTAGTGGCCCAAAGTGTGCCAAGAAAATTATTTCACCACAATATTACACCAACACTACAAGCCTGAACCGTTGCTACAAGGCAGGATGCATTCATGCTTTCATGCTGTTGATGCCAAATTTGGACCCTACTATCTGAATGTCGCAGCAGAAATTGAGACTCATCAGATCAGGCAACATTTTTCCAATCTTCGATTGTCCAGTTTTGGTGCGCCTGTGGGAATGGTAGCCTCAGCTTGCTGTTCTTAGCTGACAGAAGTGACATCCTGTGTGGTCTTCTGCTGCTGTAGCCCATCTGCCTCAAGGTTTGATGTGTTGTGCATTCAGTGATGCTCTTCTATATACCTTGATTGTAATAAGTGGTTATTTAAGTTACTGTTGCCTTTATATTAGATGGAACCAATCTGGCCATTCTCCTCTGACCTCTGGCAACAAGGTATTTGCACCCACAGATCATCAGTTTCTGAAATACTCAGACCAGCCTGTCTGGCACCAACAACCATGCCATGTTCAGAACCACTTAAATCACCTTTCTTTCCCATTCTGATGTTTGGTTTAAACTGCTGCAGATTATCTTGACCATGTTCACATGCCTAAATGCATTGAGTTGCTGCCATGTGATTGCAAACGCTGATTAGAATTTTGCGTCAATTAGCAGTTGGACAGGTGTACCTAATAAATTGGCCGCCGAGTTTAGAGTAACCCTATAAAGTAAACGACATAGTACAATTTCTGTAAATTCAATCAATTAGTAGTTATATTGACCACATGTAAAGAACTATTTTTGTTTTTTGACATTTTAATGTATATACTCTGAAATGCTCTCATCCTCATGATCATATTTTTTTTCACTTTATTTAGAATTTCAGGGTAAATGTTTGATGAAATATATAAAAACCATTAATAAAACATAAAACATTTTTCAAAAACTAATGATTACAGGTTTAACAATATATATATATATATATATATATATATATATATATATATATATATATATATATATATATATATTTATATATATATATATACATATATATATATATATGTATATATATATATATATATATATATATATATATATATATATATATATATATATATATATATATATATATATATATATATAGTTAAAGTCAGAATTATTAGCCTTTGTATTATTTTCTCATTTTTTAATATTTCCCAAATTATGTTTAACAGAGCAAGGAAATTTTCACAGTATGTCTGATAATATTTTTTCTTCCGGAGAAAGTCTAATTTGTTTCATTTCCGTTAGAATAAAAGCAGTCTTTAATTTTTAAAAAATCTTTTTTGGGACAAAAGTATTAGCCCCTTTAAGCAATTTTTTTCTCGATAGTGTACAGAACAAACCATCGTTATAGAATAACTTGCCTAATTACCCTAACCTGTCTAGTTCACATTATTAACCTAGTTAAGCCTTTAAATGTCACTTTAAGCTGTATAGAAGTGTCTTGAAAAATATCAAGTAAAATATTACTGTCATCATGGCAAAGATAAAATAAATTAGTTATTAGAAATAGGTTTTTAAAACTATTTTGCTTAGAAATGTGCTGAAAAATCTTCCCTCCCTTAAACAGAAATTGGAGGGAAAAAAAAACGGGTGCCAATAATTCAGGGGGGCTAATAATTCTGACTTCAACTGTATATATATATATATATATATATATATATATATATATATATATATATATATATATATATATATATATATATATACATATATATATATATGTATGAATGTGTGTGTGTGTGTTTATTTGTGTGTGTGTATGTATGCAACTTTGTCAGTATGCTGTTATTCATATTTCTGCCTGTATCCCTGTAATGGCATGTAATATTGCGCTTATAAAAATTATTTAAAAAAATATTTTAACATAAACAAAACTGTGATAGCACAAAATGAACACTAATATGAGCATAATATGAAACAAAACACTTTTTATTTTTTCCATACAATATATATTGCCAAATTGCACAGCCCGAGTTCAAATCGAGTCATTTTGGTAGACTTCACAAAAATAGCTTTTGTATTGAATTGTAAGCCAGTGGATTGAGTCAATTCACTGTTGACTCGAGTATTCACACTCTGACTTGATCAGGATAAAAGCCTCATGTGATCAATATGTAATGGGAAGAAAATCTCTTGCTTCTCACCTGCCAACTGGTGCTTAGTTGCGTAAGTAGAGTTGGGCGACATACGGTAAAGGGGGAACCCGATCTGGTGTGTGTTTGGTGTGTGTGTGTGTGTGTGTGTGTGTGTGTGTGTGTGTGTGTGTGTGTGTGTGTGTGTGTGTGTGTGTGTGTGTGTGTGTGTGTGTGTGTGTGTGTGTGTATGTGTGTACTCTGGCATCTCTTGCCCTCGTGACTCAGTGTAAGGTGATTCGTCTCAGACACTTAAAGCTAATTGATGTGTGGGTGACAGCATTGATGTGTGTGTGTGTGTGTGTGTGTGTGTGTGTACGTGTGTGTGTACGTGTACGTGTGCGTGCGTGCGTGCGTGCGTGTGTGTGTGTGTGTGTGTGTGTGTGTGTGTGTGTGTGTGTGTGTGTGTGTGTGTGTGTGTGTGTGAGATTGAGATAGACTGCTGTGTAATGGTCTCCCAGTAAAATAAATGTGCTACTGTAATGTTGAGGTACAGAAAGGCACTGAATTGCACTGCAAAGATACTGAGTACAGGCGATAAGAGAAGTTCACTTCAGAAGTTTAGAAGCACTAATGTAACATTAGCTTTGACAATGAATGTTTATTTCTGTTCAGATGTTGGAATAACAAAAAAGTAACATGTTTTCAGATGTCGATGAATAAAGAGATTGCAATGAATCAAAACAAATGACAATATATTTTTTTATTTAACAGTTGGAATGTTAAATGCTAGACTTTACATCAAATTCCTCTAAGGATGCCAGATCACACCAGTGTGATTGGCATTTTTTTTTATCAGTGCAAAAGACACTACGAATACTCTGTTGATTTTGGTCACACAAATAAGTGTTATTCACCATTTGAATCTGTTGCAGGAGTTTACAAACTTTTCAGCCTGCGACCCCCAAAATTACATTACCAGCATCTTTGGAGGTGGTTAAAAATATGCAAACGTTCCGCACACAACAGTAGGCCTTTATAAACATGAGCATATTGACAACACAAAAAAGTCCAACAGTCTAACAACCATATTATTTTTATAGTCATTTATTAATTTGTTTAGTTAAATATTACCCTAGCACAATCGCCTCACAGCAAGAAGGTTGCTGGTTTGAGCCTTGGCTGGGTCTGGCATTTCTGTGTGGAGTTTGCATGTTCTCCCCATGTTGACGTGGGTTTCCTCCGGATGCTCCAGTTTCCCCCACAGTCCACAGGCATGTGCTATAGGTGAATTGAATAAGCTAAATCGGTCACAGTGTATGTATGTGAAAGAGTGTTTATGAGTGTGTAATTGTCCATAGTGTATGAGTGTGTGTAAATGCAAGAGTGTTTGGGTGTTTCACAGTGTTGGGTTGCGGCAGGAAGGGCATCTGCTGCATAAAACATATGCTGGATAAGTTGGCGGATCATTCTGCTGTGGCGCTCCTGATTAATAAAGGGACTAAGCCGAAAAGAAAATGAATGAATATTAATAACCTCACCAAATGAGACTGGTGGACAAAAAAAAAGAAGAAAAAAAAAAGAAAAACATGATTGGGAAAAACAGCCTTTGCCAGTTCTTAAAGAGGATTCAGTCAGTGTTTTCTTTTTGTAATCTAAATTTTTAATTTAAGTGAAAAATATCTAGGAAAGACATTTATTTATATTATTCTTATTTTTAGTTTGTTTATTCTGTTTTTCTATGCTGTTGGAAAACTCTGCAGGTGTATCAATGTGTTCTGTTGTTCTCTATGCTGTTAATCCCATGTTAAAATAAATCAATATTTTAAAATACAAATTTTTTTTAACGTGTCACACAAAATAGACATGTCAATTCATTTTTTTTTTATTTTAAGATTATTCAATATCTGTCTGACCGGTTAACTGTTAATATTCGGTTAACCAGCTGCGGCTTTAGGTTGGGAAAATTTGGCAAAATGAGCACCCTTAATTGTAATGTTTTTTTTGTATTATTATTTTTTTTTTATTAGAGAACAGAATAATTTTCACAAAATTGTGAAGTAAATATTCCTACCTACAATACTGGTTACTTAAAAGTCTTATTCAGGCCCATTCAGTGTGTTTTTGGACCTTATTCCAGCTACATTTTGTTATCCAAAACTCAATAACCACCTACAATATTTTTTTTCTAAAAAAAAAACGCAAGCATGTACATCCATCTTTCCCATATATTATTGTAGCACAGTTTGTGCTGAATACAAAACAATACATGTTGGCCAATGCTATGTGCTAAGTAGCTAAAATAAGCACAAATGTCAGGGCATGTCAAAACATTTTAGGGGTCCCAAAATCACCTCAGACCCCAGAGGGTTAAATTTAAATAAACTGAGCATTTTTATGTGGTCTTGTAACATCTATTGATTATTCACACAGACTCAAAATTCAGACATTCAGCAGAGGCTTTTATTCAGAGTGATTTGAATTTAAATATCTTTGAATAACATTTTATTTTCTCGTTTACTCAAATTCTGCAATTTCGGCTTGAACTTTAAAGGCATTGTCGTTTCATTTCTAATGGCACGCAGCCTTGTTCTGTGCACAATTCTCTGTGTTTCTCTGTCTGGCTGTCTTCTCATATGTATCTTTCCTTTTCTTCTCTTCTTTTCTCCTTTCTCTGCTGCTGACACTAACGTCCCTCAGACTGGCACTATGAGGGTAAGACTGCTTTTCTTTCCCCTTTCACATCTTTTTTCCACTCTCCACACATTCACCTGTTAAAGTCGTTTAACAGTTCTGTACTTAAAATATCGATCGGGGTGTCAAACTTAAATTATGTTGAGAAGAAAAGATTTGTTGATTAGTTTGCGCACAAATGTATTATTGATACAAATATTAACCTTACTAACCACTATATGATTTATATGAAAAAGGTAATAAAAAGTACAAATTTTGGGGGGGTTATTCATTTATTTATTTGTTTATTTAATTATTATTTTTATACTATCTCAAATGTATTCAGTCATTTATTTATTTATTATTTTTATGATATCTCAAATGTGCTCATTTATTTATTTATTTATTTATTCATTCATTTATTCATGCAATTATTAATGTATTTATTTATTCATTTATTTAGGCATTTTATTTTTTATGTATTTTATTTATTTATTTATTTATTATTTTTATGATATCTCAAATGTGTTCATTTATTTATTTATTTATTTATTTTTATGATAATTCAAATGTGTTCATTCATTCATTCATTCATTCATTCATTCATTTATTGTTATTTTTATGATAACTCAATTGTGTTCATTCATTCATTTATTAATTTATTTATTTATGCAATTATTTATGTATTTATTTATTTATTCATTTATTTAGGCATTTTATTTTTTATGTATTTTATTTATTTATTTATTTATTATTTTTTGATATCTCAAATGTCTTCATTTATTTATTTATTAATTAATTTATTTATTAATTTATTATTTTTATATCAAATGTGTTTGTTTGTTTATTTATTTATTTATTTATTTTATGATATCTCAAATGTGTTTATTCATTCATTAATTCATTTATTCATTCATTTATTTATTTATTGTTATTTTTATGATAACTCAATTGTGTTCATTCATTCATTTATTAATTAATTTATTTATGCAATTATTTATGTATTTATTTATTGATTTAATAATGCATTTTATTTTTATGCATTTTATTTGTTTATTTATGTATTTATGCATTTAGAAACCATCAGCATGGCAGCAAATCCCTGTCTTAATAATTGATTAATTTATTTTTAATAGAATTGATTCTTTCAAAACTGCAAATTCAATTAGTTGAGCAAATGCATAATTGAATCATTGACTCAAACGATTTACTTAAAACAGATTATTCATTTGGGTGACTCTCCTGACGAACAGATTACTGACTTAAATGATTTGTTCGAAACTTTTTTTTTAAGTTATAGCTTACAGTGTACATTATTTTATGTGCTATTATAAACCATTTCAATGTGTTAATGTTATTGGCCCCTGAACATTTCCTGCTTTTTATAAAGCTATTTCATAACAGTAATAAGAGGCATTTTAATCATATATTTATGGTAAAAAAGCTGTCATAACGTTATTTATAAACATTTCGACCTTTTTGGATTCTCAGAAGCTATGGAACTAAAATGAACTAATAAGTTAATTTGTTCATGTTATCTTAACACAAATTGATTGTGTACAACCCAGAATATATAAAAAATGCTGGGTTCCAAACAATCAACTTGTCTTGCAACAACATAAATGAATTAAGTTCAATTCAATTCAGCTTTATTTAAGTTGACTTATTAGTTTTTTACAAATTTAGATGGATTGAACATAAAACCATTAATTTGTGCCAAAAAAAACCAAAAAATCAAGTTGTTTTAACTTATTTTAAATAAGTAGTTTGAAAAACAGCAAACATTTTTTTCAGTGTATAAAAAATAAATATATGATTATAAACAAACAGTAATGTGTTGTGTGCAGATTTAAGTCTGACTGTTTTTCCTTCTCTTTCTGTTTCTGACAGAGTGTAAATTGTCACGATCGGGTCCGCCTGCCACTATCGTCACCATTGATGAGGAAAGTCCGAATGGTAAGTCTCTGTGTCCTCATGAGGAATCTGAAGCTGCTGTCTGCTGTCTGCTATTGATCAGAGTTTGGCACATGGTTTATTATGAAGTTAATTTGATTTTTCATCATGTAATTCAGGATTTCCCTGCTGTAGGTTCATAAAGCCCTGGAGGCTCATGGAGATTATGATAGAAATGTCAATGTCAGATGAAATTAAATGTGTACCACTGTTCAAAAGCCCTGTATGGGGTGTGCAGTTTTAAGTTTTTACCAAACAAGGCTGCAATTATTCAATAAAAATGGTAATATTAAAATAAAACTGTTTGCTCTATTAATATTAATGCATTTAAAATTAATTTCGGTGTAAAATCTGAATCTTCACTGCCATGTCATCTAAATAAGTCAATTTCATGATTTGAAAATAAATAAATATTTTGTACATCAATAATGTTGAATGTAGTTGTACTGCTTAATGTTTAAATGGAAACTGTTGTGAACCTGCTTTAATTCACATGAACATTTTAATATTAATATTATTATATGACAATAATATTAGTGAAATTAATTTAAAAACCGAATGAATATAAATTTACACACATTTACACAAGTAAATACATAGACTCATTGATGGGCTAAAAATCTTTGAAAATCTGCAGATTTCTGCACGCACAGATTCCGTTTGGGCCTAATCATGAGGAAACAAATCATTTGGCATACAGAAAAAGCAACAACACATATTATTCCAGTTTTACTCTGAAAAGGGACTAATGTCATAATATAATCTAGTCCCATTCAACTTTATTAATAATCATAAAGACATAAAGAATTATATGTGTTACTCCATCCTTGAAAATCCATGCCTTCGAAACCCTAATTAATTTTTCTATATATATTTTTTGTAGTTATCATTCTTTAATGTCAGTTTTGATGAACGTAATGCATTCTTGCTGAAGGAAAGTCATTAGGAGGAAAGTCAAAAATACTTTTTTTATAACATTACCTTTAAATGTAGATTTTAATGTCTAAAATTGCATCAGTCTTACATTTAAATAGGAGTTCTAATAGTGCTGCTGCCATTATGGACTTGAATAATGCCTCAAATCTTGAAACGAATAAATAGAGATGTGCTTTTACTTTTCTAATGGATTGTCACCTAAAAAAATAAATTGGAAGAAAAATAAAATGAATGGTCCACAGTCTCAAACGCTCCACAGCCCGAGCTTTGACATAAAAAGCATCCGTCGGGTAACATTATAAGTCCATTTCATGCTTTTAAGAGCTTCCCGAAAAAGCTGTAGCGAATCAGTGGTGGCGGCATGGTGGCTCAGTGGTAAACACTGCCATCTCACAGTAAGAAGATGCTGGTTTAAGTCCAAAGTCCAAAGACATGCCCTGTACGTGACTTGGGTAAACAAAATTGTCCATAGTGTATGAGTGTGTGTGTGTGTGTGTGTGTGTGTGTGTGTGTGTGTGTGTGTGGATGCAAGAGTGTGTGAGTGTTTCCCTGTACTGGGTTACAGCTGGAAGGGCATCCGCTGTGTAAAACATTTGCTGGAATAGTCGGTAGTTCATTCTGCTGTGGTGACCCCTTATAAATAAGGGACTAAGCCGAAGGAAAATAAATCAATGAATGAATGTTGCTTGCCAAAAAAAGTTAGACCCACTATACTTTTGAATGGCTGACAATATGCAATGATTGTTTTTGCATTAGGACAGTATATTTGCAACATTTATCAGCTTACCTGTCAAATATGCATTGTGATCTAGTGTAATGCTTTGTTCTTTTGTTTCCTTTCCCTGTTTAAGATGCAAGATGTATCTTATACAGTATATTACTTTACTATCTATATGATCTGCCAAGTGACAAAGCCATTGTCTCCCACAAAAGTGATTTATTCTATCTACCAGACAGCACTGCTTCGGATCTGCACTTTGCGAGTGCATTGATCCATGTCCAGATATTATTTCTGCAAATGTATATGTCACAATGTAAAATATTAGCTAAATGGCACCCAAAGGCATACGCAAAAATAAAGAAAACAGGGCTTTAGTTAATCGGAGAGTTGCTGCTTTCTCATGGAGATGAAAAACTTAACACTGTGAAACATTTAACTTGTGAGGTTGGCTACGATGGATCTTATTGATTATCAGAATCTTGGTCAGAATGTGACTCGCTCTCAGATTGAAATGGCACAAACTAAGCCGGTATCAACTGTTTGTGTTTACAAAGCCTCACCTTTAGCGTGATTGATGCTAGAAGGGATACAGCTTTGGCTGGAAGTTAGTGAGAATTATTTCTGCAATTTGTAAATAATTCTTATTAACTTCCGACTGAATCTGTATCCCTTTTAGCCACAACAACCCCATTAATTGTATTTTATTAACATCTACTCATACTCCTACAAGAGTAAGCTCATGATTGGTTAACGCAGCGCAAATGATCACTGAAGTTCCGATTTTCCAACTCAAGCAAGTCGCACAAAACACTCAACTTGCACTGATTCATTTGTGTAAATCACGTCATTCGCACCGCCTCATTTATGCAAATTTTGCCGCTGGATGTCTATTTGCATCTTTGCATTCACTTAACATTTAAACCACTTGCGCTTGATGCTTCATCCGGGTTTAGTGTGAACACAGCATTACACAGAATAAAGCATAAAGCAGAATAAACTATTTTATATATTAGCATTCTAAGCAGTGACAAAGACATTACATACATTATTATCTGGAGAACTATAAGAGTACTCAGAAAACAACATGACTTCGAAATTGCCTACTACTCAGTAGGTATACTGCATTTTAATTTAAACAAACTGCTCGACCTTTAAAAAAAAGTACATTCTATACAGTATAAATGTCTGTAGTATGAATGGAACTTTGAGGTACTACATCTGCCATTTTTTCAACATCACGTGACCTACCAGCATCAGTTGCTTCACTCCTATTTATCAATTCGCTTGTGGTGCATCATGCTATAGCACAGTGTCCATCGGATGCACTCTTCAGAACCTCGCCGAAAGTATTAGGTCATCCGGGTACTTCTCACATGCTGTTTTTTGAAATTCTATGAATTTGGACATACTACTCTGCATGCTTTTTAGTGTACTATATACTGACACCCTTGTTTTTTGTGATTCCACGACGCAAAATCAACAAAAAGTGGGCAAAATTTTGCGATCCTGCAAAATTCCTAATTAAACACAAAATAATAGCAAAAAAAGTAAGTAATTTCATTTTAAAAAATCCAAATCCAAACTACATAATCAAATTTAATTTATTTCAGTTTACAATTTATTGTTTTACGTGATTTATAGACATGGTATACACAACGCACGTGATGTACTGTATGTGCAATAAGAAGACGCAAATGAAGCGTGAGTGATTTACATGTGAAGTCAACGCAAAGTTTGGATTAGATATCCTGTGGTGCAAATTATTATTAAACATAATTATTATTATTATGTTTAGAAATATGTTGAAAAAAACATCTTCTCTCTATTAAACAGAAATTGGGGATAAAAATAAACTCTGGATTAATAATCCAGTGGGGCTAATAATTCTGACTTCAACTGTATATATATAGTTGAAAAATTGACCACAAATGACTGCAAAAAATCCCAAAGAAATCGTGAAAACCTAAGGGGTCTGTATATAGGATGGAAGTAAGTGATTTCAGACGCACCTATTATTTTGTCGTTTTTTTTTTTTTTTTTTACTTGGTCAAACTACTTAGTAAAAATAAGCTAAAACAACAAAGTTCTTGAGATTTTATTGGCACAACTTAATTTTTGTATGTTCAATTCATATAAATTTGCTAAAAGTGTTCAGTTAAATTAACTGATTTGTGCTGGGACAACATGGCTGAATCGTGTGGAACACTGCATTTTTTACTGTGCAAATGCTGTCAGAGGATCTTTTTTTTATTTGCTGGCGTTTTTTTTAAATTTCATGTGTTTTTTTGTTATTTTTAATTAAGGCAAGGCAAGGCAAATTTATTTATATAGCACATTTCATATACAGTGGCATTTCAAAGTGCTTTACATAAACAAGAATAAAAGAAACAAGTAAAATAATAATAATAATAATAAAACTGATTAAAAAACATAAAAACAGGTAAAATGTGATATAAAAGAATGAAGAAGAGGAGAAAAACATATAGTGCAATCTGTCGGACGCAGCACAGTGCTCATTCAGTAAAGGCACAGCTAAACAGATGTGTTTTTAGTCTTGATTTGAATGTGCCTAATGTTGGAGCACATCTGAATTACAGCTATTAAGCTCTCTCAGCCACCTTAGAAATAATATATCGTAAGAAATATCGTTATCACAATTCTCAACAATAGTATCGGATATTTTCCTACTATCATGCAGCCCTAACTGTTGTCCAGGGTCGCATATGGCCTCTTTAATTTTACTTTTAGATGTTCAGGTCAGTCTCAAACCTCACAGACGTTAAACTGCAAAGCTCAGACAGATACCTGTTGCTCTCTTGGCTGAGATTGTGTGCGTGCGTGTGTGTGTGTTAGTGTGTTCTCACTGGAGCCACAGATGGTGTTTTTGTGTTGAAGGCACGCTGGGGCCGTTTATCACATACAATATCGGCGCGCAGGCGATGCACCACTGCGTCATGTGTTTATAAAAGAGCCACTCACCGCTGTAGTGCTCAACCAAGCGTTTGACAACACTGCCTGTTTGTTGATGCGACAGGTGTACAGGCTACAACATACAACTTTACTGTCTGTTTCCTCCTTCCATCCTTTAGTTTCTCCCTCTTCGTTCCCTTTTCCTCTGCTGTGGGTCAGAGAGTTTGTTCAGAAATCCATGTGTTGATTCAGGAAGGTGCATTGAGGCAGAGGCCTGCTGGGAAATGTAGTTGGAGTAATCGGGTGCCGTTTTAAATGGATATTTTTGTTCGGTCTGTTTTTGTGTTTAAATAATTAGTTTGTTTTTCGTCGCTCGCTCTAGCAGACTGTGATGAGGCAAAAGCGCCAAAGGGACTCTCTGGGCCACTTAAGCAAAACAAGAACAAGTGTATCTGTTGAGGCAGTGATACAAAAAGAGAGATAGACAGACTCAAGTATTTGCATAGTTTACAGTAGGGCTGCACAATGTATCGTTTCAGCATTGATATCGCAATATGCGCATCCTCGATAGTCCCATGGCAGGGTCTGCAGTGTCGAATTGGTATTATAATTGACCAGGAGCCAAATTTCAAACCACTCGTGATTTGTGGAGTCATTGCAATGAAGTTTGACCGTGAAGTTAACAAAACTTTGATCAATTAAGTGTTTTTTAGGGCCTGTGTGAGGATTTCAAGCAAGTTTAAAGTATTCAGGCATAAGAAAATACATTTCTTTAAGAAAGATTTGACTTATTTGTGTTTAAATGTACAATAAGGACCATAACAGTGTTATTTTACATGTGTGTATAAAATTTCTGAATTTTGCTAGTGTTTGTGTGGCTTTCCTCAGGGTGCTCTGGTTTCCCTCACAGTACAAAAGCATGTGCTATAAGTTAATTGGGTAAATTAAATTGGCCATATATGAGTGCGAGTGTGTATCGGTGTTTCCAGTACTGTTTGCCGCTGGAAGGGCATCCGCTGCATAACGCATATCTCTTCACTCCACCATTAGCTGGTGTGTGGTGAGCGCACTGGCGCCATTGTCCTGTGGCTGCCGTCGCATCATCCTGGTGGAGGCTGCACACTGGTGGTGGTGTGGAGGGACCCCTCTCATGATTGTAAAGTGCTTTGGGTGTATGGCCATACACAATAAATGCGCTATTTGAACACACATTACATTACATTACATTACATATGCTGGAATAGTTGACGGTTCGTTCTGCTGTGATGATCCCTGATGAATAAGGGACTAAGCTGAAGGAGAATGAATGAATGGATGCATATAAATATGAATATTCACTGTGTATTTTATTTATACAGTCAATCTCTGCTCTATTTATCAATGTTTGTAATTGGTTTATTGCATTTTATGTAAATTCACTTTCTTAGGGGACGATCACACCGAATGCGATTTTCTATTTTGAAAACGCAAGGCGCACCAAATGCCTTTTTTGTTGATGAGACAAGAAGTGCGGTGTCTTTTTTATGTTGCTAGGCAATGATTAAATCAGCTGTGTGTTGAGCGCAATTGTTGCTGTTGATATTGGTAAAAGTTTAATATTTAATAATATCGTGATATTCACCCTGAAAATATACATTTCTAGAAAATGCAAAATGTGTCATAGGAGGTACGTTTTTGCAGTTTTTGCAGTTTTTGTTTTTGCGAATCAACAAGAGGCCCCTGTGTACGCTTTTTGAGATCTCAAATTTGTCTCGCGAGTGCCATTCGTGCCTGCTGTTCTCGCTTAAGCCCACCAGAGACCGCTGTTGACTGACTGTTTGACTGAATGACTAACTGACTGACCAATCTACTGACCCACCCTCCTTCTTCTCTAAACCCAACCAATTTTATCGATTGACCCTCTCACCCACTTCACTAAACCCAACAATTTTTAAAAGCTATCCAGAAAAAGAAAAGCCCTTGTCTGATTTTACCACGTTTTCAGATTTTACCATATTCCCACTCTGTTATTTACTTGTTTTTTGTTTTTTTAATGCTGTTTTTTCTTACCTGCTTTCTGGAACCGTTCTTCACCAGAATCAAACCCCGTCGTCATGGTCAACTCCTCCCTGCGTTTCAAGTCTGCTGATGTACAAGGCAAGGTACTGTACTAGTTACAGCGGGAAAGCTGTTCTAACGGAGGTAAGCGGTCAGCTGCTAAGTGCGAAAAGGTGCGTCAGACCGCCCTGTAGTGTTCATTTAAAAATAATTAAATGCAGAAAGACGTACCTCTGGGTAAATAATTTATGGTCTACAGAAACGTATATAGGACAATGTTTTCAGAATGAGCCTGTGTTGGATATTCAAGATTTGTGAAGTCATACAGTTTTGGATAACTTGAAACAGTTACCACTAGTCCCTCCTCTATCTTCAAAAGTCTTCATAGTCATCTTGACAACACAAACCCTGCAGTCACCTCAACGGAAACCCTGCCTCTGTTTTAATTTAATTGAAGAATGAAAAAAATGATGTAACACGCTTTTTTGCTCGGAGTTCACTTTTTCAACTACAAGTGCACAGCAAACTTTGGCAAAAATGCGAGGTGTAGCAGGTGGTTAAAACGCCACATGTGCAGGGTACATAAGCAGCACGCAAAACACTCGCTGCCATTAGTAAAAAAAAAAACCCTCTTAATGCAGACAATGTTTAGTGCGATCACTCCCTTACTAAATTATCCCAATGTATCTAATATTTTGAATTATTTCCGAACAGATCTATTCATTTCACCTATTGAAATTGAACTGAATATCTCAAAAAACAGTTGAAGTCAACATTATTATGCCCCACTCACTGCAGAAATTCGGAATCAACTTTTTAAGCACCAATGGACATTTCAGCCAATCAGATCGCTTTATGCAAATACACCAGCTCAGACAGTAGCCGATTGTGGACCAATTTCATTGGCTGACGCTGCTATGATGATCATGTTAGACCTAATTTCAGACACACCCTCTGTAAAGCATTAATGCTGAAGCACCATGCAAATCAGGCATTAGGTCTGTGATTTTTATTTATTTTTTTTCATTAGATTTTTTTCATTTTCTTTTTTAAATATTTCCCAAATTATGTTTAACAGAGCAAGGAGTGTTTCACAGTATTTTTTATAATATTTTTTCTTCTGGAGAAAGTCTTATTGGTGTTATTGCGGCTAGATTAAATGTTCTTGCATTTCTTTTATGGTTACAATTTTGCAAGTCAACTGTTTTGCAATTTTGCAACTCATTACTTTTGTTCAGTTCAGTTGATCAAAAAATCATTCACATCAAAAAAAAACGTTTAAGTTATGGTCATTTATAATGATAGGCATGTCAAAAAAGCATAAATAAACCTGCTGCAATTTCTATTGAATATACCGAATCGTGGTTTGTGCAAGAAGTGAATGGCGATAAACTAATATTCGTGTTGCAGGGACAGACAATTTTGTGATTCTTTCTCTGATATTAGAAGTTGTGATGGAAGAGAAGCACATACTGCACTAGTACTGTTGCTTTCTTGCTTTGTTGGCTTTATCTCGGAAGGAACATTGAGTTTCTAGTAAAGAACAGACTTTGATGGGCAACGGAGACCGAGAGAAATTGCTTGTGGGAGGACAAGGAAAAGAGTCAGTATGAGATTATGTAAACACTTGACATTTCGGATCAATCCAAATGAGCTGAGATCTCGGCAGTCTGTGCTCTGCCGCATATGAGAAATGCTTAAAAAGATGCCGTATCAGAGTCGATCCTCTTCATTAAAGGCTTCTGTGTGTTTGGACTGGAATCAGAGCTCAATTTATGTGGTAATACATTTGGCCTGAGCTTCTGGGTGTGCTTTCATCCCAGCATCATAGACGTTATATATCTGGTCATCAAAAGTGACCTATTTTAAATATATCTCAAGGCATCTGAAATATTAGAGTCCGTCTGACCTTAGGGTCCTTCAGGGTGTTATATGGCCAGGATTTTAATTCAGGTTCGGTTCTTTGAAGTGTATCGGAATCATTGATCACACTTTACGTTTTATTAGTTAATGCTAGTTCACTTATTCGGTGACATGAACTAATAATGAACAGTACTTGCACAGCATTTATTGATCACTGTTCAATGTTTGCTAATATATTATTAAATGTGCCGTATGTAGATTTTTGACTCCTCTAAATCATAAAAATACTGTAATATGTTTGCAGATATTTACGAAACATGTAAAGTGAACACTCTTGTTTGTCTAAAAAACAATGCTGAAGTCAGATATTCTACTTTGAAAATGTGCATTACGTGTTGGAACGTCTGTCTTTGTTTTGGTCAATTAAACCGCCCAATGCCAGTTTAGCTAATCATATTTCGCATATTTTATTCATCCAGTCATAAATGCTCTCAAAGTACGTGTTCGTGACCAAAATGCAACCTTCGGTGGACAGTAGCTGCCTCCGAAATGAGACGCAGATTTAGAGTTCCACATGAGGTGGTTATTAGTTAGCAAATAATATAAATATTACAAATGTAAATGTAAGATGAGCAGTTTACTCTGTAGCCCTATGTCCTAACAACACGCCACATGATAAGCGATAAGCTAATTTGACTGTTCGCACCAGACAAAACGAACTGGAATAAACAGGACATTATTTGCCCCTTTCACACATACAGACCTTTCCGGAAAATTACAGAACAGCCCCTTTTTGAAAATACCGGTAAATTTGTTCTGGCTATTTTACGGAAACAGAAGTTGTAAAATGACCGGTAATTTGCTGGAGTTCTGCGCTGTGTGAACCCAGAAGGAAGATTGCTGGAAAGAGCGTGTGCACGTCCAGAAGGTGCTGACATGAGACGTCTGCTTTAGCCAATCAGAACAGTCAGACGCATTCATGTCCACGCGGTTTATGAGAATAAAAGCCTTTGAATATTTTTCCAGACACATTTAGCTGCTAGAAATTAGTCAGATAACGTTTATATGTTCATCTGAATGCCAACTGTGTAAATAATTATCGAAAAGATGCTTATAATAAGCCGTTGTTCGTTTACCTTCAAGCTTTGCGCGTGCCCGTGAAACAGCCCGTGAGTGCCAGCACACACATATCATGTACATCTCGACATGCAAAAGTGTTTCTCTATATGTTTTCATCGAAGTTGTTGGACAGCACTTTTTTGAATTTACCGGTAAAGTCGTTCCGTAAATTTTCCATATATGTACTGGTATCACTGTGTGAAAGGGGCTAATATCACCAACCATTCCCACTTTATTAAGGTGTATCCATATAAATGGCCCACCCTGTATATCTTACATTGTTATTTCTTGTTACTAGTTCAAATATCAAAATATTCTTAAATCAAGAGGCATATTCTACAAAAATAATTGGTAAAAAAAATATTTGTTTTCTTGTTTTCATAAATGATAAGTCAAAATTAAGTGAGTTTTGTTTTTCCTTAAAACAAGTAAAATAATGTTATTTCACAGGGAGAACACGATTCTTTTGCTTACCCAATTGGCAGTTTTTTTTTGCTTGTTTTAAGGAATTATTATTTCTGAAAAAAGATAGTATTTGTAACTTGTGATGCTTCTTGATTTTCTTCTTGCAGTGCATTAGACTGTCATGACACCTTTATAATTATGAAATGACACATTAAGATTCTATGCAGACTTTAGATAACTGTCATTATCATTAACTCAATTATGTCATTTTAAATGTGAAGGTGACATTGACAACTTGACATAACCAAATACATCATAGCCTGTCTGTGCCTGTCATGAATCAAAATTATCAGCCGGAAATGTCATTTTTGGTTTTTAATGGCTGAAAATATGAGTAAAAAAAGCCTCAGCGCACTGCATTTACTCTCCTTCTATCTATAGTCACTGCGCAGGAAACACTGTGCTATGAAACCTAGAACCCATTCATTTCAGATTGACGACAGATATATTTGCTTTTGGAAACCTCAGCATGGAAGAGCCAGGAAAAAGAAAATGTAACAAGGTACACACTGAGGATGGCTTTAGGGTGAGTAAATTACAACCCAAGCTCAATCTGAAAACATAGCTACGCGGACGTTTCTGGATACCGCGATTTACGTGGCCAGATGTGCGTATGGCCAAATTTCGTTGGCCGCTCCTCTCTCTTCTTTGCGCTCGCAGGCTGTGACGGCTTACCTCCGTGTGGAGGGCTTTCCCGCCACAACCAGTTTGTCCGCTTAGCTCGTAGTGTTATGTCGGCGGAGCGGAGGCCCGGGGGAGGAGGAGCCACCCGTGGCGACGACCGGGTTCAAGTCCAGGGAAGAGCGGTTCCAGAAATCAGGTAAGATGAAAAACAGAATACAAAAAATAAAACCAAACGAGTTTATGACGGAGCGGTGCAATCCGAAACTCAGTCAAAATCGGACGAGGGCTTTTTCTTTTCTTTTCTGGATGGCTTTTGTAAATCGTCGCTTGGGTTTAGAGAAGGAGGAGGGTGGCTGCCACCAGAGGCCGCTGTCGAGCGACAGTCTGTCCGACTGACTGAATGACTTCGATCGACTGGTCGGCCGATTGGCTCGACAGCGGCCTCCGGCGGCTTTTTACGCTAGAACAGCGCAGGTGCGAACGGCACGCGCTCCCGAGAGGCGTTCGAGACACGAAAAATCGCAGCACAGTGGCCTCTCGCGGATTCACAAAAACAAAAACTGCACAAATACGTATCTCCCGGGACGTATTTCGCGGTCTCCAGAAACGTCCGTGGGGCTACTTTACAACAATGAGCCTGGGTTGGTAAATTATGCTGTAATTTTAATTTTGGGTTGAACTATTCCTTTAAGTCCACAAATTGCAACTAGACAACTGGTTTTGTTCTCACATTATGTGAAATGAAGAAAAAATAATTAATTATTATAATATATTTTTTAATCTAAATGCTGAAATGACCTTACATTTAGACCATCTTAAACATCACGCAACTCTATTTGGATGGTTATTACAATATGTGGAATTGAGATTTGTGTAGCAGGGTCAGTATGTATATAACATGCTCTCGTTGAGGAATGTGTTTGTTCTGGAGCTCAGCGTAAGCTCTGTTTGTCTATATATAGCAGTGAGAAGATACACTTACAACTCTTGCTCATCCTCGTATTTTGTGTGCATTGCATCAGCAATCTTTAGTTCATGCCCATATTTGTGCCTGTATGTCATCATCAATGCTATCAATGCTATGTATGCATAGTAATAGTGTTTACTCTATTGTATAATCACTGTTTTGTGATGTAAGAAATCGAATGTTTTTGTATGATTAACTGAAATTAATGTAGCTTCTCTTCTGCTGCATTTATAACATTCTTCCCTAGTTTGAACTGCTACAGTATATCGTTTGATCCCTATTATGAACACTCGCCAAACTTTGTATGCGTGAAGAGTCTGTGGCTAATTGCGTTTTGTGTAATTTTGGGATGGACGGAATGTATGGTTGCTTAGCAACTAGCAGTTAAATTAGCAAAATTGAAAATTTCATCTGTGCTACCCTGTTTGAGCAAGAGACATTTTCCCCTGAGATCTCCTTTTCTCAAAGCAAATGCACTTTCATGTAGGTAACAAATTTGAGGTTTGTGTTGCGTGATTGTGCAGCGATCATGAGTTTGATCGCAGTAAATGCACGTATAGTTAAGATATGTATCTTGAATTGACTGTAAATTAGTGGTGCCCAAACGTTTTTGTATGAATGGTCAAAAACCCAAATCACTGAGAGCTGTGGGCCAAAGGTAAATATAACAAACTATATTACATTAACCCTTTCCCCAGCGCCCGGTGAGGACGCACTGAGGTGCTGTTTTTCCACATGTCAATGTTTATGAATAGATTCCACCAAAAAGGACAAGAGTAATCCTAAAAAAAAAACTGTACATCAGTTTAAAGCTACAACCCCTAAGCACTCATTGCAGCTAGTTGTCTCAATTTGCATGCTATCTTCATCAAATTTCTTTCAAGGCATATTTTTTCTAGGACAATACATTAATGTTTTCCTGTGTTTCTATATGGAAAACCAAAATTAAACACAAGCTTACTGGAGTCAGGAACTGTTACGATTTAAAGATAGGTAGGTGTAAATCTCCAATTGGAAATAGGAAAACAATAGAGCTCAGTGAAAAGAAAAATTTTGCAACTTGCAATTTTTTGATGGACACTGAGGTCCAGAACAAACACATTCCTCAAAATGAGCATGTTTTAAACACACTGACCCTACTACACAAATGCCACTCTTACTAGACATGCCCGGATCATCTGAAATGACACCCGAATCCCGCGGCCTCTTACAAATCTTCATACCTGCCCGCACATATACTTTTATCTGATATATGTATCTGCACCCGATCATCACTTTAATAATTTAAATCTTTGTTTTAGGCATGATCATGATTACCAGCAGATTCAGTGAGCTATAATCTGCTCATCTCTGATAGTAAAATAATATGTTAATCTTAAACGTTTTTAAATGAATATTTATTTATAAAAACAAAAGTTTGTCTGTAGACAACATTTTCTTCATTTTCAAATAGATACAGAAAGTAAAAGTAAGACATTTTAGCTTTTACAGATACACAGAAACAAGATAACAAAAAGGGTGCCACTTTAGCCTAAACCCCACCTATGTTGTGTTTACTTGCCCCTTTTCTTCGCACTGTGCAAAAACAGAACAGCATCTACTGTTCATGTACTGAAAATTTGGGTTTTTAGAAAATGTTAAATGTAATTGAGCCCTGTGACATTATTCATTTACAAGCCCATTTCACTTAGACAATAATTCTTGCATTCAGATCCCCTGAAACGGACAATGACTGTAACATCAAGCAGATGTGTGCTGAAAACATAGCGAACTGTGACACCACTGTATCGAAACGAACCATGATTCTTGTCAATTGTTACACCCCTAATATATATATATAGGGGTGTAACACAAACACAAAACACAAAAATGTATACAATATGTCTGATAATATTTTTCTTTAGGAGAATGTCTCATTTGTTTTATTTCAGCTAAAATAAAAGCAGTTTTTATTTTATTTTTTTATTCATTTATGGTCAAAATTATTAGCCCCTTCAAACATTTTTTTCCGATAGTCTACAAAACAAACCATCGTAATACAATAACTTGCTTAATTACTCTAACCTGCCCAGTTAACGTAATTAACCTACTTAACCCTTCAAATGTCACTTTAAGCTGTATAGACGTGTCTTGAAAAAAATATCTAGTAAATTAATATTTACTGTCTTTAGAGCAAAGATAAAATAAGTCAGTTATTAGAGATGAGTTGTTAAAACTATTATGTTTAGAAATGTGTTGAAAAAATCTGCTCTCTGTTAAACAAATATTGGAGAAAAAAAAATAAACAGGGGGGCTAATAATTCTGACTTCAATTCAATATACATACAAATTTAATTATAACATCATTTACCCAAGACTCACAGAAATATTTTAAATGCCACACTCTGACTAATTTAAAATTTTATCCTTGCTCTGCCTTTATCTTTTATAGATAGTGGAGTTACATACAGCTTAATGTACAAACTTGAGACCCTACTTTGACATTTTATTCTATTTATAAGATAAATACACCAGTTACAGTACATCACAATCATGATTTTTTTCAGTATGTTACACTAACAACAGATGGTTGCTAACAAGTTGCTAATTGGGACTACTTGTATAGTCAAAGACATTAAACGTCTTCCAGTGGAACAGAAGGTCATTCTAGATCACTTTTACAGCAATAATTGCTACCTTTTTGTTTACTCAATACAACCCTTTTCCAGTAATGGCTGATGAGGTTGGACATCACCTGGAAAGAATTCATAGATGATTTTTCCACACCCAATCTCTCCACCACACTCAAATTCCCAGGTTCATGTTGATGTACAGTTGGATGCTCTTCAGTTCACACTCTTGGGGTTCAAGCTTTTGTCAATTCTGATATTTGTTTTAGCTCCTTGTCCTGATGAAAAAACCAGCCAGGGTTTATTGTAAAGGCTGGGACACACCAAGCCAACGGATGGCTTTGTTGTGCTGTCAGACAGCATTGGCTCAGCTTGTTGGTTTGGTGAGGTTACACATTGGACCTATTCAGCCTAGAATTGGCATCAGCTGTTGGCTGAAGAGAGTGCTCTGATTGGTTATTCAGCAACAAATCAGAGTGCAAGTGTGAAGTATTGAAGTGATGTAGCAAGTATACAATTCAGGTTAAGAAGGAACACAAAAAGGCCAACTGTAGTTTCACTACATTTCCCAAATAGTTGCAAACAATATGGATTATTAGATTGTCAGACATCATTGCAGGAGTGAATTCCTCCGTTGTGAGTGACAATTACTGGGATAATGGTACTGAATGCTCCTCAGTTTATGCGTAGATTTGGCTTGGTGTGTCCTGCCCTTAAGGTTTCTAACAGAGGCAATCAGGTCTGTCATTTTTTAATCTGTTGATGTTTGATAGAATGCTGCGAATCTAAACAAGATGTCCAAAGATTCTGGCAGAAAATCAGACCCAAAACATTAATGATCCTGCAGTATTTTTAAACGTGGGCATGGCTTGCTTTTTATCCATCTGTGCACAAATCTTGTGTGCTTGCTGCCAAAAAAAATATCTATTTTTTTCAACATTCCTCTGCCCATCTAACCTGCTCCTGTTTGAAGCTCTGGTAGTGTCTGGCATCTGAATATGCCAGAGTTTGTTTTTGAGTGAGAGCAGACTTTTTTTTTTGAAAGCCTCAGACAACTGGTGCTGTTTGATATTTCTTGATGCTTTCTAACCCCACGATTTAAATTTCTGCACTTCTTAAGTTTTGGTATCTGGAGAGTCTTTTGATATGCACACTTTTCCTGATGTGCAAGCATTTGACACACATCCTCTTCTGGTAAGTTCCATGCTTCCATTCTGAAATCGCCCATGGTGGAGTCATTAGCTACACCGTATGTGTCCATCTACCTATTTTTATGCACATTTTGCACACATCACATAAAAAAAATAAAAAGTTTAATGGAATCGCACATATGATATTTGGTCACATTTTAAAATACTGGTTCATTAGGTAATGTTTGTTACTGCATTTACTAACATGAACAAAAAGTTAGTAATACATTTATTTTGGTATTTATGTATGTTTTTTAACGCTAGTTAATGGTATTTAACCTCCTAGGGCTTAGTGGCCACATGTGTGGACTGCACATTTGAGCTCTTAAGTGGCTATTCAAAGTACTTTGAATGTTTTATATTTTGTTATAGACATAGTGTCATCCCGCAACTGTTTTGCCGCATGTGAAATGTCCCAAACACTATTTTTAACTGTCCAAAATGTGGAAAAAAAATAGATTTTACTTAAAAAAAAAATAAATTAAAAAAAAAAAAATATATATATATATATATATATATATATATATATATATATATATATATATATATGCATTAAAAACAGTCAGAAAAGTGTTTTATGTAAATTCGAAGCATGAGTCCACATATATGGACATTTTTCTCTAAAAGTACATCATATCAAAACATGATACTTAAAGGGTCACGAAACACCAAAACACATTTTTTGAGCTGTTGACAGTCGTATATGTGTCCCACACTGCTAAAAACACTATTAGGACACCTATATTTCACCACAAAGTGTAAATTGGTAGTTTTTGCGTTATTTCAAGCAAATTCGTACTTCCGGTTTGAAACCAATTTTTGAAGCTGCGTCACAGCCATGACATAATAGCCTTGTATTCCAGCGTGCAGACTGGACGTCTGTGCCAGAGTGTGTCTTATTACGTCTTACAGTGTGATGCAATAATGCATGAGTAAGGCTTGGTTCAAACCAATCAGCGCGCTCTATTGTGCAACTTCATTAATATTCATTACTGTCACAGTGTTTAGACGACAGAGACGCCACATTGTATTGGCAAAACAAGCGTGAAGTGTTGCTTTTATAATTTGCTGCAGTTAAGTCTTGTTTTCATTTTCTCTCTGTGAGAGCTCAGCTGGAGCCACGTATGGATTAACAGTGTACGCGACGCTTGACAACAATAACTTACGTGTCAAAGGAGGATTATTGTTTACCTGAGATCCGGATTCGCTTGTAGTCTCCTCTTAATAAAGACGCGGCTCTAGTTGCTGGTGATTGTCCTGTCTCTACAGATTTGGTAAGTGAGCGACCAGCGCTCTTTGTTTGTTCAGTTTGTTCGTATCAAACTAAGTTAACTATTGCACCGAGTGTAAACATGTTAGCACTACAACCAAACTTTACCCTCGTGTAGGATTTTCACCGCATTTAGTGACCAGAATAACACACTTTCTGACACTACCTGCCGTGTGCATCTAAGTTTCCGGGAAATGCGGAGGGTTTTTTTTCTCTCATTCGCCGTGCGGTATCAAACATTGCATGAAAAATACACGCTTAGAGCAGTTCCTCGAATCAAATATTTCGTTTGTCGCGAGGGACATGAATGAATTCCCTAAATGAAAGAGCCAAACTGCAGTTAAAGTCTAACATTTAATAATTTGGCAAATAATTCGACTACAGATGTCCATGTAAACAGAGTCTTTTTGTCCCCTCTGTGTGTGTGTGTGTGTGTGTGTGTGTGTGTGTGTGTGTGTGTGTTTTGACTCTGAAAGTCAGCAGCCCAAATAGACACTCCCACACCATCACCCCTTTTCTTCCTCCGACACCCCCCCCCCCTAAACAAAGCTGGACACGCCCACTTTTCTGACTTTTACCAAAGTAGAGGTGTGAAAACACCCTGCTGAAACGAGGGGGTTTCATGGCCCTTTAAGTTTTATTCTAATTAGGTTCAAGTAAGCCCAAAAGCAAAGAGAAATAAAAATGCATGTTAAAAAACAGCTTGGGCCTTATGAGGTTAAGTTAAATAACGTTAGTTCATGTTAACTCAGTGCATTAATTTATGTCAACAAGCTCAACTTTGGTTTTTAATAATGCATTAGTTAATGGCAAACTATGAATAATCAATGCTTTACAAGATTATTCATACTTAGTGTCAGTGTAAGGTTTGAGATATCACAGTTACTGTGATGTTTTTTGACAATACAAGCAGGGGCTGGAAACACACAGACAATAGGCTCCCCACCTTATCAGGTGGGAATGGGGGAAAGCCGACTCCTCTCCTTTCCTTCATTTACATTTGAAGCATCCCCCGCAAGCTCCTTTTTTCACTTACCCTCTCTTCATACATATCTTCACAAAATGGTCATTTTAAAGTACGAATGTTCTATATCAATCCAAGTGACTTTATCTATCATGTTTGATATCATTTGAAATGTCTCAAAGCGCAACTGATAAAATGGTCTCATTCCCTCAGAAATAGACATAATCAAACTAATAGATATCCAACTTCAGGTCTCTTTTGAACTCATGCTAAGGGTGTGCCTTTACCTAAGGTGCTTCTATTCAAATGACCATTTGTTCCCTATAGGCAGAAACTCTTCAGATCTAACATGCCACTAAATGCAAATGCATTTTGTTATTCCACACACACCCCTACTTGAAGGAGATTCTTGGTTTGACTACTTAAGCAACAGTTTTAAGATGTTCGGGGCGATTCTGTAAGCAGATCAGCCCGTAGTGTGGAGCTCTCATGCTCTATACTATGTATATTTTGAAGTCAGGTATGCATCTTTTGATTTTAGATCTATCTTTGAGAATTTGATGTCTTGTATTGATTGTTTATGAATGGATTGAATAATTGGCATAATACATATTTACCTGACTATTAAATTGTTTGAGCACATTCTTCTTACTCTGTAATTATTCATTTTAGTAGATTATGCTGTATCCTTGTTTTCGCACTTCCTGCGTCAGGTCAGTAGACTGACTAAAATCCAGTTGAGATGGAACATTGGGCACACTAATTGTATTTTAGGGTATTGATTTGATATTGATTCAAGTGTCGCCCAGGGAAACAAGGTGTTGCATGACTAACCTAGATAGGGTACCAGACCCTTGTTTGAAATTAATATTATTCTAAATAAGTATACATGGGAAACCATGGGCTTGGCTAAACCAAAGATTTTATAGAGAACAATAATCTGTTAAATTTATAATAATGGCCTAGACCTCTTATTATAAATGATATTGTCTTTACTCAAGGGTGTACATCTAAGGGGGGCTAATCAAAAATACTTTAAAATGAGCAACCATAGGAGCGGCCAACTAATAGTATTAGTCAATTACCTCTGTTTAATAATCAAGGCTGATGAGAGTGTGACCGTGAGGGATGCCATCGGCCGAGGCGATAGGAAATTATGAGTGAAGACAAAAGGTTCCAACATTTATCTAAATTATATATTGATATAATCTTCTTAACTTTTTATGATTGGAGTAAGATAAAACAAAAGATAAATATACTGATATTCTAAACCACCTCATATTCAAATTGGAGTCAGATATGAGTTAAATCTCAGAACCGTCATCCACCAGTTGACACCTTCATTGGGTCAAGCGGGTGGACCTTACATTAGTGAATACTACAGATGCAACAATACAGTTAGCCTACGGTTCAATACATACCTCAGTTTTTTACTGAAAATCACTGAAAATGGCTGCAAATCTTTAGCAATGAACACTACCACTGCCTTTGTTATTTTTATGTGTCTCTCGGAACCAGTTGGGTAAGTTGGAAAGTTGGGTAAGTGCTGGAAAAATTCAGCAAGGAATTGTTGTTTTTTGGAGAACTTCACTGCTATCCTGCCTTCAGACAGTGATATTGCTAGGTGATGGCGCTGCAGATACATTTACATTTTACATTTACATTTAGTCATTTAGCAGACGCTTTTATCCAAAGCGACTTACAAATGAGGACAAGGAAGCAATTTACACCACTAAGAGCAACAATGAATAAGTACTAAAGGCAAGTTTCAGGTCTGTAAAGTCTAAGAAGGGAAGTGTTAGTAATTTTTTTTTTTTTTTTTTTTTTTTTTTTTTTTGTTTTTTTTTTTTTTTGTTTTTTTTTTTTTTTTGTACAGTTAGTGTGATATTCAAATAGGCAATTGCAGATTAGGAAGTGAAGTGGAGACTAAATAGTTGAGTTTTTAGTCGTTTCTTGAAAATAGCGAGTGACTCTGCTGTTCTGATGCAGTTAGGGAGTTCATTCCACCAACTGGGCAGATTGAGCGTGAGCGTTCGCGAAAGTGATTTTTTTCCTCTTTGGGATGGAACCACGAGGCGACGTTCATTCACAGAACGCAAGTTTCTGGAGGGCACATAGATCTGCAGAAGTGAGTGCAGATAAGAAGGTGCTAGGCCAGAAGTCACTTTGTAGGCAAACATCAGAGTTTTGAATTTGATGCGAGCAGCAACTGGCAGCCAGTGCAAACGGACTAGCAGCGGAGTGACATGTGCTCGTTTAGGTTCATTGAAGACAACTCGTGCTGCTGCATTCTGGAGCAGTTGAAGAGGCTTGATAGAGTTAGCTGGAAGCCCAGCTAGTAGAGAGTTGCAGTAATCCAGTTTGGAGAGAACAAGAGCTTGAACAAGGAGTTGAGCTGCATGTTCAGATAAGAAGGGTCGGATCTTTCTGATGTTATAGAGTGCAAATCTGCACGATCGAGCAGTTCTAGAAATGTGGTCAGAGAAGTTTAGTTGGTCATCAATCGTTACTCCAAGGCTTTTCACCATTTTGGATGCAGTAATGGTTGCCCCATCCATCTGGATTGAAAAGTTATGGTGTAGAGTCGAGTTGGCAGAAACTACAAGCATTTCCGTTTTTGCGAGGTTCAGCTGAAGATGATGATCTTTCATCCAGTGTGAAATATCCAACAGGCAGGCTGAGATACGAGCTGGAACCGAGGGATCATCAGGATGAAAAGAGAGGTATAGCTGGGTATCATCAGCATAACAGTGGTAGGAGAATCCATGTCTCTGGATGACTGGTCCTAGAGATGATGTGTAGATGGAGAAGAGAAGTGGCCCAAGAACAGAGCCTTGAGGTACCCCAGTGTTTAGATGCTGTAGGTTGGACACCTCTCCCCTCCAAGACACCCTGAATGACCTGTCAGAGAGGTAAGATCTGAACCATTGTATAACAGTGCCCGCAACGCCCAGTGACTCAAGCGTAGATAGCAGGATCTGGTGGTTGACAGTGTCAAAAGCAGCTGACAAGTCCAGCAAAATGAGGACTGATGATTTAGAGTCTGCTTTAGCCAGTCTGAGATCCTCCACGACCGAGAGCAGGGCAGTCTCAGTTGAGTGGCCTTTCTTAAAGCCGGATTGCTTGTTGTCCATGAGATTGTTTTGAGTAAGAAAGTCCAGGACTTGATTGAACACTACTTTCTCCAGAATCTTGGCCATGAATGGAAGCAGGGATACTGGTCTGTAGTTTTCAAGTAGCGTATGGTCCAGGTTGGGTTTCTTTAGCAGTGGGGTTACCCTAGCCTGCTTAAATGTAGTGGGGAATAAACCAGAGTCAAGAGATGTGTTAATTATGTGAGTCAGTGTTGGTATGACTGCAGGAGAGATGGCTTGCAAGAGATGAGAGGGAATGGGATCGAGTGGACAGGTGGTTGCATGGCTAGATAGCACAAGTTTGGACACCTCAGACTCAGAGAGCTGAGAAAAAGAGGTGAGTGTGTGTGGTGTTGGTGTTGTATCTTGCGTGTTTGTTGTAGGTGCAGCAAATTGAGCACTGATTTTTGCAGTTTTGGTGCAGAAGAATGTAGCAAAGTCATCAGTAGTAAGTGTGGAGGATGCGGGTGGAGGAGGAGGATAGAGGAGGGAGGAAAATGTTTTAAAAAGTAGGCGAGGATTAGTGGCATTGTTGATTTTCAGACGGTAATACGTCTGCTTTGCAGAAGTAACCTCAGCTGAGAAAGAGGACAGAAGAGTTTGGTATGTTAAGAGATGTGCAGGATTTTTAGTTTTCCGCCAAATTCTCTCCGCAGCCCGAAGTTTTGAGCGATGCTCACGGAGAGCATCCGAGAGCCAGGGTGCAGGAGGACTGGCACGGGCTGGCCTGGATGCAAGAGGACATAATCGGTCTAGACATGATGCTAGAGTGGAGCAGAGTGTATTAGTGGCACTGTTCGAATCAAGTGCAGTGAGTTTGCGAGATGGAGGAAGAGAGTCTGAAACAATGGTGGATAGTCTATTGGGTGAGAGAGATCGTAGGTTTCTGCGAAAGGTAACCAGTGTAGGAGTGTGTGGCGGCTCAGGAGTAATGTGGATGTTGAGAGACAGAAGGAAATGATCAGATATTTGTAGTGGAGTTACTATTGTTTGATCAGTGAAGCAGTGTCGTGTGTAAATAAGGTCTAGCTGATTACCTGATTTGTGGGTAGCAGCAGTAGGTGCTCTTTTTAGGTCAAAAGAGGCAAGCAAAGTCTGAAAGTCTGCAGCTTGCGGTTTGTCAACGTAAATGTTGAAGTCACCTAGCACCAATAAGGGAGTGGCAAAATTAGAAAAAGATGAGAGAAGAACATCCAGTTCATCTAGGAAGTGACCTAATTTACCTGGTGGGCGGTAGATGACAACCACATTTATGTAGAAGGGGTGGATAATGGTGACTGCATGGAATTCAAAGGAGCTGATTGTTGGCAGGGACGGTATCAGAGTAAATTTCCATTCTTTGGAAATTAGTAGTCCAGTCCCACCCCCTCTCCCTGTGTGACGAGGAGTGTGGGAAAAAGAGAAATTAGCAGAAAGAGTAGCATGTGTAGCAGTGTCCTCCGGCCTCAACCAGGTCTCAGTTAGAGCCATGAGATTATAGTCAGAATATGTAGCTATGGAGGTAATAAAATCAGCCTTGTTAACAGCTGATTGACAATTCCAGAGGCCCACGGAGAGAGAGAGTTGTGAAATAGTAGATACATGTATTGAACGAAGGTTGTGAGGATTACGCCTGCAGCGCACCTCCCGTGTTTTGCGAGTGTTAGTAACAACAGGAATTAGAAAACACATAATAAAAGTGCACTGACAACAAAAAATAAGTGTAAAGTAAAACAATACAGTAAAGTACTCAAGTGCTTTGTCGGTGTCTTTGCTCGGTGGAGTCGCGCAGGTAGAGTCGATGGTCTTTACCCTCGTCGGTCTTCACACGAGGCGGTCTTCACACGAGGCTGCCGCGACCGCTGCCGCGGTGAACTAGTTGTTTATATAACCCCAAAGCACTAGCTGATTGAATTCAGCTGGACACGCCTCGAGAGTCAAAACAAGGGCCGAAACTGAGGCGGACGACGCGAAACCGCGTTTGCGTTCGCTACACAAGCTCTTATAGTAACCAAGGAAACAGTGGCTAAACAACTTCTAGTATTATACACAACTGAAAGCAAGTTTAAATGTCCTACAACTTTACACAAACAGCTGGAAACAAGTCCTCAAACCATACACAACAACTGAAACAAATCTTAAATGTACTTACAGGCTGCTGGTCTAGATGCTGATAAAGTGCTTCTCCTGCCGACTAATGCTAGCGTGCTCGCTATATAGTGGTTACCTGGCGTTTGGACACGCCTCCCGAGTCAAAACAAGGGCCGAAACTGAGGCGGACGACGCGAAACCGCGTTTGCGTTCGCTACACAAGCTCTTATAGTAACCAAGGAAACAGTGGCTAAACAACTTCTAGTATTATACACAACTGAAAGCAAGTTTAAATGTCCTACAACTTTACACAAACAGCTGGAAACAAGTCCTCAAACCATACACAACAACTGAAACAAATCTTAAATGTACTTACAGGCTGCTGGTCTAGATGCTGATAAAGTGCTTCTCCTGCCGACTAATGCTAGCGTGCTCGCTATATAGTGGTTACCTGGCGTTTGGACACGCCTCCCGAGTCAAAACAAGGGCCGAAACTGAGGCGGACGACGCGAAACCGCGTTTGCGTTCGCTACACAAGCTCTTATAGTAACCAAGGAAACAGTGGCTAAACAACTTCTAGTATTATACACAACTGAAAGCAAGTTTAAATGTCCTACAACTTTACACAAACAGCTGGAAACAAGTCCTCAAACCATACACAACAACTGAAACAAATCTTAAATGTACTTACAGGCTGCTGGTCTAGATGCTGATAAAGTGCTTCTCCTGCCGACTAATGCTAGCGTGCTCGCTATATAGTGGTTACCTGGCGTTTGGACACGCCTCCCGAGTCAAAACAAGGGCCGAAACTGAGGCGGACGACGCGAAACCGCGTTTGCGTTCGCTACACAAGCTCTTATAGTAACCAAGGAAACAGTGGCTAAACAACTTCTAGTATTATACACAACTGAAAGCAAGTTTAAATGTCCTACAACTTTACACAAACAGCTGGAAACAAGTCCTCAAACCATACACAACAACTGAAACAAATCTTAAATGTACTTACAGGCTGCTGGTCTAGATGCTGATAAAGTGCTTCTCCTGCCGACTAATGCTAGCGTGCTCGCTATATAGTGGTTACCTGGCGTTTGGACACACCTCCCGAGTCAAAACAAGGGCCGAAACTGAGGCGGACGACGCGAAACCGCGTTTGCGTTCGCTACACAAGCTCTTATAGTAACCAAGGAAACAGTGGCTAAACAACTTCTAGTATTATACACAACTGAAAGCAAGTTTAAATGTCCTACAACTTTACACAAACAGCTGGAAACAAGTCCTCAAACCATACACAACAACTGAAACAAATCTTAAATGTACTTACAGGCTGCTGGTCTAGATGCTGATAAAGTGCTTCTCCTGCCGACTAATGCTAGCGTGCTCGCTATATAGTGGTTACCTGGCGTTTGGACACGCCTCCCGAGTCAAAACAAGGGCCGAAACTGAGGCGGACGACGCGAAACCGCGTTTGCGTTCGCTACACAAGCTCTTATAGTAACCAAGGAAACAGTGGCTAAACAACTTCTAGTATTATACACAACTGAAAGCAAGTTTAAATGTCCTACAACTTTACACAAACAGCTGGAAACAAGTCCTCAAACCATACACAACAACTGAAACAAATCTTAAATGTACTTACAGGCTGCTGGTCTAGATGCTGATAAAGTGCTTCTCCTAGGCTTCTCCTAGATATGCAGTCATGTTGGATGTGTTTCTGTTTGAGTAAGCTATATGTTTTGAAAGACGCCGGTGTGGTAAGAAATCTGACGCTTCCTCGTACTGTTGTTTTACTTCATCGCCGGTCGCCATGTTAAAGTGTGGAATGATGGTTAACCTAACTTTAGAGCATAGTGATTGACTATTTACTTGCGGGGAGGAGTTTCCTCATCTCAGCTCGTAGACATACAGGCACAAACAGTCAATTCAGAGAGATGTAAAACGCACACAAATTATTTAAACATAAAACCGAAAAAAACGAAATTCACAAGCGCACATTGAACCGTGAATGACGTACCGAATGCTTCTATATTATATTGAGAATTGTGGCGTCCTTTGTAAATACATTAACTAATGAACCATTTTTCTGAAATGTTACCTGCACATAAAAAATGTCTCCGCACAACTAAGTCTTGAATGGGAATGTGTTGTCTGGTAAGAGAAAATGTGCATAAACTATGGTGTAAAAACATTTACAGAATTAATGTGCATCAAAAAAGTCATGTGATGTAGCCAATTTATACAGTGCAATGGCAGTCCACTTTTCTGTCCTAACTGGGGTGTTATAGGATTGAATTAAAGGACAAACCAGCACATTGCACATCATCTAAAATGTTGTTTGGGTCATTCTAAAATGCTTTAGCCAATGTCCATCATCAAAGTGGTTGGGTATTATTACTTCCCAGAACTGGCTTGAGCGTCTGAGCTCAGCTTTTTATTTAAGAAAAAAGCTTACAGTGGCTTCTCCTACTACAAATCCCACTTTTTCTGTTTGATATTTGGCACCAGTTTATCAGTAAGTGATGATTTTGTTCTCTTTGACTCGATGGATAGAAACAGTGCTTTATTCACAAATGTTTTCTGCTATATTTTAGTTTTGTGCATGTTTAATTAGCACATTTGGACGGAAACAGCAATTGAATCTGTTTCCACTGATTCCGCAGTAAACAATGATTTTAATCAATTTGTCATAGTCTAATCTCTGTTCGAGTAATGATCACTTTTCTTCACCTAGTAGATTTTTAATAACCAGCCTCTTTTTGAGAATAATTTTACAGTGTGAATTTGTATGTGATTAAGGCGGCACCCTGATAAATAAGGGACTAAGCTGAAGGAAAATGAAAGGAAATATATGTGATTATTAATAATGTTAAAGTTCTCTCATTAACTTGCAAACCTTTTATGTTTACTATCAAAGTTTAAGTTTACTATCAAAAAATGCAGGGTTTCACAACATTCATTTATGTTGTCCCAACACAAATTAATTGAGTTAACTGTTGCCTGTTGATCACCTCTGACCTACACTGTAAAAATGCAGAGTTCCACAGTCTATTCTTGTTGTTCCAACACATTGATTAAGTTAACTTAACACTTCTAACAAATTCATGTGGATTGAGCATAAATAAATTAAGCTGTCCCAATGAAAGCTCAAGAATTGTGTTGTTTCAGCTCATTTTAAATAAGTAGTTTGAATGAGCAAAAAACATATTTTTTGAGTGTACTTTGAGTGTACTGTTTTAGAATATTTAATTTTATTTTCTGAATTTCTTACTCTTGAAAACTTGAAACTGTACTTTTTACAAACTTGATATCTGCAGTCTATAAAATTAGAACAAAAAAATCTAAAGTTTAAAAATACATCTATAAAAATCTGACTTAAAATCTGTGAATTTCTGATGTTCAATATTTATGTTAAGAAATTCAAATGAAGAAATTCAAATTCAGAACAATTATTGAAGGCATATACTATTCAGTTTTATTAAATTACAGTTGTTAATAGTTCAAATAAACACAATTGAAACTCAGATTGTTTTGGAATATTTTTAGCTCCATACTTAACAAATTTAGTGGATTGAACATAAAAGCCCAACTGAGGCCCAACCCCAATTCTACCCCTAAAGCCTGGTTTATACTTCTGCGTCAAGTTATCGGCATGGCCCACGGCGCATGCCTTGCCATGCATTTATACCTCTGCACTCTGTTTCTGTTGTTCTGCAAGAACACTTTCAAGGTGGTAGCTGGCAGTAGGTGTTTATGTTCCTCTGTGTCGAGTTTCTTCACTGGTGTTTTGTTTGTACTGCAAAGTGGCTCAAACTCGCTTATTTTGAGTCGGGAACTGGCAGACATGCAACAACCGTAACCATAAGATAAACACAAAACAACAGTTCCCATCTGGAGCTCCTTCATAGGACTCGACACTTGCAAACACTCGCTCAATTGGGCTCGCATGGCTCTCATCTCCGCCTACACTCGTGAGCGCTACCAAGCTGACTAATCACAGAGCTTGCACTACACGACATTGCGACATGTAGTCACATTTTTTGAGAAATGCGCCGGAGCAAACGTGTGTGCTTGACGCAGAAGTATAAATAAGCCTTTAGGCCCAACCCCTACCCCATTCACATGAAGGGGTTGGTGTGTCCTAATTCTCTTTAGCTTGAAGGCATGTTTTTACAGCGTCTGGTTGAACGTTAATGTTGATTTCTTTTGCATAGATGAAAATGGCCACAATTTAAATGCACAGTACAGGTACAAGCTTATTGCCACAATATTTTGTTATGAAAACATGATATTGTTGCCTACAGTGGTTTTCTGAAGATAAATACCCAACTATATTGCAACTGGAATAACTACAGCAGTCGCCATACTCATATGAAGTAAGACCCTGCGACAACATATGATGACGTGTGCAGGTGTTGTAGTGGTGTCCCATTTCTTAGGGGTAAATGTAATGCCCTTCCCCTCAAGGGTTTCAAGGGCCAAGGGGAAGGTGTAGGGGTACAGAAATAAAATTGGCATTGAGCCTTGTTGTCTCAAGAAAACTCAAGAATTGTGTTGCTTCAGCTCATTTAAACAATGTAGTTTGAACATACAGCAAAATCTTTTTTTGAGTTTGTGATTTTTAGTATTCTCGTGCATTCAATGGAAAAAGTGAGCTTTTTTAAAGTTTTTAAGCACAAACCTTTATAAACTACTCTTTGTAAGAGGCTGTCCCATTCTCTCTCTCCTTTGAGTGTGTGTGTGTGTCCGTCCAGCGGCTCCTGCCAGGTCCTGGATGAAGGCCTGATTGATATCTCTCTGCTGGCAGGAGCACATCTCTGTCCTCCTGCTCTGTTGTTATTTCCGCTCCTCTTTATTCTCTTGAGTGTATTTGTGAGTTCTGGGTTCTTGAATCTCCTCTTTTTTTGTTACCAAGGAAGTCCAGAACTCGCTTCTGAACAAATCACATCCAAATATGTAAACAACACTCTATTTACAGCCGTCTGTGTAGTTTTTATTAAGCACTTTCAAGTAAAACATTAAGCATTTGTGGTTGATGCCGGTTTAAATCTACTAATAAACATTTTATTATTAATCTATTAATAACTTGTTTTAAAGTAAAAACAGACACTGAACAACTCTATTATAACTGGAAGTGGAATATAAATTCACATCTTTGGCACAAAAGATTTTACATTTTGAATTTGTGGGAACATAAATTTATTGAAGTCACAATTATTAGCCCTACTGAATTATTTAAAGGCTTAACTAGGTTAATTAAGCAAATTAAGGTAATTAGAAAAGTCAGTGCTTAACGATGGTTTGCTCTGTAGACAATCGGAAAAATATAATGCTTAAGGGGGCTAATAATTTTGACCTTAAAATGGTTTAAAAAAACTGCAATTATTTTAGCTAAAATAAAGCAAATAAGACTTTCTCCAGAAGAAAAAAATACTATCGTAAATGTTGCAGAAAATCCCTTGCTCATATAAACGTCATGTGGGAAATAATTAAAAAAGAATAAAGGATGGCTAAAAATGTTGACTGTAACTGTACCTGCACTACCATACAAAAGTAAAGATGTTATTGTTTATACAGATTTATTTGGGATGAAATTGATTATAATTGGCTCTGTGTTTCTGCTACGTCTGAAAGCATGTGAAATGAAGACACCACATTGAACAGCATGTTTTTTCTTCTTCTCCAAATTCGCTTCATGACTACAGTGGAGATAATTCCATATAGTCTGTACAAGATTTAGGCATGGACAATATAGGCGATCGCTCAGAGCGGCATCTTACTAGGGGTGACATTGAGACCCCCCCCACATGCTTTTCACTTTTGTCCGTGACACACCACCCTACCTTTCACTTGTGTGAGGCGGCACAATCGTCGATTGCCTAGAGCGCTAGTTAAACTTGCGGCGGTCCTGCATATAGTCCTGTGATTATTTGTCTTCAAATCTTGTTCAACTGCTATGGATATTAACTGGGCTTCTTCTTTGTGGGTGTTTGAAGTTTTCTATGAGAGCACTCTCTGGCCTTTGGAGGAGATAAATTGGGCATCCATCCTTCCCTGACAAGTGCATGACAATTGCAAGTTTAGATTAATCACGATTAAATGCAACAAATGCCCTTCCAGCTGCATTGCAATGCTGGGAAACACCCATACACTCTTGCATTCACACACATGCACTACGGGCAATTTAGCTTATTCAATTCACCTGTACCACATGTCCTTGGACTCAGGGGCGCAACTGATGAGTATGCGGAACACATTTACTAATGGGTATGCGGCTTTAATTTTTGTGGCTTATATTTTTGAATAATCTTTAATTATATTTTATAACAGTGAAGTAATAGTGCCAAAATATTTCCATCAATAAATTAAAGATATTTTTTTCCTCATCAACATGCTTTAAACAAATACATTTCGCAGTTCTGAACACAACTGAAATAGTATAAGGTAGTAAAAGGTATAATTACAAGCATGTTAAGTCGCAAAGAATTAAATCTTATTCCACCCTAAATTTTCCTCACAAAATGATTCTAGCACCTTGACTTGCCTTGCTTTTGAACTTTTTGTACTACATTTGTCAAAACAAAATAATAGATATGGGAGTCCTAAAGGGCAAAATAACTTTGCAATTACTTCCCACATGTATACTGTGAGAGGTGTAAGGTCTGTCTTTGCAATAACAATTTTGAAACTGCTATAATTGAAATAAAAAAGACTGAAAACTGTTTAGTGTTAAAAAACAAACAGAAACACTCTTCCTGAAATGTTCTATTTTATTAAAATGTTGTAGGCAAACTTTGTTTGTTGCTAAAATTAAAATAGTTTTGAACAAATGAGCTACCAAAAGGCCTGATGAATTAATATGATACATAATAAATTCATAAAAGAAGTATATGTTATAAAAATGTTTTTAAATTTAATTAAATACAATATTGTACAGTTAAAAAAATAAAAATAAAATAATATATATATATATATATATATATATATATATATATATATATATATATATATATATATATATATATATATATTATTGTTTTTTTTTTGTTAAAACTGTACAATATTGTATTTAATTAAATTTAAAAACTTTTTTATACCATGTACTTGTTTTATGAATTTATTATGTATCATATAATTTCATCAGGCGTTTTGGTAGCTCATTTGTTTATATATATATTATAATGGATAATTTCAAAAATAGTTTAATACTGCTTGGACTGTGGGGGAATCCGGAGCACCCGGAGGAAACCCATGCGAACACAGAAATGCCAACTGACCCAGCTAGGGCTTGAACCAGCGACCTTTTTGCTGTGAGGTGATCATGCGCCACTTTGAGGCCATTATTATTATTTTTATTATTATTAATTTTGGAAAGGGTTGTGTTGCTTAATATGTGGACCCTGATTTATTATTATTTTTTTTTTGATGGTTAAAAAAAAGTAATAAAACATAAATAATAATAAAAAATAACAACATCATAACTAGGGGTGTCACGATTTCGACTTAAAAGCGAAATCGATTGAAATTCATGCTCAATCTTGATAATTGAATCAAAAAATGGAATCATCAATGCCACGTCAGCTTGGCTTGTTAAGTGGAAAAAAACACGCTAGTTGAAGTGCTGCGAGACAACCTAACAGCTACAACAAACAGCCAAAAGGTAGCATGGCAACTGCAGACGCAGAAGACCCGCCGACATAACTTGAACCCCCTCCTCTTTCACTGAAGTCGCTGATGTGGAGGGATTTTGGATTTTCAGTGAGTTATGTTGACAATATAAAAAAAAAAAAAACACAGTTGCAAGCTCTGCATTGTACACATACAACATTATTCCACCGGTAGCAAGACTAACATGGCAGGGCATCTCTGTTGGCACCACAAAGACATAGATTTATCTATTAAACCGACAAGTGTAACACAAACTACTCCCGTCTTTATTTAGAATAAATCTTCCAAGTAACTCGGTAACTAAACTTCCAAGTAACTAAGTAACACGTGCAAAGGCAATTACAAGCTCGGTAGGAGTATTTATAGTCGTGGACATGCGACCTTATTCAGTGGTAGAACACACCTGTTTTAGGCATTTAATTAGCGTGCTAGAACCGCACTATAAAATCCCAAGTAGAACGCATCTCACAGCTACGGTGATACCCTCCATGTACAATAATGTGAAGGAGACAGTTATTGAACGTCTCAGCAGTGCATTTAGTAGCCTTGACTACAGATTGCTCGACCTCCAGAGCAACACAGAGCTTCATGACTGTCACAGAGCACAAAGGTCAGCTATTATTATATTGCATAGCATATCTTATGCTTTCAAATTTTTTCTTTATTAAATCAAGAATTGAACCGAACCGTGACAAAATCGAAAATATAATCGAGTCGAGGATTTGAAGGATCATGACACCCTTAATCATAACATTTTATACTATTATGAAATCATCGCCATCTGCTTGATTTCAGCAATCTTGTACTGGCCTCCAACAATTTAGACTCTGCTGAATAGTCTAACTTTAGTTGTTGAAGACAGCAACTGTTTGTTTTTTTATTTATTTATTTTTTTATACACCCAAGCTCTTTTCCTCAGTGAGTGGAAGATATTGGCTTGTGCTGTAGATCTTTACTTTCATTAAAGTGTCTCAGGTCTGACTGATTCGTCCCGTCCTCTCTAATCATCCTCTTATTAGACCTGCACAACCTCCCAAAATTAAAAACGTCTCCTGAAAACAAATGGAAAACAAGCTCCACTCAGTCACACTGAGATAACTCCATCCATCTGCTGATTGAGTAGCTACTTATTGGGCTTGTAGAAATCATTCACGTCTGTGGCTGTTTTCCAGAATCTAGTGAGATGCCTATCTAGGCATCATGGCTCCCTTAAAGTTGTCTTACTCCAAATGTTGGAGAGAATATTCATGGTGCAAAAAAAAAAAAAAAAAAAAAAAAAAATTTATATATATATATATATATATATATATATATATATATATATATATATATATATATATATATATATATTATTTTTTTTCTTTTTTTCTTTTTTAAAGCAAATGACATTTTTAAAAATGTCATTCACTGAGGTGTGGGGTACATATTTTAGGTTAATGAATTAGTTTTTGTTTGCAGTGTCAATATTTGTAATTGTATTGACCACAGATATTGTGTTTAGCATGTTTGTAAGCTGATTATAAGTGCTGGGCATATTTGCATACTGTACTCTGCTATTGATTCAAATTCAAATTTTGTTTGTCACATTTATTTGAGTCATACACAGTATGATATGCAGCGAAATGCTTACACAACCACTCGTGAACTTAAAGTAATGACAAAAAGAATACCAATAAGAATCTAAAATATAAATGCAATAGAAAACAATTCCCCAGAGATGGGTTGCGGCTGGAAGGGCATGCGTAAAAACTATAAATAACAGAACAGAGCATTATAATTTCTTAATAAATCGCTAAAAACTACTTAACAAGCTTTATTAAACTTGTTAAGTGCAATGAGGATTCATTTTGGAAATTAAAACAAAAGAAATAAAAGACAACTAAGTAGAGATATACGGTGAGATAGAGATAACACAGTAGAGATATACAGTGTTTGTTGTTTTAAAGTGATAATGAGTGATTAAGAAATTTTTTAGTTTTCTTAGGTAAATTTAGAAAGTTTTTTCATTTACATTTTATTTGTTGAATACATTTTAATTTTTCATTTCATGTCTTAATTATTGTGCATAAATAATAAATGAATAATTAAATAGGCCTAAATAATAATTGATTTAAAGACAATGCTATTAGATCACTGAATCTAATGGTGAAAAATGCTTAGCTGACTTAACTGTTTTCTATTAATTTTAATAGTTTTAAAAAGTTACAACGGGTTTATTTACTTTTTTTTTTAGTAAACTAAAACAATTAAGTCAACTAATACGCTTTTAAGGCGATGTGTTTACTTACTTTTTAAAGTGAACTTTTTCAAATTTTGTTTGTCACATTTATTTGAGTCATACACAGTATGATATGCAGCGAAATGCTTACACAACCACTCGTGAACTTAAAATAATGCCAAAAATAATAACAATAAGAATCTAAAATATAAATGCAATAGGAAATCATTTCCCAGAGATGGGTTGCGGCTGGAAGGGCATCCGCTGTGTAAAAACTTGCTGGATAAGTTGGCGGTTCATTCTGTGTGGCGACCTCGGATTAATAAAGGCACTAATCCGACAAGAAAATGAATGAATGAATGAATGAATAGAAAATAAAAGCAAGTATGAAATATTTAAAGACTTTCAATATTTTGGAAGATTTCAGAGTATGTGGCTGTAGAAAAAATATAAAAGAGCTATCTGTACAAACAGAAACATAAAAGTGTTTAGCAAAAAGTGCATGGTGGGCTCAAAGGGACGAGAAGCGAACTGACAGAAATATACAGTAGCTGTAAATGTACCCTGCTACTTGTAAATGAAGATAAAATAACAATACAGAGCATTATAATTTCTTAATAAATCGCTAAAAACTACTTAACAAGCTTTATTAAACTTGTTAAGTGCAATGAGAAAATTAAAACAAAAGAAATAAAAGACAACTAAGTAGAGATATACGGTGAGATAGAGATAACACAGTAGAGATATACAGTGTTTGTTGTTTTAAAGTGATGAGTGATTAAGACAGCCAATAAATAATAAATAAATTAATAAAGTTTTTTCATTTACATTTAATTTTTTCATTTTATGTCCTAATTATTGTGCATAAATAATAAATGAATAATTAAATAGGAATAAATAGTAATTGATTTAAAGACAATGCCATTAGATCACTGAATCTGGTGGTGAAAAATGTTTAGCTGACTTAGCTCTTTTTTATTAATTTTAATAGTTTTAAAAAGTTACAACGGGTTTATTTACTTTTTTTAAGTCAACTAATACACTTTTAAGGCGATGCGTTTACTTACTTTCTAAAGTGAAATTACTAGGGATGTAACGGTATTGTAAATACCGTCATACCGCAATATTAAATTTTTTCGATATTACCGAAGTCGCATGACTCGGTAAAACTATAGGTCTTCAGAGAAAATTTGCTCAGGCGAATGAAGCGAACGGGAGATAGCTGAAACTTCATTTCCCATCAGCCCCGGCGTGGCCATAATCCTTTGCGGTCTGTTGTCGCTACAGATCCAGTAATGCGGAAATGGAGTGTGCTGCTAGTAGCGGAGATGAAAAAAAGATGGAAATGATCGAACCTAAAGCAGTGTTGTCGCCGCGCGCGTGCTGAATAGCGGTGCTGTCGCGCGCGTTCTGATCAGCTGTGTTGTGGCGCGCGTATTGTAAAGCGCCGAGGGGGGGTTGAGCGCGCATACTCAAGAGAGGTGTTATCGAGCGCCTACTGAAGGGCTGGACTGGACGGAGGTTGTGTCGCATTGCGGGGGCACTTTTGATCGTTTTGGAAGGGCATTTTCTATCCAAGACTAAAAAGGGCATGTACACTGCACAGGTTGAGCCCTATGTGTGCACGTGCCTGCAAGTTGGGGAATACGACTAATAACAGTCATGGGGACTGCAGAAACACAGCACACTGTTCAGATTGATGCAGACATTGACTTGTACCGCAAAGAGACCTCTATCTCACTCATGGTTTGTCTTCTCAAGTGGGGGAAAGACAATGCACAACGTTACCCCACTGCTGTCAACATGGGCCAAGTCATATCTCTCTTGTCCCAGAAACCTCAGTCCCAAATGAGAGGGTTTTTTTCTGTTGCAGGGGACATTGTAAATACCCAGAGATACCAGCTTTTACCAGATTATAATTATATGATAATTTTTCTTTAAACCCATCTCTATCTAAGTGAGTGATTAAATGTTAAATGTGATGAGTTTTCAACAATACTAAATTGAAACTTAATTTTTTTACATGGTTTAATAATTTTTTTGTTATTAAAATTGAAGTTCCTGTTTCAAAGCTAACACATAGATGGCTAATTTGTATGTCATTGACACTTTTGGCACTTTTTTGGAGTATTTTCAAAAGTTTTTTTTTCCTGTAAATGATTCAATAAATACCGTACCGTGACATTCATACCGAGGTATTACCGTACCGTGAAATTCTGATACCGTTACATCCCTAGAAGTTACTAATTGTTTTTTAGTGTAGGTGCTGAATAGAATGTCCCACATTTCAGAGCTTTATTTTGCACTTCCTGACTTGTTTTCCTCACAGATGCTCACATACACCCGTCACATCCATTCAGTTTTGCGTTTGTGCCTTTTATCTTCTCCTCTGTGGATGGATGGTGTGACTATGACATTTGGCTGATAATTGGAAGCAGGATAACTTTAAGCAAATGATGATGTGAAAGCCGCATGAAGTCTGGCACACGAGTCCACACAGCTGTTCACAGCAGCACTGCCGCGTTTTACACTCTCATCTCTTCCACCAACAGCTCTTTTGTGGAATTGTGTAGGTGAGATCTCTTCGTGTCCAGTTCAATATGTCGATGGTTGCAGAAGCTCTTCCAGGAGCTTGGAGAGAAAGATCTGTTCCTGCTGTCTGACTTTTCACATGTGCACACACACATGCACATGTTACACACCCACTAACAGGTGTCCTGAAAAATGTCCCTTCTTGGCTCCATGTCCCCTCTTAGTGGATGTGTAGCAACACTAAGGTTCCCTCTTAAGCCTGGTTTATACTCAACATGTCCGCTTGAGTGCATGCGGTGAATGTGATGTCATTCAGGTGTTGGCGTAGGTCTGCTTTGGGTGTGTGTGAGATAATTTTGTATAGCTGAGCACACAACTTGTTTTGTAAGTTTGTTCACGGCTCCGCATCCAAAGAAGCATGACTTGGAGCCGAGTCTGGACGAGCTGGTGATTTTACACTTGCAGCAACTTAAGAAATCCAAAACAACAGCCTGATGTAAAGTCCTTTAGGTCTCCTCTGAAACTTTGAGGGAAAACGATGCATATATTTTGTGCACAGGTTGTCCAAAACTTTTTATGTAAATTATTTTGTTTTGTTTTTATTGTATAAATGGTTTTGCATTGAGTACAATTAAGTTAACTTGGAAAGAGGCGCCGCTGGCCCTATGACAATGTTTAGAGGGTGTTGCAGGCGAAAGTAAAGAGCAGTGTCGCATACAAACAACCCAGGCTCATTCTGAAAACGTAGTATCGTGGACGTTTCTGTAGACCGCAAAATACGTCCTGGGAAGTACATATTTTTGCAGTTTTTGTTTTCGCAAACCTGAAAGAGGCCGCTGCACGCGCTTTTTCGCATCTCAAATACCTCTCGTGAGTGCTGTTCACGCTTACAATGTTATTGTACAACGATGATTTGTTCTGTGGACTATCGGGAAAAATTATAGCTTAAAGAGGCTAATACTTTTGTCCTTAAAATGGCTTTTAAAAACTTAAAAACTGCTTTTATTCTTGCCAAAAAAAAACAACTAAGACTTTTTCCAGAAGAAAAAAAATTAACAGACATACTGTGAAAATTCCCTTGCTCTGTTAAACATAATTTGGGAAATATTAAAAAAAAAGAAAACAATAGTCAAAGGGGGGCCAATAATTCTGACTTCAACTATATATATATATATATATATATATATATATATATATATATATATATATATATCAGGGTTCAACGCTAAGGATTTTTTCTACTGGTCCGATCGGGCAAGTGGTTTAGATTTTTACTTGCCCTGCCAAAATTTTCACTGGCCCCACCAAAAAAAAAGGGAAGTTAATAGCTATTTTTTAGCCACAAATTTTAAATAATGTGTCAAAAATAAAGTCTGTAAATCTAGAATTTCAATACTTAAAAAACAATTGTTAATATAAGTGTTATGCAAACAAAAAGAGCAGTATGGAGAATTTGGAGGTACTTTATTGCAGTTTGAAAATATTTAACAAAAAGTGGCTGACTTGTCAAACTGACGGCAAACTATGTATAACATCACTTCATTTTTATTTTGTCGTGTGGTTGCCACATAAATGTCTAAGACGTTAAAAGACGTTAGAGATAGACATTTTCGTTTAGCCTTATAATTTGATGTTGCCGCCATGTTGCTGTTTCTACGCTGTACTGGTTGTTACCAGGTTACAAAAAAAAAAAATAGCATGGTTAAATCAATCATACAAGACGAATCACAATATGTTGTTTACGACATTACAGAGAACGTAGCATTTAAAGATTTAAAAGCACAAACTTAAAAAATGCACAAATAGTCGCAGGCAAATTAAATGTTAGTGACTGACAAGGCAGCACTGTCCCAATCGGGCCAGTAATGATCCGGTCTACTGTCCCAAGTGTCTCTCACACTGGCCCTGGGCCACCGGGCAGTCCTTATTGTTGAGCCCTGTATATATCTATCTATCTATATATATATATATATATATACAGTTGATTCCTTTTCCCAACAAGGCAAGCTTGATAGTTTTGTTTAGTTCTTTCTCTACCTAATATGTTTAGTTCATTCATTATTTTTAATCATTCAAAAAATAATAGAATAAAAAATAAATAAAATACATATGTTATTTCTTAATTGTTTGTATTTAGTATTCTTTGAAGTCATACATACATAAAAATATTTTATTATACATATTTTTTATTTGTTCATACTTTATTTATGTATAGCCATTTAATAGCAACAACAACAACAACAACAATAATAATAGTAATAATAATAATAAATTGCCTGTCTAGGTCATTGATTGACTTTTGATTGCATATTTTCCCTCAGAGTTTTATGTTTCCCTCACAGCAGTCTAAATAAATTGCTCTCCGTCTAATCTTTCTGCTTTCTCGGAGACACAATTGCAATATTTAATAGATCTCATTTATATTTTTTCTTTGATGTGGCTGTTTTCCCTTTGCATCTTATTTCCCTCTCAGTTTATCAGTTTTATACATTAGCAGAACTGTTGAATCTGTGGCACAAAATTTCAGTAATAATTTCCCAATTTCTCCGATCTCCAGCACTGAGGCAGTAAAGGACCACCACTCATAAATGAGCTCCTGGTCCTCTGGGGGTCTCAGGAGAGATTCCCAAGGGAGCTTTACACTTCAGAATGAGATTATCCTCTCCTGATGTACTTAACTTCACGGAGGACGTCACACATCATTGTGGGTGCAAGAGAGAAGGAAAAGTCTTAAACCCAAAGTCTGCAGCCGTGTAATGAATTGCAGAAGATCTCAGAGGTCTTCTAAAATGCTGCATTAAAGTGTTGAGGGTTGGACTGCCTACTGCAGGCTGTGTGTGTTAGTGTATGTGTATTTTGATAGAGAGGGCCTGTGATTACTCAACATCCAAATGAGCTTTTTATTGTCCAGAGGCTACTATTTTTCTGTGTCTTAGAAGACAGAAATGTATGTCATGTTTATTGTGAATTGGGAAAAGAAAAAAATAAAGAAAAAATTGGATGTGTATGTAATATATACAGGATCTTATGACAAATTATTTCATCTGATTTCATTCATTTTGAGGAATCATACTGTTCAGTGCAGGTTTTGGCGTCTTGTGCTGGGGGTCTGTTGAGCTGCATCCCAATCATCAGAAATACTGCAGAAGACTTATTGGTAGCTGCATGGACTTGAGATTCTCACAAAAATCTGTCAAGTTTGGTAAAAGAAAAATCATGGTTTGAGGTTACATTCAGTATGGGGACGTGTGAGAGATGTGCGGAGTGGATGGTAACATTGACATCTGGGGTAATATGGAGGAGGAGGCATTGAAGATGAATCCAAAGAATCTTGATGAACTCTGGGAGTCCTGCAAGAACGCTTTCTTTGCCATTCCAGATGACTTTATTCATAAGCGATTTGAGTCATTGCAGAGATGTATGGATGCAGTCCTCCAAGCTCATGGGAGTCATACACCATATTCTTTTCCACTGCACCATGACTTTATGTTCTATACTGGACATTATTTCTGTTAAGTGACAAGACTTTTGTCTAAGCAAAGTCAGACTCTACGGTCCTAATTAAATATATCTAAAATCAAGGCATGATCATATTTTATTTTGGTAAAAAATAATCGTAATCTAGAGGCATTTGTCTTTCATATAAGCCACTTCTGATACCAAATTCAAGTTATTATTTGTTGTTCCTAAAACTTGGATAGTTGATGACTTTTGTCAGGTAGTGTATTTTGTTTTCAGTTAAATTTTTGTTTCAACATTTTTAATGTCTATTTGTAATATTATTTATATGGTAGTTTAAATTAATTAAGTATAAGTTAAATAAATAGAAACAAGGCCTGTTTCTTTAGTCATACAGAGATCAGCCTTTGCCACTGGTACTGTAGCTTAGTAAAACTGAGCTGACGTTGGCACACTCTTTGCCCTATGATTAATTATGATTAATTTTAGCCTTTTTTGGAACTTATCAGCATAAATTGCTTCTTAAAAGGGTCCTGTTATGCTTTTTATGCTTTCTGCTTCCTTTAATGCATAATAATGCCATTTGAGAATGAAAAAAATAAATTAAAGCACAAAGTAACTCCTAAGGGATTTCTTCTCTGTATCAGTAAGGACTGTTTCTGAACTCCCTCAAATGCCTTGATTGTAGTCCATAGTTTTCTTCAAGGAGTGTATATATCACAGTGTGTTGCATTTAAATAAGTCTTGCCCAAAGAGAACAGGGCCTGGTTCAGTAGTGCATTACAATGGTCACGCTTTTTTCATTAGTTAGTGTATTTACTAGAATTAACTAACTATGAACAATATTTGTACAGCATTTATTAATCATAGTTCAACATTTACTAATGCACTAGTACCATCCAAATTCATGCTTGTTAACATTAGTTAATGCATCGTGAGTCAACATGAGCTAACATCTTTATTTTCATTACCGTTAAATAACATGAGTAAATATTGCATTAAATGTATTGGCTATTGTTGGTTCAAGTTAGTAAATGCATTAACTAATAATTAATAATACAGCCTTATTGTAAAGTGTGACGTTACACTGGCACTCTTTTAGAATCATATTCTTTGCACATCCGATCCACAACTTTTAGCAAGCTATATCTCAGCACGTTCACAAGGCGAATTACAGAGACCTAACTAAGCTCAAACTCCCCTCTTGCCCTTCAAATGGGAGGGAGCCCCGGGCTCAAGGATATTCTGAGCTCAGGGCTCTCTCCTGGGACAGCATACCAAATACGCTTTATAATCAATCATGAGCTAAGAGTGAACTCTTGACAAACATAAAAATGGAAACTTGCAGATAAATGCAACCCAGGTTCATTCTAAAAATGTACCCTATATACATTTCCAGAGAGTACTAAATACGTCCCAGGAGCTACATTTTTTGCAGTTTTTCTTTTCGTGAATCCACCAGAGGTCACTGTGTACGCTTTTTGAGATCTCAAATTTCTCTCACGAGTGACATTCTTGTGAAAATTCACCAGAGGCCGATGTCACCTGACTGACTGAATGATTGACTGACCGATCGACTGACCCACCGTCCTCCTTCCCTAAACCCAACCAATAGTGTTTTCAAAAGCACCGACTAAAAAGCACCCACCCACTTATCTAAACCCAACCAACAGTAATAAAAAGCAATCCAGAAAAAGAAAAACCCTAACCCTTTGGCCGCTTCTTCACCCTGTTATTTACTTGTTTATTTTATTTTATTGGCTTCTATTTTTATCTTACCTGCTTTCTGGAATCGTTTTTTTGCCAGACTCAAACCCCGTCATCTTGGTCAACTCCTCATAATTCACAATCTCCAGAAATAAATATAGGACTGCATTTTCAGAATGAGCCCATGTTGAATAAATGAGACATTTACAGCATGCTATAATACGTTATTTGATTCAGGTGACACCTGCGGCTTATATTACATCTAGTGAGAATAATATGTGAGAACCACAATAATTCTTTCTAGCATCTCTCTTTTTTCCATTTCATAGAAGAAAGCATGTTATTTGGGTCTAAAACGGCAACAGGGTGAATAAATGAGGGCACAATATGACAATGAGGATTAAGCAAAAGTCTCTATTGAGGTCACCATTTAATCTCGCTGCTGTCTAGAGATACAGCAAGAAAATCCATTTGATCTTTCCTGTTGTTTCTTGGGAATCTCGCGCTGTCATTTGAATATAATCAAATCTTCCACCCTCTCTGATGGAGAGGTATCTGATTGCTTGCAGTTGTCCTGTATGAGTGAACACTGAAGACAGTTACACGAGCCCGTGTTTTAATGATTTTGTGACAGTAGGACTCTTCTGCAGCGTCAGATGATGAGCAGAGATTTTCATCAATAGGGTAACGTGATGTTCTAGGATTTTCACATCAAATTCGATTTCTCTAGCAATCGATTTTTTTCCACTGGATTTCATATCTTTTCTGCAGTTCACACACTTACATAAGATTCAGGGCTCTTTTAACAGAGCTCAGGCTCATGAGGCAAATGAACACACACACACATACTTAGGCCCTGTTCACATGAACATGAGCATTTTCGAATACCACACTTTCTTCTATGCAGTTTCGCTGATGTCTGCATTAGGGGTGACCAAACTAAGTCCTGGAGTGCCGTTGTCATACTTGGGCTGTGTCCAAAACCGTTTACTACTCAGTAGGTACTGCATTTGAATTTAAATGTACTACTCAGCCATTAGAAAAGTATGTTATATACAGTATGAATGTGAGTAGAATGAATTGAATTTGGATGTACTATGTCTACCAGTTTGTCATAATCACGTGACATACCTGCATGAGTTGCATCGCTTCACTCTTATTTATGAATTCTCTCACGGGGCATCATGGGATATCCGATGCACACTTCAGACTTTTACCGGAAGTACTAAGTCATCTGGGTACTTCTCATATACTATTTTTTGAATTGTATGGACTTGGAAATATTACTCAGCTCACATACTGTTTTTACCATACTATATAGTATGGAAGTATGCGATTTCGGACGCAATCATAGTTTAGCTCCAACTATCCTTCAACACACCTGCTGGGAAGTTTCTTGTATATGTAGAAAGAGCTTGATTAGCTGGGTCAGGTGTGTCTAATTGGTGTTGGAACTAAACTCTTCAGGACACCGACCCTCCAGGACCGAACATGGGCACCCCTGGTCTGCATGATGGTGGAGACTCAGGTGACTGAAAAACTGAACCTTTCTGAAATCTCTGGCCAGAGTGAAAATTGTCCGAAATCTTGTTTCCTCTAGGTGGAGTTTTCGCATCATGACGTCAGTTTGCATGTTGTTTTCTCTTTGTTGATTGGCCAACATGGCTGGGTTCACACCAAATGCAAAGATGCAAATGAGGGAAATTTTTGCAGAAAATGCATTGCATATTTTGTGTCCTGTCTGATCTTACATTTGCATTGGTTTGGATGCAATTTACTTGTGTGAATCCAGCATAAAAGTGTCAATATTACATGGTTTGGGGTGCACAATTGTTTTAATGTGAAAAGACCTCATTAAGTAAGAATAAACCAACTTAGTAGAGTACAACTAAGTTATACCAATACCTCATTATATATTTTTGTGTCTCTAAACCATATAAACCTGTAAAATATAAACACACACATACACACACAAACACACTTCTACATGGTTTACAGGTACACCCCATTGGTATAATGTATATTATGTTGTACGTTTTGACCGTCAAAAGACCCCGCTAAGTATGATTTTTAAGCTTTTTGATTTACAAACCACCTTAATAGAGCACTGTAAAAAATGCAAGCCAAGCTCATTCTGAAAATGTACCCCTGTATACATTTTTGGAGAGCACCAAATATGTCCCAGGAGGTAAGTGTTTTTGTTTTCAAGAGTTCACACTTAGCTGATGATTGGTAATGAGCTAGTTTGGCATGCTGTCCCGGGAGAGAGCCCTGAGCTCATAAGATCCTCGAGGCCGGGGCTCCACTCTCGCCATGCAAACGGGAGGGAGTAAAATGCAGTTTCGCTGTTTGTCTGCATTAGGGGTGCCCAAACCAAGTCCTGGAGGGCTGGTGTCATACTTGGGCTGTGTCCAAAACCGTCTACTACTCAGTAGGTACTGCATTTGAATTTAAACGTACTACTCAGCCGTTAGAAAAGTATGTTATATACAGTATGAATGTGTGTAGAATGAATTGAATTTTTGTTTTTGTTTTCAAGAGTTCACACTTAGCTGATGATTGGTAATGAGCTAGTTTGGCATGCTGTCCCGGGAGAGAGCCCTGAGCTCATAAGATCCTCAAGCCCGGGGCTCCACTCTCGCCATGCAAACGGCGAGTTGAGTTTGAGCTCAGAAATATCTCGAGAATGCTGTTTCCTCCTCCCTAAACCCAACCAATAGTGTTTGAAAAGGACCGATTGACCTCCGTCCATACGGAGGTAAGTGGTCAGCTGGTAGTGCAAAAAGGAACAATGTCATACCACCCCGTAGCATTCATTTTAAAGATATGTTCCTCTGGCTACATAATTCACAATCTCCAGAAATGTATATAGAGTTACTTTTTCAGGATGAGCCTATGTTGAAAAGAATGCTGGGTTCCAAACAATTCCTTTATGCTATTCCAACACAAATCAAGTAAACTTTATCATTTTTACAAATTTAAGTGGATAAAAATTGTGTCGTTTTAACTCATTTTAAGTAAGTAGCTTGAACAAGCAGCAAAAGTCATTTTACACTGTACAACTAGGTCATGCTGTACCTATGTCATTATACATTATACAATGTCCCTGTAAACCACATAAACCTGCACACACACACAAACACACACACACACACACAAAACTGGAGGATGACAGCTCATTTCTGCATTCAAATAAGCATCCACTTCCTTCGGTTTAAATTGGACCTGCTTTTCGCTGTCAAACAACAACTGTGTCCCTTCTCGGATTTTTCCGTTTTTTTTAAACTGATTGGCACAAACTGCTTTGGCTGGCAAAAGACGAATCAAATGAGTTGGCAGAGAATAATCATTTCTGAAGAAAGTGTGAGTGCTACTTGCTCCTGTGAAACTCAGTGCCATGATGCAAGGATGGTTGGCTGCTCACTGCTATGTGGTTGTTAAGGCTTTCAGAGTAGTTTTAGTGCATTGCTGTGCAGTTGCTAAGATTGCCGGGGTTTCAGCAGTGCTGGAAAAAAAAAGCAAAACAGACTCTTCAAAATATGTGCCTATGTGGTGGTATTTATTTCTTTTTTTTTATTTATTTGTTAAATTGTGGTTTGTTGTTACAGTATATGATTGCATCTTGGCAGTTTCAACATGGATTGTTTGGTAATTGTCACTGTAATGTGTTGAGCAAATTCTGCAGTGTATTAGTTAACAAATCATGGATGTAACAATTTTGTAAGATAACAAAATAGTCAATAGGGTTGGGTATTTTAACCCTTTCAAGTGTGAGTTGTATATACGTCAGCCTTTTCCTATACCTTTACCTTTTCTGTAAATACTGACAAATATTCTGATTATATTGTAAAACTTCTGATACTGATTGTCAAATATGCATATATTTTGCCCTTTAAGCAGCTTAATAATGATTGTATTCATTGTTATATGATGGGTAATAGGTTCTGCCATTGTTGCTTGAAGGAATCTACAATCATAAGTTAGAGAGAAGTATTCATATTATTTATTAAATTACTCAATACTTGTATTTTATTTGCTAGATAGTATACAGCTGAGGATACTCACAGCAATATAGCATATGCTAGATTGACATGAGTACAACCACAGGAGAGATCCGAGCTGCTGAATTTACTTTGTTTATTCATAATTTTCACCAAAATAATTGAAGTTAAGCAACTGTTTATCTGGGAGAGGAAGAGAGAAAATATTCTAGTAACATAAACAGCGTGTCTCTTACGTAAACTAAGCAAATCATCCAGTTACATAGGAAAATAATTATTATTGCCGTCTCCATAGACTTCCACATGCATTTTACAAACCTAAATGGTATGTTTTGCTTGTAGTTATATGTATTTGAATGTCTGAAACCTAAAAAAAATGTTATTTGTTTCAAAGCTTGAATAAATTGTGACAGTCTGAATGTTGTAATCACACTGGTGTGATCGTATTCTTCAGGGACCAGCCAAGGCTGATCACACTGGTGTGATCGTACTCGTGAAAGTGTTCATTTTAAATCTTATCAATTCCAGTTGTGAATCTGCTCATCATTTGAAATGTTCACTTAGTCGCAGATTTGAGTCTACTGTGTTTATATATCAAACATATTTATTCTTTGTTATTAGTTAAAGGAGAATGTGATGATATAATGTAGTGTAACATATTGTTATGCTACGTTATATTACAATACATTATAGTACATTGTTATTCAAGTATTATTATTAACGTATAATATAATATAATATAATATAATATAATATAATATAATATAATATAATATAATATAATATATATATATATATTGTACTAAACCGTAACAACCTGTAATATATTAATTAATAATAATAATATATATATATATATATATATATATATATATATATATATATATATATATATATATATATAATTATTATTATTAATTAATTAATTGATTAATTATTATTATTATTTTTTGCCTTAAATTGCAGACTAGCAAAATTCTTTCCATCATGTTTCCATTATAATCTTATATAATATTATATATATATATTGTACTAAACCGTAAAAACCTGTAATATATATATATATATATATATATATATATATATATATATATATATATATATATATATATATATATATATATATATATATATATTATATATATATAATTGTTACTATTAATTAATTAATTGATTAATTATTATTATTATTTTTTTTTTTTGCCTTAAATTGCAAACTAGCAAAATTCTTTCCATCATGTAGCCCTATATAGCCCTATATGATCAGGCTACGAGACCAGCTAACTAATACCATTTAAACATTAGCTCGGCCAGGAAAGCACTTAGACAAACTCAAAAAGTTCAAACTGCTGCACTTTTACTGATTCAACTTTTACATCGTTGTGCAATTCTGTTCTCTCACTGAACTTTTTCAGTGTGTATAAGTGTATGGGAGTATTCTCCACCTGTTTAATTATCCACCATGCAAAAAATGGTATATCCTTTCACTTAGAAAGATAATAGCACACCTCTCCTCACTTGCATTCAAATGTATTGTTCACATCTGTAGCATAAACACGCACAAGGTCTAAATAATAGTAATTTTGCTTTAGCAAACAGCAATAATGATGCAGTTTCTCAGGTTGTTTAGGAAGGGATGTAGAAAATCTGCACATGTGCTGCGGAGCTCATGCTCACACCTGGTTATGGGTGTGAAAAGGTTCCCGAGAAGCTGCGGTGGATTTGGTATGTGTGTGTGGTGGATGAGTGTGTGTATACACAGTTCTCTTGAGTCTTCACTGTGCCTGGTGTGAGATCCCTCTTAATAGCATTTGATTTTCTCCAGTGGGCAGACGTGATTTCTTTACTCCCAGTTTTTGTATGGTTTCATCCATCTTCTCTTGTTCCTGACAAATCTGACACAATTTTGAAATAATCAACATTAGAATGAGCATTTTATTTTATTATTACTTTCAAGCATTTAAGGTCACATCCAAAATGTTAAAGTTTATTTTATTTTATTACAAGTTAATTTAGTTTTAGTTTAAGTGTTCATTTTTTAATGAAACATAATTTCTGACAACATTTCCAAATGTGTTTATTAAACTATTTTCACAATAAGCATATTCATTGTATACTGTTACACATTCAAATGTGTGCAGATAACGTATTTATACAGAGTGTAGGGTGAACAAAGAAAAGCAAAGCAGGATGTTTTACAGACCATTCATATACTGTTGAGTAGGCAGTTGTTGATTTCATTTCTATTGTTTCACATTGAAAACACACACCTACCTGCCCACATACACATACAAAAGAAGTATCGAACACGTCATGTTTTACCCTGGAAATAATATTTATAAAGAAGCTGAATGTTGACATGGAACTCAACCAGATTTTGGTAAAAACCCAAACAATACAAACAAAAAAATAAAACAAAACACAAAAAATATATATATGAAAAACAACATTTGTTCATTAACAATGGAATGATGCAAGGAGAAAGTACTGACATGTGTTTAATACTTTATATAAAAGGCTGTTTTGGTGATGGCAGCTTAAAGACGTCTCTCATATGAAGAATGAAGACATGCATTGCTCGGGTGTGAGTTTTTTTCACGGACTTCAACAGAGTGTAAAAATCTTGATGGTTCTGTGGGTCACGTCTATCAAATCTGATCTTTACTTTGTATTTTTTATTGGATTCAAGTCAGGTGATTGGCTGGGCCATTCTACAGCTTGATTTTCTTTTTCTGAAAGCATTTGAGTTTCCTTGGCTGTGTTTTGGATCATTGTCTTGCTGAAATGTCCACCCTGGTTTCATCTTCATCATCCTGATAATATAGATGTTGGACTACTACTGAGAGATTTTAGCTGCTGTCTGGTAGGGTTGGGGGATTTTGACCAATTTGGCATCGTACATTGTCTACTGTAAAACATTGCGATAGACGATAGCTTCGGCGTCGTAGGCGGAGGATGGGGGTCATTTTATAACTAGTTAATTAATTGTATCCTATCGTTTTCACTACCTGGCCCTCATGGTCTTGCGTTACCCATTACCAAACCATAAAAGTTACACACAAATGACCACCCGTCAATCACTTTTTTCCGCGGGACTCTGGCATGAATAGGCAGTGATCTGTGTCGTTCTAATGACTTTTCCCACAGCTGGTGGAGGAGACTTGTTTGGAGTTCACAGTAATTTGTATTGTGATCGATGATAACTTCCTTATTTTATTATTATTATGAGGAAATAATAACAAGTAAAGATGCTAGAGCTCGACCGTTTTGGTCGCATATGCGCCAAAATTTATCTATGTGACCTTAAAATATATTTGGAAGCATTTGGGCGAGTGCATACATTTTCACTGCTGTCACTGCAAAATCCTCACCACGTACGCAGATTTACGAGACATTTACGCAGAATGCATCTTTGTACCTAAAAACGCCAAACGCAGCACTCAGGAACAGATTAAACAGTTGTTATGTGAACTTGCTGAAGTAAAACTAAAGCCCGCAATGCTTGCCCCGCCTTTGTGCTCTTCTTATTGACCCACTGCTCTAGAACTGAACGCGAATGATTGGTTAAAATCAGCTGTCAATCACTCAGTCAATGCCTTCTGCCTTCAGATGACAGGAGCTACAATCGCAGAAATGTGAAGCGCGGAAGATGAGAGAATGAAAATAACACTGACATTTTGTTCTAGAAACCACCTTAAGTTACTAATAATGGCACATCTTTTTGGTGATCATGTGCTGAATGTTAATCCACCATTTACACTTTTCCAAGAGTTTATGAAAGTCTTCCAGTGGCTTCAAGTCCGCTATGAAAATAACTAAAGCCATTTGCTGTAAAGTCTGTGGGACGGGGTTTGCTGGTAACAACATTTGCCACTGAATCTACACATTTTAAGCGGGAAAGGTACTGTATAATCCAGCTGCACAAGTGGCAGCTATATGTAAAATTTGACACAGCTCATGTAAAGACCGTTATTGCTATTAAAATGACATGCAAATAATAATCAATATATATCAATATAAATGTGGGATGGGACGATGGATCCCGATGCCGGCTCAACATTGTGAAGTTCGTCGGCCATCCGCGATGGATGATGGCATCGTCTATCAGCCCAACCCTACTGTCTGGGCTTTCACTGCCTTTCTACACCTTCCTTTCTTTGTTTAATACTTTTTACCCTGCATAATTTCATTTTATTATGCATAGTTTCATTTTTAAACTAATTGGATTTGTTTTCTTTGCATAAATGGATTTATTTGCTTACCAATATCCGGGGAAGATTTCAAGTCAACGACAGTTTTAGAAATAAGTTTTCTGAGAAAAATGGTGATGTGTTCAATACTATTTACCTAATACTAAAAGCATAGGCTCTGTTTGTGTTTACTTGAGGTAAAGTTAAATGATATTATTGCTAAAATTCTATTATAATCTAATTCTGCAAATACTTGAAACAGGATTAGTGACATAACGCTTATGAAAACAAGATTTTACCTTAAAGCACGATACTCACAGTGGCATTTATTTATTTATTTTTTTTTTTTTTATTTATCTTTTTTTTTTATCTTTTTTTTTTTTATTTATTTGTTATTTTTAGTTTTTTTGTCAAGGTGTCTCGCTCAAGGCTTTCCTAAACTTCTCTCACTTGCTAAAACTTAGATCTGTATTGGTGTAAGATAAGTGGTACATGGGATAAGACTGCTCTTACCTGCAGTCATGAGTGATACTGATGGACAGCTCTTTCCTCACTCGGCAGCTCAATAATGACATATTGATATTTGGATTTCAAATGATTCCTATAACCCAGGCTTATACACAGTGAGCCACTGTACAAACTGGTATGGAATGGAAAAGCCGTCCACAAGGAGGTAAGCGGTCGGCTGGTAAGCACGAAAAGAACAGCATCATACCATCATACATATCGTTCATTTTAAAGACTAAATGCAGCCATATGATCCTCTGGCTACATAATTCACGATTTCCAGAAATGTATAGGGCTACGTTTTCAGAATGAGCCTATGTTGGTTTTATTGAGATTTATTAGTCAGAGAGTCACAGCATCAATTAGAAAGAATCACAAGACGTCAATTGTTCCAATCTATCAGCAGAAAACAATATTAATCTCTAAATTAAACAGTGCAATTTTATGTTCAATATATAGGGCAAAACACAGATAAAAAAAATATGTATAAAAAAACAATATTTTTTTTTACTTTTTCTGATAATTATTGCAGAAGCATTCACACCACAACAAGCACTGCAGATATCAGCTATTTCTATGTGGGTTTGTGTGACTTTGATGGACAGCAGGTGTGTTGTGACCCCTCGCTGGAGGAGCTGAGATGCTGTTTACCCAGAGACTCCCACATCTGCCCTCACTCGCAGATGATGTGTTTCTGCTCCGCTCACATGCTAAGGGGTGCTTTCACTCAGGTCATGGATTTCCTTTCAGGTAATATTGAAGGTAAACATCAAGGCCTGTGAGTCTGTCTGTGTCCGGCGGCGGATGTCTGTTATGTCAAAGTTTCTCAGGGATCTGGGCTGAAGGCGACTGACTACCCAGTTAAAGCTGAAGTGTATCGTTTCTGCTCCACTAGCATCACCAAATGCAATTGCAGCAAGAAAAATTGTTTCCCACAGAGGAAGTGCACCTGTATTGAGATTGATATCTGGGATTGTGTTATTGTGGCTATTCTGGTATACTGTTCTGCTTTTTGATATAGGATCAAAAAGATGTGCTGGGCCGGTAATTGAGGCTTTGGCATAGTTTGAATTCAAGGATGGTTATTTATTTTATTTATTTGTTATTTTGCTTGAGAATGTTGACATAAATATGTTTTGGTTTAAACTTTTAATTAAATGGGCTACCAATATATATATATATATATATATGTATGTATATATGTATATATATATAATTGAAGTCTGAATTATTAGCCCCCCTGAATTATTAGCTCCTCTGTTTATTTTTCTCCCAATTGTTTATAAAACACATTTCTAAACATAATGAATTTAATAACTCATTTGTAATAACTGATTTATTTTATCTTTGCCATGTTGAGAGTAAATAATATTTGACTGGAAATTTTTTAAGACACATCTATACAGCTTAAAGTGACATTAAAGGCTTAACTAGGTTAATTAGGTTAACTAGGCAGGTTAGGGCAATTAGGCAAGTTATTATTTAAAGATGGTTTGTTCTGTAGACTGTCTAAGACTAGCTAATAATTAATAAATAAAAAACCTTGCTCTATTACACATAATTTGGGAAATATTTAACAAAGAAACTTTTAAATTTAAAATGGGACTAATAATTTTGACTTCAACTGCATATGCATATGTGTGTGTGTGTGTGTGTGTGTGTGTGTGTGTGTGTGTGTGTGTGTGTGTGTGTGTGTGTGTGTGTGTGTGTGTGTGTGTGTGTGTGTGTGTGTGTGTGTGTGTTGTGTGTGTTTGTATAATATATATAATTATATATATAATTTTATTTTATTTTATACTATTATTATTATTTTGTTTTTCATTTTTATATATTTATACTGTATGCATTTAAAAAGTATTTATACATTTTAACATTAAGTGTATTGAATTAATTGCATTAAGTGACATTAAGTGTATTTTTTTATTACATTTTTTAAAATTGTAAAAAATGAAAATTTACCAATTCATTTTACTTTTAAATTAAATGCATTACATGGGCTACGCAGTGGCGCAGTAGGTAGTGCTGTCTAGGGTCGGAGCAAGCTGAACTGCCGCTTTAGGCAAAGGATGATCACCCCGCCCTCAACCCGTAAATGAAAACGGAAATTACCGGTTATGCAATTGAAGAGCGAGTGGGGTTGCTCGCGGACATAAAGCCTGGTTTAACTGAGAATGAGGGTGTTGAGGGAGGTGTCGCAGACATACAGTAACTGAGGACGCGGGTGTTGAGGGAGGTGTCGCGGACGCTACCCTTTCTATTCTGCCGCCCTAGGTGGTCGCCTCTATGGGTGCGCCGGCCCTGGTTCTTTTGCCTCACAGCAAGAAGGTCGCAGGTTCGAGTCTCGACTGGGTCAGTTGCCGTTTCTGTGTGGAGTTTGCATGTTCTCCCTGCGTTTGCATGGGTTTCCTCCGGTTTCCCCCACAGTCCAAAGACATGCGGTACAGGTGAATTGGGTCGGCTAAATTGTCCGTAGTGTATGAGTGTGAATGAGTGTTTGTGGATGTTTCCCACAGATGGGTTGCGGCTGGAAGGGCATCCGCTGCGTAAAAAACCTGCTGGATAAGTTGGCGGTTGATTTCGCTGTGGCGACCCCGGATTAATAAAGGGACTAAGCCGACAAGAAATGAATGAATGAATAAATGCATTAACAAACATATAATTTAAAACACTTTTTATTTAATAAATATATATATATATATATATATATATATATATATATATATATATATATATATATATATATATATATATATATATATATACATTTTAAAAGTCGTTATGTATTTATGTATTTCTTTTCCCACTGCACCATGACTTTATATTCTATACTGTAAATTAATAATGTTTATTGACAAGACTTTTGTCTAAGCAAAGTCACACCTTACTGTCCTAATTAAATCATTAAAAATCAAGGAATGATCATATTTTTTTTTGGTAAAATAAACATAATCTAAAGGCCTTTGCCTGTCATATAAGTCACGTCTGACACCAAATAATCAACAAGAAGTCCAGTTATTATGTGTTTTTGCAAGACGGTTTTGTTATGTAGTGTATGTGTTCTAACATTTACCAATTAATTTGACTTTTAATTCAATGCATTACCAAAATTATGAATATATACAGTTTTAAATGATTAAATATATTTATAATTATATATATATATTGAAAGTAGTTATACATTTTAAAATCATATTAATGACAATAAAAGCACATTATACAAAATACAGCAAAAAGTACATTTCGTACAAACATGAGTTGTTGTGCAAACAAAACATTAAAACAACTTTAAATCATATCAAAATTTAGCTGATAATTTTCAAGTGTAAAATGATGCAGTTAAGGGTTTATAATCATAGTTTCATATTTATTCAAACTGATTTAATGTATTAGGATTAAGAGGTGGCATGGTGGCTCAGTGGGTAGCACTGTCACCTCACAGCAGGAAGATCACTGGTTCGAGTCCCAACTTGGCCATTTGGCATTTCTGTGTGGAGTTTGCATGTTCTCCCTGTGTTCGTGTGGGTTTCCTCCAAGTTCACCAGTTTCTCCCACAGTGCAAAGACATGCACTATACTGTAGGTCAATTGGATTAACTAAATTGGCCGGAGTGTATGAGTGTGTGAGACTGTATTGTACTAGGTTGCTGCCGGAAGGGCAACCGCTCATAAAACATATGCTGTAATAGTTGGTGCTTCATTCAACTTAGGCCACCACTGAAATAGAGACTAAGCCAAAGGAAAATGAATGAATGTAGGAATAAAATGAATGTTTTGCAAATTATGTTTTAAAAATGTTTATAAATGATTACCTTTCATTAAATGTTTGTAATAATTAATGAATAAAAAATTAATTTAATTCTTTTAAATACATAACTTAAATTTTAGGTAAATACAGTTTGATCAAGAAACTAAATAAAACTTAATTTACACATGTACACAAGTAAATAAATAGAATCAAAGATAGGCTAAAAATCTGCAGAATTCCTGCACACGCAGATTCGGTCTGGCCCCAAGTCTTGTGCATTTTTTTTTAATATATATATATATATATATATATATATATATATATATATATATATATATATATATATATATATATATATATATATATATATATAAAATGTAATAAATAAAAATGTTTTTTTCTTTCATTTTTACAACATAAAACAGCCACTGTGCTTTTTTATCTTCTCAAATAACAAAATTAAGCGCAATCAAACAAACCACTGATTTGCAATTTTAATTAGTTTGTTAAAACAATTTTCAGTCAAGCAAGATTTGCCCTTGTGACTTCTCATGCTGGGAAAAAAAAACATATCCTCAGGTCCACAAAATCTCCCATTTATGTATAAGTCTGATTCCCCTTAAGACCGAAATCCAAGAATGGCCCCTGGCGCAAACAATCGTATTCACCCAGAATGGTTTAGAAAGCAGTACATGTTCTTTTCTCACAGCTACACAGTGCATTTACAACCTTATTTTCACATCCCATTAAACTCTTAAGACGCTCTTGTCCACTTAAAGTGCCAGCATGTGTTGTATTTGTGCTAATTCAAGACACAGTTTGTTTGTTGATTTTTTTATGCTTATTAATGAAGCATTGCATTTGCATATTTCAGTTTTTCTTAAATCTTAAGCAGCATTTGTTTTTTAAAGAAATCGGTCTATTATATTTGCTGTGCACATTGTATTATAGACTAGTGTGACTACTTTTTTAGGACGTAATAGTTCTCTCAATTTTTTTTTTTTTCAATGTTTTCCTTTCTTTCAAATTAGTCCCCTTAAAAACAAGCACTCAGGAGAATGATAGCCATCCTATTCCTTATGCATATTTTATAGACAGTCATTTACATTACAATACAATACAATACAGATTTTTTTATGGTTTAGTATACATTTTTTATTATTATTTTTTTTCTGAGAATATAGGATTTGCCATTACTACTTATATTAGTATTGTATCTGAAATATGTGTATTTTATTTATTTATTTATTTATTTATTATGGTTATTTTTATTTGTTTTGTTTTATAATTATTTTAAGTACATTCATTTGCAATGTTTGATGTTTTTTTCTTTTGTATGAGTTCCTTTTTGTATGAGTGTTTATAAGCAATATCACACGAGTTGCAGTGCAATATGGCTGTATATCAGCACAGGTGGAAGGCATGCATTGGCTCGAGGCCACAGGCCGAGTGCCTTAGTGTCCCACCAGTGATGATATACAGCCATATCGCAATGGTACGTGTGATATTTTGTTTATACAACAGTTTGATTGAATAATCGTGTATATAACAAAGAAAATCCAACACAGAGAGTCTCAAAAATCCTTTCATAAGAGGAACTACTTTTTACACCATTCACATCTGCAGCTGACACCAGAACAGCAGAAACCATTGATTAAAAGCACATCACTTTAGAGCTAGGATTTGAATGATTCTCTAGCGTAATGTTTAAAGTGATGACATTACAGGTGATTTTGCTGACATTTTAAGATTATAAGGCTGAACTCTATGAAATGTTCAGTATTTGTACAGTATTTCTCTGTTGCAATCGGAAGATCACTATAATTAAACCTGAAATAGTCAAAGCAAGCACTATCAGATTAATAGCATGAGCATGAATACAGCACTACAACAAAGACAGAGATCGGCTTAGAATTTCACTTACCTATTTTATAATGATTTGATCAGCTGTAGTTTGAAATACGAAAAGAAAACGCTGGGTTTTCCTCCTCTAAGAGCTTATTTTGTGGTCTCTGTCGCCTTTTTGTGGCAGGACGTCAACTGTCTTTGCTCTGCTCAGTATGATGGGCTGATGGCTGCTGAAACGCTGAAATATTTAAAAGAAGCACTATCCTTATAAATAAACTGCATAGTTGCAATCTAAACATCTACATTCTTACTTAAAAAAGCCTTAAAAGTACATTATGTTGTCCAACAGCTGCAATATTTGTCAAACTGTTATGAGTGTATTGACCTACTGTCACTCTATGAGGGTGGAATAATACAGAATGCTGAGGATTGCTGTACGAGTGCTGTCATTGCAGGATATCACAATACAGCTATCAGATTAGAATATAATCAGATAATAATTTTAGGAATGTATTTATTATTTCCTTTTGCAAGTTGCTTTGTTTGCCAAGCTTAAGATTTACAATGAATTACATACTATTCCTGGGTCTTTTTTCCAATAGTCTCTTTAAAAAATCTTAGATTAATCTGGCTCTCAGGTGAATGTTAATTCAGATAGTGACTCTAAATGAATCCTTTCCAAATATTCATTTAGTTTACAAATGTGTCTGTTATGATCTTCTGGACCTTTCTTGGGAGTAAACTGTAGAACCTCTAAGTGTAATTGAATATCGCTGGACGCTGTTCTGTTCATGCTCTGTGACGGCTGATTATTTTGTGTGTTTTTCTGCAGGGATTCAAAATGAGTTGAAATAATTTGCAACACATTGAAGCATAAAATGAAGTTTAATTATCTCGTCGGAGAGGAGAGAACTCAGCCAACCATACATTAACACATGCTGAAATTATGACCTTCACATTCTTACATAATCAGCCTCTCATACACAGATATTTATGAGCCAGGAGAGAATGCTCATTTACGACCATTGTTTATTCTTGAGAAATCAACTAAATACTTACTGTATGATATGTAATTTTACATTGCTTATGCTTTCCTCTAGTGTTGGGCCTTATCATACACTCAATGCTATAAACTGCCAGACTGGACATGCATGTTTTTTTTTTTTTTGCTAGTTTTAACTCGGCACAGGTATCATTTTCACGTTTTGGGTAGGGCTGAGCGATTTAGTGAAATTGCGATTTATTTTGACCGATATTGTGATTAGATTTGCGATTGATTTTGTTAAAGTCAAGATTAGGCTGAAAATTGTGGTTTACACACTAACAGAATTGCAACATTCTTTGACTAAATATACATACATTCATTAATTGTGTATATGTATATATATATATATATATATATATATATATATATATATATATATATATATATATATATATATATATATATATATATATATATATATATATATATATATATATATATGTGTATGTATATATATATATATATATATATATATATGTATGTGTATGTATATATATATATATATAGATGTATATATATATATATATATATATATATGTATGTATGTATGTATGTATGTATGTATGTATGTATGTATGTATGTATGTATGTATGTGTATATATACTATACACACACACACACTATACACACACACACACACACAAACATATATATATATATATATATATATATATATATATATATATATATATATATATATATATATATATGTTTGTGTGTGTGTGTGTGTGTGTGTATAGTATATTGTCGGTGGCATAGCGGCTGTTGGCATTTCTGTGTGGAGTTTGCATGATCTCCCTGTGCTCATGTGGGTTTCCTCTGGGCGCTCTGTTTTCCCCTATAATCCAAAGACATGCTCTATAGGTGAACTGGATGAACTAAATTGGCTGTAGTGTATGAGTGTGTGTGAATGCTAGAGTGTATGGGTGTTTCCCAGTACTGGGTTGTAGTTGGAAGAGCATCCGCTGTTTAAAACATATGCCGGAATAGTTGGCGACCCTTGATAAATAAGGGAGCCGAAAGAAAATGAGGGAATGTATAGTACATGTACACATCAGGCTACTGTGCGTGTGTTTTGTTGTTATTTTACAGTTTTTCTCACTAAAGAGAAACACTATAAATTCTTTTACTAAAGGGTTGTATTCTATTTCTTTTTTTAACAGTTTTACTAGGTCTTTGTGATATATAAAGTACAAGTCATTTTCTTTGTGTGAGAATGCTTGTGTTTTGAATGTCATATATACGTCCTGCCATACAATGTGCCACTGATTGTTCAAAAAATTGATTGATTTTGGCAATTTGTGGACATTAACATTCCTATTTTAAATGTTTGAGTAGTCCGTCTCCCATTATGCACCTGGATTGAACTCTTTCTTCTTTCCATCTGTTCTGTCAGGTACGATTCTGGTGGAAAACATGCAGATCAACGGTCGAGCTCGGGATCCAGACAGAACCATCTCTCTGACACTGCTGGACAACTATGACTATTGGGTTATTCTTGACCCTGCCCTGCAGAGACTGTTCCTCAACAGCACCGGACGTGTGCTGGACCGAGACGTGAGTAAACAACCACATTCATTCACTCACAAACGACATGAGGCTGCTGTTGTCCTTTGGTTGGCATAAACAGACTGCCATAAACACACACAGACAAATCTATGTTTTACTATCCTGATGGGGGTTCTCCATGGCCATACAATGTGATTTCCATACTGTACACGTTGTATATTATGTCCCCAACCTGACCGTAACAGAAAAAAAAGGTCTGTTTTACAATTTCAAAAATACAAGAATACTTCATTCTGTGTGATTTGTAAGTATTTGTTTCCATGGAGTTGCCAATTTAGGTCCCCATGGTGGAAAATATGCCCATGAGTCTGTGCATAGCCATATGCCCATGGTATATATACACAGCAAAATCCTCAATTTACTCACTTCAGATAGTATTTGAAGACTTTAGATGCAAAAACCTCTAAAAGCCATTTGATATTTTCCTTCTAAAATTAGCATTTTCACCCAACTCATGTGTGTTGGCTCAGTAATTTTATATTTATATCAACAGATAAGTTCTTTCCATTGCCTTTCAAGTGAAATAACAGAACATAAACATAGGAGGCTGTGAAAAATTCTCATTTTCGGAGAACATTTCAGACGGCATTTAGAGGTTTTTGCATCTGAACTCTTCATTTGATCCCTTATGAAATTGAGTTAAAGTTACTTAGCAACACAGTTAAAGTTAATGAGACAATGAAGGGATTAATTAAGTGATGATTGAGCACTGATGATGAACACCTGCTGGTAATGAGCAGAAACACAGAAGAGAAACACAAAACTACGATCGATTTCAAACAGCAGCAGCTTCACTTATTGTGCACAGCCCATTATTTCCAAAAAGCATACGCTGATTCTTTATGGCTGTTTCTCAATATGCGTTCTTCAGCCGTCTTGCGTCCTCGTGTTCTCGTGCAACGTCATCATCAGCTGCCCAAGTTTAGTTCCAATAATCAAGACCGCAAGTACGGAGGACGCGTGAAACTTCCCGGATGTGATCTTGATATCGAAGACGCAACGATGCAGACTTGAGCACAGAACTCGCTCTGGAAGTCCCAGAAGTCATTGCGACTGGAGGTGGGAAGCGCAGCATTTTATTTAGATTTATTATTAAAGTTCAGAGATATCACTTATTTACATCAGGAGTTTCCCTAAATGAAACGGTGAAAGTAAACATTACCATGAACATCTTAATAAAGGAATAAACACATTAAGGGTGTTTGTTTGCTGAAATTCATATTAAAATCTTTTTTATTCATATTGTGCAACATAGATTTATAATGTTTTTATGCAAAGTATATATTTTGAAAAGGGAATAACAATAAATCGTTGTATGAAGGCTGTAATGTTTAAATAATTTACCATTTAAAAGACGTGAAGGTCACGTGACCATCAGGAAGAATGCAGCATCTCATTTCTCAAAGGACGCGTTCTCTGCCCTCGCGTTCTCCTGAGTTCGTTCTTTTAAGGACACCTGGCAAGACCGGTCTCCAGAAGAACACAAGTCCGTTCTCTGCGTTCTTGGAATTGAGAAACAGCCTATGTCAGTGTTTTTTGAGCATTTCCGATGTTCAACATGTTTTATAATTTGATAAAAGTATTGCTGAGTTCCATTCTCTTGATACACATAAAAAAAAACATCATTCAAACTAAACAGATCAAAATTAATCTTACCGATTTGACCAGTGACTAAATCACCACAGAATCAATTATCCTGATCACATTTGCTGTCTTTATGCATCAATTGTAATAACACACTATATGACAAGCAAAGCGAAACTACCATTAGGAAAAAATCTAATCGAAGTGCCCAAGTAAAGCAACTAGTGTTCTCCTCAATGGGGACCTTTTAAAATACCAAAAGTAGTGTCATTTATTTTTTTTATTGTTGTTGTAAAAAAAATACTTAATCAGTTAATTTTTAATAATATTTGAATATGGAATTTTTTGGAGTCTAGCAGAAATAAGGTCAAACTGGTTGTAAAAGTTGCTGTTTGTAGAGTTGCTTTAAAATCATAGGCTGAGATTTTGAGAGATTCAATTTTATTTTTTAGGGGTGTCAAAATCAATTGCTACTTCAGTGCACCGCGATGCAGACACGGACAATTTGGTATCGGTTCAATAATAATCATAACCGGTTATTATGTACTGACGTCATTTACCTCATTTGCGCTCTGTGGCGAGGGAGTTGAGTGCGTGTATTTCAAACACTCCAGGCACCAACTACTTAAAAATGCAGAAACTGTGCACAATTTCACTGTGTGTGTGTGATTTCTGGACAGTCTTTTACTGACACTTCCAACAGAAGCCCCTATTTCTCTGCGATTGAGGGAATGAAAGTAACCTCCATTTCTCTCTTTCACTGTGGCCCATTTCACCTGCTGGCGTGACTTTTCCTCTCGGCTGTATGCATTCCGCAGCTGTACCTGTGCATTGTCGCGGCACGGGAATAAATTTCCAAATAAATCGTGTGAGCAGTCGGTAACTCTGGTGTAATTTTAAGAGGATTGGGCGGACTCACAATATCACAATATCACAAGCAAGCGCGCGTGGTGTGTGTGTGTGTTTATACAGACAGCTTGTTATAGCCACCCCCCAAAATACAACACTGTGCATGAAAAGCATCGTCAATGCACCGTGATGCTCCGAGATATCGAATTGAACCGTATCGATGACATGATAATCGCAACCGAACCCAATCGTGAGACCAGTATAGGTTCACACCTCAAGTTTTTTTTTTTTTTATTTCAGTTAATTTTATCTTAGGCTGGACTGAAATCAGTTGTAGTTTTTTCCTCTTCTGTGTTTCTGCTTATTAGCAGCAGGTGTTCATCATTAGTGCCTATCAACTTTAACTGCTGAGTAACATTAACTCAATTTGAAGAGGGGCCAAAAATTCTGAACTGAGTAAATTTGACATTCTATATATATATATATATATATATATATATATATATATATATATATATATATATATATATATATATATATATATATATATATATATATATACATATATATATATATATATATATATATATATATATATATATATATATATATATATAATTGCTTATTTTTAACAGAATTAATTGTTTTATAAAATATATATATAGAAATTTTAAGATTTTAAATATCTTTTAGATTTTTATTAATACTATTGACCGTGTACGAGCGGACGCAGCCATTTGAATCTTTTTGGCTCGAGACTTCCAGGCTCATTTACTTCCATTCATTTTTAGAAGTTCAAAACAGCTCATTATGCTCCTTGATGTTGCAAATTGACCTTTTCTTATAATATTAATCTGCTTTTTTTGTATAGTCATGAACACATTTGTTTGTAGAGCAAGTCGTTTGACCGTTTTTTGCCATTTGTTAATCCTAGTCGATTCTCCCATAGGCAACTGAATAGGAACGATATCAAAAACAAGCGTGCGTGCGTATTTTAGAATAAGGTCCATACGTAACTATATATATATATATATATATATATATATATATATATATATATATATATATATATATATATATATTATTTATTTAATTTTTTTTAACAGAATGAAATGTCTGTCACTTGTTTTTGTTTGTTATCTATGGAATAATGGAAAAAAAGAGAGCACTAGAGGGCGCTGTTCAGACCTCTGGAATATATAATAGGTAAGTAGGTGAATGAAGAAGAGATTCAGGTGTGGTAGACAGAAGCATGGTTTCTTGGAGCTGCTATAAACTGTTTGTTTTGTGAAGTCCTAGTTGGGAAATCTTGCATTTAGCTAAATCTAGCTCAGCCTAAGGACTTCCTTATTGTCCAGATAACTGAATGTTTGGGAAATGTATTGGTATGCTGTCTGAATAAGATTTGATGTTTTGGATACCATCACAATGAAGTTTCATTTCTCACTTATCTGCAAAATGTTAAATCAATGCAAAAGTAGAACAACATATTTCAACGTTTTTATTTCGAATCAGTGACCAGCATTTTTATTTCCATTATTCCATGGAGGGAAAAAAAAAAAAAAGTCCACTGACAACCCTAATAAGTTGACTGAGCTCAATTATTTGTGTAAACTCGTTGCCTCAATTTAATTGAGCAATAGAGTCTCCCTAAACGCGCATATTTAAGTTTATTTAACTTGACGGTTTTGTAGACTATACTTATATGGTTCAGTTCACCAAATTTAGTACTAAGTTTAGTGAACTGAACAATTTAAGTATATTCTACAAAACCAGCAAATTAAATTGAGGCAACGAGTTTACTCAATTTAGTTCAGTCAACCCATTAGGGTTTTCAGTGCAGTTGCAGTTACATAGAAGCTGAGGAAATGTGATTGTCTCTTTAATTAATTATTTCTTTACATTTAATTTTAAAAGGCCCTCAAAGTCCAATACTATACTGTTTTAGAGAATAAAAACAGCCAGTTCTTCATGAAGACTAAAAAAGTAGCATATTTTACTCCTACAGCCTCCATAGGAGGATTGTGATTCCGCTCCTCTTTTCCACAAGTTTCATCTCATCCCTCTTCAACTGTCTGTCTGTACATTACACCGCTCGTCTATAAAGAGTCACACGTGTGTCTGTGTGCTGGAAAAAGAAGCGTTGTGGTGCTGACAGGTCTTTTTCTGACACTATATTTGAGGATGATTATAGGACAATCCCTCCACTTCCTCCTCCTCGTCCTCTTCGGGAGGCTTTGTGGGATTCAGACACTTCACCGAGAAACTCCACTGTTTGTTTTATTCCCAGCACATCAGGCCAGGCATCTGATTTATACTCAAGAGAATAAACAGGCTTCACATTAATCCTGTTTACATTGTTACATCCGGTTGTGTAATTGTGTGTATTCACACATACAGAGATGCCACTGCTGGATGTGTTGTTCAGGCTCTTATTACTAATGCTGCAAACTATAAAGTTATTGACTGGTTATTGCTTCTGTATTGCCACATATAGACCTGAATGTACTGTAAATGAGCCACAAATGAAAAGGGATTTTTAGCCTTAAAATAGTCCCAACCCAAGCTCATTCTGGAAACGTAGCCCTGCGGACGTTTCTGGAGACCGCGATTTACGTGGCCGGAGGTACGTAAAGGCCACGTTTGGTTTTTTCGAGCGAACGCTGCGGGGCGGTGTGGCGCCGCTCCGCCCCTCCTCTTCGTGCTCGCCGGCCGACGGCTCGCCTCCGAGTGGAGGGCTTTCCCGATGCAATCAGTTTGTCCGCTTAGCTCACAGCGTTGCGTCGGCGGGGTGGAGGCCCCGGAGGAGGAGCCGGAGCAGGCCGCGGTGGACGACGACCGGGATCGAGTCCGGGGAACAGCAGGTTCCGGAAATCAGATAAGACGAAAAACGGAATCTAATAAAATAAGGGCGAGAACGCGGCAGGATCCGAAAACGCGGTCGAAATCGAAAACGAGGGCTTTTGCTTTCTTTTTTCCGATCCGGCGGCTTTTCGCGCCAGAACGGCGCGGGCGCGAACACCGCGCGCTCCCGAGAGGCGCCCGAGACGCGAAAAAGCGCGCACAGCGGCCTCTCGCGGATCCGCGAAAACAAAAAAACGCTCAAATACGTACCTCCCGGGACGTAAATCGCGGTGGGCAGAAACGTCCGCGGGGCTACGTTTCCACAATGAGCCCGGGTTGAATAGTCCAGTACAGCAAATACACTACCTGACAAAAGTCTTGTCGTCAATCCCAGTTGTTAGAACAGCAAATAATAACTGGACTTCTAGTTGATCAATTGGAAAAGTGGCAGAAGGTCGAGAGGTTTTTGTGATGAATCATCTGTTGAACTGCATCATAATCATTACAAATACTGCAGAAGACCTATTGGAACCTGCATGGACCCAAGATTCTCATAGAAATCAGTTAAGTTTGGTGAAGGAAAAGTCATTGTTTGGGGTTACATTCATTATGGGTGCATGCGAGAGATCTGCAAAGTGGATGGCAACATCAACAGCCTGAGGTATCAAGATATTTGTGCTGCCCATAATATTACAAATCAAAGGAGAGGCCAAATTCTTCAGCAGGATAGCACTTCTTCTCATACTTCAGCCTCCACTTCAAAGTTCCTGAAATAAAAGAAGGTCAAGGTCCTCCAGTATTGGCCAGCACAGTCACTAGACATTAACATTATTAAGCATGTCTGGGGTAAGATAAAGGAGACATTAAAAATAAATCTTGAAGAACTCTGGGAGTCCTGCAAGAATGCTTTCTTTGCCATTCTAGGTGACTTTATTAATAAGTTATATCAGTCATTGCAGAGATGTATGGATGCAGTCGTTTAAGCTCATGGGAGTCATACACAATATTCATTCTGTTTCCACTGCACCATGACTTTATATTCTACACTGTACATTATTTCTGTTAAGTGACAAGACTTTTGTCTGAGCAAAGTCAGAGCTTTCTGTCCTATTTTAATAATTAAAAATCAAGGCTTGATCATATTTTATTTTGGTAAAATAAGCGGAATCTAGAGGCATTTGCCTGTCATATGAGCCACTTCTGATACCAAATAATCAACTAGAAGTCAAGTTATTTTTTGTTGTTCCTAAAACTTGCATAGGCGACAAGACTTTTTTGTCTGGTAGTGTATAGTAGTTTGAAATATGTGTATATATTTTCTAAAGTATATATGTTTACTTTAATTTACCTATTTTTTTGTATAGCACAATACAACAGTCATTGACCTTTATGCTGTACGCAAATTGTATAAAAATGATACAAGGAAGGAATAAAACAACATAAAATGCATAAAACATGAAACAAATCAAAGAAGAAGTACTATAAAGTTTTTTTTTTCCCCTTATCTATTTATTTATAATAAATTAGTGTGTGTGTGTGTGTGTGTGTGTGTGTGTGTGTGTGTGTGTGTGTGTGTGTGTGTGTGTGTGTGTGTATATATATAGATAGATAGATAGATAGATAGATAGATAGATAGATAGATAGATAGATAGAAAGATAGATAGATAGATAGATAGATAGATAGATAGATAGATAGATAGATAGATAGATAGATAGATAGATAGATAGATAGATAGATAGAAAGATAGATAGATAGATAGATAGATAGATAGATAGATAGATAGATAGATAGATAGAAAGATAGAAAGATAGATAGATAGATAGATAGATAGATAGATAGATAGATAGATAGATAGATAGATAGATAGATAGATAATCACACATAATCAAAAGCAGTCAACAAAACACTTTGATTGACATCTCCCACATTTGTCATCAGAGGGTAAAAGCCCTTATTTGCAATAATTTCTCCTCATTAGTATAAGACATTAGTCTCGTTTTTACATCTGCTACTATGCTGACAAACAGGTATTTGTAGCTTCACCCTATTTTTAAAAAAGACCTCAATCTCATTTGAATTTAAAGCTACAGTATAGTCACCAAAATGACACAATAATTAGGATCAAAGCCTAAAAGCGGCCATTTCAAAGAGTTATAAAACATTAGTAGTGACAGTAGTATTTTGAGCTAAAACTTCACATACACACTCTAAGGACATCAGAAACTTATATTACATCTTTTACAAAGGGGCAAAACAGATCCCCTTTAAATTGCAAAGATGTACCACATCATTACTGCTTTACTGTATATTTTCAGAATGGAAATTCAGCTTTGGTGATCAAAATAAATTGAATTATTCCAGACTTCTGATTGTTTGTGTGAGTGTTCTCTGTTATCCTCTAAAGCCTTGTACATGTATGTGCTCTTCTTCCAGCCGCCAAGCTCCATCACTACCATCGTGGTTCAGATCCAGTGCACCAATGAGCTGGTGGGAACGGTTATTCTGCATGAAGTACGGATAGTGGTGAGGGACAGAAATGACAACACGCCTCGTTTCCAGCAACCTCGTTACTATGTATCAGTTAATGAGGTGAGGCTGATCACTGATGCACTACTTCATTCTCTTTCTCACTCTCTCTCTCTCTCTTTCACTGTCAATTCACTTTAATTAAATGTGCATAATATCCCAATGTTCTGTGAGACACTAGAACAACTGGACACTTTTTTACACACTGTGCTCTTTTAAACAAAGAGCTGTGGTGGTTATTACACTTACACTAACAATTCCGTTTGATTCATTATTATTATTATTATTATTTTAGATAAATTTTGTTCATATATTTATTATACATTTTCTGTCGATCAAAGAACTGCATCCAGAACTGCATCCTAAATACCTTATATATATATATATATATATATATATATATATATATATATATATATATATATATATATATATATATATATATATATATTAGCATATTTAAGTCTTTGTAATAATATAAGTCAGCATCATTATATCAAGATACATATATTTATTTGATGTATATATTGATGCACAGTATATTTAGAATTTAACATACAATGTCTTAAATTAATTCATTTTAAGTTTATGTAATGTGCTTTATACAATACAATAATTATTGTTTCAAAGCAGCTTTAAAAAAGGTGCACATTATGACATTACAATCAAATGAAGTTAAAGTTACAGTCAAATATAAGTTATATAGTTAACCTACAAATTTATTGTGTATTAAGTGTATGAGTTGTCCTCGAAGTCCTCGATGTTTGGCATCATCTCTTCATATGTGTTGTCCCCAAGCGGCAACCTCCCGCTCTCCCTCAGGAAGCCAATACGGAAGTAACTAAAACTGCAGTTCATCCGAGATTCCGCTAGTTCTGGCCGCTCCTGGCTCCAAAATAGAGCAAATTTCAATGGAGCTCACTGTTAGAATGGCCAACTTTACAGCCAAAAAAAGGTGTTTACAGCCTGGTACAAAAAAAGATTTTGGTTATTACAGCTAATATTACCCTTCATGACAACTGTGAGGGGGGTGAATTTTTTTATAACTCATCAGTTTTCTTTATATTAAGTTATATTAAGTTTGCATAATTAAGGGCGTGGCCACTTGATTGACAGCTAGGTCTTGTTGGTCGCCGTCACGTCACCTCAGCTGACACCTGCAGATTAGCCACTGAACTCGGCATATTTATTGTATTTCTGTGTTGTTTTATGTAGCTTTACACAGTCGACTGCCTTTTGGACTTGTTTCCTACAATTATTAGATGGCATGGCATGTTGAGTGCACTTAATTGTGCTCAAAAACCATTCACGTGGCCTCCGTTTCCCATGTGAGTAAAGTTATATGCTTATATACCATCTCTATACATGTATTTGTTTTATTTAAGATCATTTATCGTTTATATTTATATTAGAGCTGTAATGCACTCCAGAATCTGACGGACTGATTAGCTGTAGGCTCTAGAACAGTCATCTGAAGCGTTGTCATACAGTGTTATGCTGGATTTCATCAATAGTCTTACATTAACTAACACAGACTATATCTGAAGTGTTTGGAAGTAATTCGCGTTTTCCTCCTGTTGAAAAACATCATAAGAACAATGTTTAGTGGCTCAATGTATTACAGCAGTGTTTTTAAAAGTCTAAACACTTTATTGATATAGTATACAAGCAAGCACAAGTGGTCAGAATACAAACAAGTCGCAGGTGATAAAGTATTAAGCGTTCTCCCAAAGTAAAGTGTGTCTGAACCAGGTCCAAGCAAACTGCCAGCAGTGTCTGTAGCTCCGCTTACTCTCCGCCTTTTTGCCCTTGTTTGGTATCTCATCGCGGGTGTGATGACGCGCGAACAAAATGTCGACGGTTGGCCGCGCCTACTTGTGGCTTCTTTTGCGCTCTTTAGAAACCTATGTGTGAAGTCACGGATACTACGTCCATATATTTTAGTCTATGGTTGTCCCTGAGGTCCTCGATGGTTGGCATCATCTCTTCACAGGTCTCAGATCACATGAATGACGCTTCGTGTTCTTCTATTGGCCTCGGGATGAGCATCCCTGGGTGGAAATAGAGGAAGAAAAAATTTGTGTTCATAATCTATTGGAACAAGAGATATTAAATATCAATGAAAATATGTTGGTGTTATAAATGAAAATAGCAGTTATATAAACAAACAAAGAAACAAACATATAAAGCATATGAGTGTTTCTAACAAAAAAAAAAAAAACAGGTGTATTAAGACAGGAGGAGTATGTCCTACAGGTGATTTGTGAAGCCCCACTCATGCATCATACCATGAGGCGATGCATTGTGTTTATGCTTTACTAAAAAAGATAGGTCTTTAATCGAGTTTTGAACTGAGAAAGTGTGTCTGAGCTTTAGACATCATCAGGAAGGCTATTCCAGAGTTTAGGAACCATAAATGAGAATGCTCAACCTCCTTTAGTAGACTTCGCTATTCTGGGAACTACCTAAAGCCCTGAGTTTTGAGACCTTATGCCTCATTCAGACTAGCAGCCACTTTGTAGCTGCCTGTCACTCTGGGTGGCAACCTGCTGCAAACGCAGGTCTGTGAGCACGAATGCAACTGGCCTCTAAGCGAGCTGAGAGAATCACATGAGCTCTACTGGTGCTCATATTGGCTTAATTTGCATAAAGTTAAAGGATTCTCAATTTTATCACATCGTTTAACACGCCCACCTGGTAGCCAACGATCGCTGTCACTCACGTAGACGGAGGTTGCTGGAAGTCACTCGCTCTCCGTTGATATGAACGGTCGTTTGTTGCTTTGCTGCAAGTCGCTTGTTGTGTGAATGAGGCTTTAAAGATCTGAATTCCACCTTGGAATTAAGATGATGATATGTGTCCCTGGACCACAAATAAGGGTAAAGCATTTGGCATTTTGATTTTAGAAAGTGGATTTAATATGCTGTTCCTTGGTGTATGGTTTGTTAGGATAGGACAATATTTGGCCGAGATACAACTTTTTACATTTGAGGGTGCAAAAACATCATACTATTGAGAAAATCACCTTTAAAGCTGTCTAAGTGAAGTCCTGAGCAAAGCAGATTACTTATAAAATTCAGAAGTTTGATATATCGATGGTAAGACATCTATGAAATGTCTTCATGTAACATGACCTTTACTTAATATCCCAATGATTTTTTTGGAATAAATAAAAATCTATAATTTTGGCACATAATAAGACTATGCAACATGAGATTGGTTTGTATGTTAAGGCTGATTTATACTTTTGCCTGGCGCTGCGTCGCAGATCTAATCTGGGGTCACCACAGCGGAATGAACCGCCAACTTATTCAGCATATGTTTTACACAGCGGATGCACTTCCAGCTGCAACCCATCTCTGGGAAACATCCATACACACTCATACACACACATACACTAGACACAATTTAGCCTACCCAATTCACCTGTACCAAATGTCTTTGGACTGTGGGGGAAACTGGAGCACCCGGTGGAAACCCACACGAATGCAGGGAGAACATGCAAACTCCACAAAGAAACACCAACTGACCCAGCCGAGACTTGAACCAGCGACCTTATTGCTATAAGGCGACAGCACTACCTACTGCGCCTCTGCGTCACCGTTTTTATAAACTTTCTAACAAAAAAATTTATTGGTGTTTCCAAATATGTAATGTAATATTAATCTTGACAAGCAGTTTTGGAGTATTTACAGTTTTCCTATTCAGACAGAATCCCTGACCATACTGCTCAAGAGGCCTTTCAAAGATGGCTGCCGAGTGATATGTCTTGCCTTAAAGGGACTTTGGTAAAAGTAATGTATCGTTACACATTATTCAAGTTTTCATCTCGAGTAAATTTCATTTAAAAGATGTTCTTTTATTTTGGTTTTAGAAATTAATTTCTCAACATTAAAAAGAACAATAATACTCAGTCATCACTGAAAATTGTTATTATAAATTTTATATATACTGTGTATAAAAAAAAAAAACATTTCAAAATGTTACTTTAGTGTTCTCAATGAAATAAAGACTTGGTGTGCTTTTATTATTATTCAGCAACAACACAGGCAAGAAAACTATGCTGAGAATGTAAAGCTGACATATAAAGTCATTGTATAGTCTGTTGGCGAACTTCATCGCTTATTCAGATCTAAAATAGCCCCTTTTGGCATCAGCTTAGAATTATGCTTAAAATTATGCACGCACACAGACACATGCTTGACCCTCCTCTCCACAAGTACAGATATGAGGGCTATTTTTAACCGTAATGGCTTTCATTTATTTGGAATATGTTTGAATATCTTCCACGAGCGCGTACGTGTTGAGGGTGTGTAAAAACCTGCCGTCTTTGTGCTTGTCAGTCTCTCTCCTCTCCTTGAAGTCATATATGCCGTCATCATTTTTCTCTCTGCTTTTCTCCTGCTGCACATGCAAAAATTGATTTATAAAGCACAGGCCTGGTTTCTCCTAAGTTTTTTTTTTTTTCCTGCATTTCTGTCAGTTGGTTCCGTCATGCTAATATGCTGGTACCTCACTAAAATTAGTTTACTGAAACAACACACTGACCAGATTTACATGCAACTCTGTCAATGCAGGTAAAGCATGTTTACAATAGCGCTCTTTATTTGGTGGTAGTGCTGCCAAAATGTAATATTTTGCAAATCTAACTTTGACTATTTAATTTGGTATAGACTCTGATATTGTGCTGTATTTGGACTGTAACACTTATTTTTGCTGCACAAGATGAAAACATGCCTAATATAATGAGTAATAATACGTTTGAGATATATTTGTAATGTGGTATATTATTTAATTGACTTGTTCTTGTGATAATTTAATTCAAGTTTATTTGTATCTGCTTGTTAATTCGTGATGTATGAACTATGTTTCCGGGTCCAAGTTGATCTTCATTTAAATTGAGAAAATATTTGTTTATGACCACTTTTTAGTCATATCAAACATTACAGTGAATTTTATATAAAATAATGGTGTACACAACAGTCAATACACGTCTGTGATAAAAAAAAATGTAATTAAATTAATTCTAGCGTTTATTTTGGCAACGCTTTACTTAATTTGTAAAAAAAAAAAAATCACTTTCTCTCTCTTTCACTCTCTCTCTCTCTCTCTCTCTCTATATATATATATATATATTTATATATATATATATATATATATATATATATATATATATATATATATTTATATATATATATATATATATATATATATATATATATATATATATATATATATATATATATATATATATATATATATACATATGTATATATAGCGATCGTGATCGTGATTTTCGAAAGTATTACATCACTTTGTAAACATTTATTATTACCATTTGTTGAGTCTCCCACATACAGATAGAGTGATTGGACCTAGAAGCCGCTTTGCGTGACGTCACACTTAACAACAGGATATAGTTTTCACAATAATTATTTTTCAAAGCAGCTTTGCAAATGGTTCACAGAATTGCATTACAGTCAAAATCCGAAAGTTAAGGTGTTGTGCATAGGGTCGAGAAGGGCTCTGCGATATCTATATATATTTATAAAATTTATATATATATGTATATATATATATATATATATATATATATATATATATATATATATATATATATATATATATATATATATATATATATATATATATATATATATATACTTGTTGATGGTGTACTACATACCTAAAGCATTCACTCAATGTCATTATCTAATTTTTGGCAGAAGTGGCATTTAGCGGCTTTTGCATCTGAACTCTTTAAATGTAATTACGATATAGTCAAAATCTCATTATAATCGCATATAATCCATGTAAACATACTAAACTAACCAACCCAGGCTCATTCTGAAAACGTAGGCCCGTGGACGTTTCTGGAGACCGCAAAATACATCCCGGGAGGTACGTATTTTTGCAGTTTTTGTTTTCGTGAATCCGTGAGAGGCCACTGTGTACACTTTTTCGCATCTCAAATTTCACTCGCGAGTACCGTTCGCGCCCGTGCTGTTCTTGCGTAAACCTACCAGAGGGACCGTCTGTCCAACTGGCTGAATGATTGACTGGGCGAACGGCCAATCGGCTGACCTACCTTCCTCCTTCCCTGAACCCAACCAATTTTACCAATTGACTCGCCCGCCTGCTTACTTCCCCAAACCCAACCAACCATTTACAAAAGCCGTCCAGAAAAAGAAAAGTCCTCGTCTGATTTTTACCACGTTTTCGGATTTTACCACATTCTCAGCCTGTTATGAACTCGTTCACTTTATTTATTGGATTCTGTTTTTGTCTTACCTGATTTCTGGAACCGCTCTTCCCTGGACTCGAACCCGGTCGTCGAGCTAACTGGATAAACTGGTTACAGCGGGAAAGTCCTCCACACAGAGGTAAGCGGTCAGCCGGTAAATGCGAAAAGGAATGATGTCATACCACCCCGTAGCGTTCTCTTAAAAAATGAAATGCAGCCATAGGTACCTCCGGTTGCATAATTCGATGTCTCCAAAAACGTCCGCGGGACTACATTTTCAGAAACTAACTTAATGTCAACTGTGATTTGTTTAATTGGGGTCGGTAGATCTATAGTACATATTTATTTTCAACAATGACACTTATATTAAACTGATTCATAATTTAACAATCTAGAACAAAAGCAACCTTATGTGAAACTGAATGTGTCGAATGAACTAAACTTCATATATTAGAGTTTTTGATTATTGCCTGTTTTCTTTATAAAGCTGCCTTGAGACCATTTTCATGGTTTAAAGCATTAAATAAAAGTGACTTGATTTTTTTTTTTTTTTTTGAATACCAGGCGATGTGCTGTGTGTATTTGGAGGTGGATGTGATCACGAGAGCTGCTTTTGATCCAGAAGGGCCGTGTCTTGCTTCATGGGTTTTCTGGGTGATTTGGAGCCCAGAGGCAGTGCAGGCTGATACAGCATGTGTGTGGGAGAGAGAGAGAAACGAGAGAGCGGTTTCATGTGTGAATTTCAGACCTCAGGGATGCTCACAACGACCTCTGATTAGCACCGGATCGGCAGGTTGTTTTCCAGAAAATGTTTTTGACTTCATCTCTGGTGTGGGAAGAAGAGGAAAGTGCTCAGAGTACTGTGAATTTACACCGTCTAATTACACGGGCACTGCACAATTTTGGTCGCAACTGAAAAAATAAATCAAATACAGTATTACAGAAAAACAAGTGTTTAAAAAAGCTGTAGTAGCAAGAAATATAACACTTTTTGTATTTTTATTTTGAACAGAATGTGAGTGTGTTTGTTTGCTAGGTAGCAAAATGCATCTGATGCACTGAATTCAGTATTAAAATCTAGTGTTTTTAGATCATTTATAAATGTAAAACAAGTGAATCAATTCTAGAATAAGCATCTAGAGCGAGGAATTTAATATATAGCTAATAAATGACATGCAATTAATGCTAGCATTTATTTTTGTTACACTTTCCCTGAAGAGGTGTTCATAAGATTGACATAAAATCTTCATAATCATGACATTATATGTCTTGAATGTAACTGAGATTTTATTCATGCTTATTCAATCATTGGATTTCTTGTCGACTTAGTCCCTATATTAATCCGGGGTCGCCACAGCGGAATGAACCGCCAATTTATCTAGCAAGTTTTTCCGCGGCGAATGCCCTTCCAGCCACAACTTATCTCTGGGAAACATCCACACACACACACACATTCATACACTTAGGACAATTTAGCCTACCCAATTCACCTGTACCACATGTTTTTGGACTGTGGGGGAAACCGGAGCACCCTGAGGAAACCCACGTAAACCCAGGGAGAACCTGCAAACTCCACACAGAAACGCCAACTGACCCGACGTTCAGTGACCAAGCGACCTTCTTGCTGTGATGCGACAGCACTACCTACTGCGGCACTGCATTGCCTATTCATGCTTATAACAACTGTTATTAAGTGACATTTGCTCAGTTATGTAATTTTAAAAGAACAATGACGTTGTTTGTCATGACAACTTGACATAAACAAATACATCACAACTATTCATTATCTTAGCTTGTCATAAATATATCATAAAAATGACTGTCATTAGGCCTTCATAATTGTGCCATTAATATTTTTCACAGATGTTTTGCTGTCTTGGTAATGTCAAGTTGTACTGACAAAAAGAAAAGATTTGTAAAGACAAAATCTGGTTGTGATGTCAAGTTGTGAAGCATCTATAATATCATAACTGAGCGAATAAAAACGACTTAGAGCCATGGCTAAAATCTCAATCACATTCATCGAGTGTCTTGTCATGATTCTAAAGGTTTCATGAAACTCTTATGAACACCCCTTAAGTAAAGTGTTATCCTTTATTGTCTTTTGAAACATCTGTAAGGCTTGAAGCTTACGCTGCTCTTCTGGACCAATAATCGGAAACAGAAAGCAGTTGAAGGATGGCGTGTTTAAATCCATTATTTATCTGACTCCATTGTAATTAATCTGACTCCATTAAAGTTGTTATCATCATTGATAAAGAGAAAGAATCTCAAAGCTTAAAGCAGGCAAAGTTGTTTATTAAGTTACATGATCAAATATAGAGACATTAGAATGAAACAAACTAACATACTGTATAAAGAAATTAGCTGTAAAAAAAAAACTAATTTTACAGAAAGTATCCTTAAATTTTTTTACAGTAAATTTTTGTCATTTCACATTATATTCAAAACTTAGTAAAATGACAACCAATCTCTCTAAATTAAACGTTTGACTTTCATTTTAGTTACTTTATTATTTAAGACAAATTACTGACATTTGTGTTTTTTAAACAGGGAAATTACAGTATTATTTAAACAGTATTTTTTCTGTTATTTTAAATTATATTCAAAAGTTCGTAAAAATTACAAACATTATTTGTAAATTAACGGCTTGACTGTTATTTTATGTACTATATAAGTAATGACAAATAACAGCAATTTGTCTGTTTACAAAAAAATGACATATTATTTACAGTGGTTTTTCCTGTTTTTTAAGTACATTTAAAATTGCGTCAAATTAAAGTAATAAATTGTAATTACTTGCTCTGTAAAAAAAAAAAAAAAAAAAAAACGTAAAAAAAAAAGGTCAAATGACTGGCAGCTATGGCTGCCAAACAAAAACCATAAAATTAAGGTAAAATTTCTTTGTTGAAAAAAAGTGCAAAAAATAATAAATCTACAGATATTTTCATTAAAATGTTTACAGAGAAACACTGTTATTTTACAGACTTTTCCTAGATTATTACGATCAAATCCATTTAATAAAGTAACACACCAAGAGTGCTCACATACACCTGTTTCAGATTCCGCTAATTGCACACACACAGTCGGAGGATCGTTATGAACTGATGACATGCACTTTAAAAGCAGCACAGATGCATGCACCAATTGTCTAGTCTTGTTATACTGCTACTGTGAACATTATGACGTGGTTCTCTTCTTTTGCCTTGTTTTGTTTGTTAATTGTTTACGTTGTTTGCTGCCGGGACTGACCATTTGCCTGTTATTTGACCATGACTCTGGATTCCCTGCAAAATGTTACATCTGTTTGCCCCTGTGTTGACTGTTGCTTGCCTTTGGATCTGCACTCATTTGTCAGCGTCCCCTTCATGTTAAAGTTCCATTTCATTTAAGATCTGTAACTGAATCATTCTATATTATTTAAACCTCTACATGTTTTACATAAACACTATTGTGAGAATTTTAATCAGTTGTATCTCGTTTGTTGTTTTTTCCAAATATTTTTGATCCAAAATTAAACTGTTAAATTACGATCATGAGCATGTCTTGGCATGTTATTAAAGGTGTTTAATCGTAATGATTTAGGGAAAATTCTTTTAAATAACATTGTTTTCTCTTGAACTTTTAGTGCAGTCACTTTATTGATGATGTTTGATCATAATAATCTAGGAAAAGTCTGTAAAATAACAGTGTTTTTCTGTAAACATTTTAATGAAAATATCGGTAGATTTATTATTTTTTGCACTTTTTTTTAACAAAGACATTTTACCGTAATTTTATGGTTTTTGTTTGGCAGCCGTAGCTGCCAGTCATTTGACCTTTTTTTTTTATGATTTTTTTTTCTTACAGTGTAACATATGCACTGCTGAGCAACAAAGACAGTGAAACTGCCTTTGTTAGCATATGAGGCTACGCACTGGTGTGCGGGAGAAAAAGAGTAAAAGCCATTCTCCCAGATCAACAGTTACCTTTCCCTATTATACCCTGAGCAAAGCATTGTCAAACATGAGTGAAAAACCAACCCCCAAAACCAGCTGAACGTGAGAGCAAAGTTGAAGAGATGAAGTGGGGGAGAAGTACATTAACATACTTTCCTCAGGCCATGACCCAACAATAGTAAATATATTGTAGATTGAAATACAATTAATCAATGTCTCTGTTGATTTCATCACTACAACACTGAAGTCATAAACTGTCAAATGACACCAAACATGACAAAGTTTTCTGAAGGAAGAACACAAGCAGATGAATTGTGTATGGTGAAGAGCACATGGTTACTGTAAGCAAATGGCAGAGATGTGTATCAGAGCTGTGAGGAACTCTGCCTCACCAGGAGGACCCATCCCATGCTTGGAATGTCTCAGTAGTCCTTCATTAGCATTCAAGGAAAAGTATATAATATTTTCTCAGCTTACACATCCAACATGTGATAACTGAGCAAATGAGATTTTATGACACATAAGCATGCCTAAAATCTCAATCACATCCTTTGCATTTGTCATGTCGTGATTCTAAAGATTTCATGACAGGGTAACACTTTACAATAAGGTTCATTAGTTAATGCATTTACTAACATGAACTAATCATGAACAACACTTGTACAGCATTTATTAATCATAATTGAACATTTACTAATGTATTATTAACATCCAAGTCCATGCTTGTTGATATTAGTTAATGCACCGTGAGTTAACATGAACTAACTGTCACGTATAAAATAATGTTCAGGTGAATCCAAGTGCGAGTTAACAAAAATAATATTTATTGACACCGTCAAACAAAAAGCAAGGAATGAAAGTAGTGCTAGTGCTAGGAGAGATCGGGCAGGAATCAGGCAGGAAACAGGGTCCAGAAAACAGTCCTTAGATCCTAAGCACAGACAGAATAGCACACTAATATATATATATATATAACCATATATAGGCCCGAATATGAGCCTCAGCTGGCGAGCTCATCAAGCCAGCAGAGTGACGTCATCACACGTGATCAAAAAAGATACACGTGGAGAACAAAAACAAACCAACATGATCAAACAGACACTCCGGAAGAGCGCACAAACCTGCAACCGTGACACTAACAATGAACAACTGTATTTTCATTCACTAACGTTAACTAACATGAACAAATACAGCAGTAGATGTATTTGTTCATTGTTTGTTCATGTTAGTAAATGCATTAATTAACACTAACTAATGAACCTTATTGTAAAGTGTGACCCATGACAGTCGTATGAACACCCATTTAAATTTAAAGTGTTATCTTAATTTTTGTGTTTGAAACATCAAGACAAACAATTTATTAATTTATTTCCTGTCATGGGTGTTATTGCTTTCTATTACCTTCAATTATATGTAACACCACTTCACTGAATATGCCTTTTTTAAATCCTAACACGTAATGAGGCGTTCTGCGAAATAATAATTCGTAAAGAACATCAACAGAGAAAAAAAAACATCAAATGCAAATGCCACCGCAGTTGTAGAATGACCCGCCTGTTATTTTAATATCAGTAGTGAGTGTATTTATGTTCAGACATGATTGTTTTTTTCCCTGTCTCTCATTTTCCGTTTTGACTTCCGCTTTTTTGTTGTCTTCTCTTTGTTTCGCCTTTTCTCTGTATATTTTTTTCTACCTCTTCTGTGCCTGTGTCTTCGATTGATACAACAGAAACACACACACACACGCGCACAAACACACACAAACACACACAAACACACACACACCATCTGCTGGGTCACATCTGAGGACTGTCAGAGTCGCTGTATTGTTACACTCGCGTATCGCCAGGGTCTGATGTATGTTTCATGTGTTTTTTTTTATTTATCATTTTTGTTTTTTGCAGCTCACTCCTGTTGGCACCACTATCTTTACCGGCTTCTCAGGAAACAATGGAGCCACGGACATTGACGACGGACCAAACGGACAGATTGAATACGCCATTCAGTATAACCCAAATGACCCGGTACTTCATTTGATCAGGCAGAGCTTCTGCAGTTACACTAAACTTCTTCATTGTGATTAATGATTTAGCAGCGTTTTCCAGGTGCCTTCTGTTTGTGGTGTTGTATTATAGGAAATACTGTAAAAAATAAAATAAAATCCTTGCTTTGTTAAACATCAATTAGGAAATATTTGAAAAAGAGCAGGAAGGCTAATAGTTTTGACATTTGTTTTGACATTTTTTTAATATTTGTAATTGCTTTTAATAATGCAGTTGTAAAACTTTGACTTCCTGCTTTTATTTTAGTTTTGTAACCTTGCCTTGATTAGTAAAAATATATCAATTGTGTTATTAATTACTGCACATATACATTCACTGGCCACTTTATTATGTACACCTTACTAGTACTGGGTTGGACCCCCTTTTGCCTTCAGAACTGCCTTAATGCTTTGTGGCCTAGATTCAACAAGGTACTAGAAATATTGCTCAGAGATTTTGGTCCATATTGACATGATGGCATCACGCAGTTGCTGCAGATTTGTTGGCTAAATGTTCATGATGCAAATCTCCCGTTCCACCACATCCCAAAGGTGCTCCATTGGAATGAGCTCTGGTGACTGTGGAGGCCATTTAAGTACAGTGAACTCATTGTCTTGTTCAATTAACCCGTTTGACATGATTCGTGCTTTATGACATAGCGCATTATTCTGCTGGAAGTAGACATCAGAAAATGGGTACTGGGTGGCCATAAAGGGATGGACATGGTCAGCAACAATAGTCAGGTAGGCTGTGGCATTGACACGGTGTTCAATTGGTACTAATGGGCCCAAAGTGAAAATATCTCTCACACCATTACACCACCACCACCAGCCTGAACCATTGATACAAGGCAGGATGGATCCATGCTTTCATGTTGTTGATGCCAAATTTTGCGCCTACCATCCGAATGTCGCAGCAGAAATCGAGACTCAATCAGACCAGGCAACGTTTTTTCATTCTTCAATTGTCCAATTTTGTTGAGCTTTGTTGTGGTCTTCTGCTGCTGTAGCCCATCTCCTTCAAGTTTTGAAGTGTTGTGAATTCAGAGATGCTCTTCTGCATACCATAACAAGTGGTTATTTGAGTAACTGTTGCCTTTCTATCAGTTGGAATCAGTCTGGCCCTTCTTCTCTGACCTCTGGCATCAACAAGGCATTTGTGCCCACAGATCTGATATTTTCTCTTTTACGGACCTTTTTCTGTGAGCCCTAGGGATGGTTGTGCATGAAAATCCCAGTAAATCAGCAGTTTCTAAAACTCTCAGACCAGCCACAACCATGCCACATTCTGAGTCGTCTAAATCACTTTTCATCCCCATTCTGATACTCGGTTTGAATTGCAGCAGTTCGGCTTGATCATGTCTACATGTCTAAATGCACCAAGTGATTGGCTGATTGAAAAATTTGCATTAATGAGCAGTTGGACAGGTGTACCTAATAAAGTGGCCGGTAAGTGTATTTGTGATAGATATAAAAATGTGAGAAGTGTAGTACTTCACTAGTGTGAGTTGTGACATACTATATAAAACTAATGTCACAATTGCCACCAGTTTCCTCTGTGGGACGGCACTTAAATGAACAAATCAATATATGAGAAACAGTAGACTTTATTCAGCAAAATTGAACATGCAGACTGATGTTTTATTTAAAATCTGTCTTCTTCTGTGTCCCTCTCAGATGTCAAACAGGACGGTGCGGATTGCTGGGACGCTGTCTGGTAACATTGTTTTGGCAGAGCGGCTGAACTACGAGGAGAGAACTCGATATCTAATTATAGTCCAGGCCAATGTAAGATTATTAACACATAAATATCCTTCACTGTCATTGGATGTTCTCTCAGTGTTCTTGTTCTCGTAATACGTTTAAGAGGACTGTTTCAGCTTAAGCTGTTTTGACAGGCTTTTGATTACCACAGATAGTCACTCTAAAATTGTTAACAATAATGCTCTTATGGAAAGGCTGTCTGGCCAAGGCATAAAGTTTAAACATTTTAAATCACAGAGTGTGTGGCTTTTAGTTTGATGTGCCCTTGCTTGTATTTATTTATTTATTTATTTATTTATTTATTTATTTATTTATTTATTTATTTATTTATTTATTTATTTATTTATTTATTTATATTTGTTTATTTATTATTATTCATTCATTTCTTTCTTTCTTAATGCATTTATTCCTTCATTTGTTTAGCTATTTTATTATTCTATTTTATAAATTGTATTTATTTATTTTTTTAGATATTATTTATTTATTTGTTTGTTTGTTTGTTTGTTTGTTTATTTGTTTGTTCGTTCATTTTTTATCCCTTTATTCATTTTTGATTTTTATTTATTTAGTTATGTTCATCTTATTATTAATTCATTCCTTTTTATTTATTTAAATATTATTATTTGTCTATATATTTATTCATCTATTTTTTACTCTATTTTATAATGATTTAGTCATTTTTTTTAGTTTTATTTGGATGTTATATTATATTATATTATATTATATTATATTATATTATATTATATTATATTATATTATATTATATTATATTATATTATATTATATTATATTATATTATATTATGTATTAATTCATTTATTTAATTATTTATTATTATGATTATTGTTATTAATATTATTTATTAGTTCAATCATCCTTTAATTTATTTATTCATTTATTCTTTCTTTATTAATTTATTCATGCTTTTATTTACTTATTTATAAATTTATGTATTTTATTTATTTGTTTATTTGTTTATTTATTTGTGTATAGTAGTTTGCAAGTGTTTAAGAGCACTTGTGGCTTTAGTACAAGATTGCATTTGTAAGTCTACATATTAGCGTTATGGAGTGTATTAGATTTTGCATTTGTGTTTAGGGGTTGGAATTTGTGCTTGGCTGGTTTTTGCTTGAGAATTTATAGTGTGATTTTGAGTTTGAATTATGTGAGTGTGAGTTATGTTTTTTATGTTAGCATAGGTAAGTTTGAGTTCTCAGTTCAATGTTTGAGAGATTTTCAGTTTTAGTTTGATTGGATTTATGAGTTGAGTTTGCCTTGAAGTATAAATTGTGCTGCTTATTTATGTTGGTGAATTTATCGATGTGTTTGAATTTGCACTTGCTAGTTTTCATATGAGATTTTTTATTTATTTATTTATTTTTTGGGAAGGGGGGGGGGTTGTATCTGCCATAGAGAGTTGTTTTATATTTATGCAGATTGACTTTAGGAGTTTTCTTATTTGAGTTTGTGTGTTAAGTTCAAATTTACACTTGCAAATTTATTTATACAAATGTTTGAGTTTGCATTTAGGACTTTTTTGAATTTGCTTTTGAAATTTGAGGTTGAAGTTGCACGTAGATGATAAGGATTTTTAATTTTATTTTTGCGTTTTGAGAATTTGCAACTACACAAGTATCTTGATATTGTGCTTGCAAATATATGTAGAAGAGTTTTTTAAGTTTGCTTTTACAAGAGTTTTTGAGCTTGCATTTTAGGCTTTTATTTTGCTTTTGTGATATTAAATGTAAGTTTTATATACTTGTGAGTTTAGAAAAATTATACTTGTGAGTTTACATTTTTTTAATTTGATTTAAGTTTGCAAATCTGAGTTTATTTTACTTGATTTATTAGATTAAATGCCATACTTTTATTATACAAAATATATTTTAGTATTCAGAATGATTATACTTTTTATTATTCAAAATTATACTTGAGAAATTTGCATCTTTTAGTTTGTATCTGAGATTTTTTTATTTAAATTTGAAATTACAATTAAAATCTTAATTAAAAAAATTAAATAAATAAATCTTATGTTTTCAAAATTCAGCTTTCAAGCAATACCATTGTCCACTTATGTTGTATCATTATAAACATTTTTGTTTTTTAATCAAAATTACAGCCTTTTTATTTAGCAGCATTCCCCATGTGATGTACTTTGTGTTTTTCCCCCATAATATTTCCATAAAGTAAAGCCAACCCTAAAAATAGGCATTAAGTTGTGCTAGTAATGGAAAGGTTATAGGTTCAAGGAGTGAGCCGCGTTCACACTGAATAAATATGCCTGCTAAATAAGTACTTACTCTGTAACCTTTCCGGTAGATTAAAATAATATAACCTTGAAACTTTGGTCAAGCGCTGTTGAGCCTGTTCGGTTGCCAGTTTTGCACAATGCGCTCTTTAAAATTCCAGGCAGCTCCCCATATCTGTCACTGAATAACTGGCATCCTGATTCACTTCCAAATGCATCCCTCTACCTCACACGAGCTGCATACACAACTAGCCCAAAGCCGTCTGGAACAGCAGCCCGTTGAGGTGTCCAGACCCCAGAAGGCCCTGAGTGTGTTTTCATAGAGCCAAATGACTCAAATAAATGCCTTACATCATGGCGTCTACAGCTCTCCTTGAAGAAAATCAAATCATTTTAGGATGTTAAAAATTAGGGGATGGGGTTGTCACTGAGTTTGTTTCTCATTTTCTCTGAAATCTTGTTGGAGGATTAAATGCTCAACCCCAGAATCACATTAGATTTTATTATTTAAAAACTAACATTAAATGCAGACCATGATTATTGAAATTTAGTTAGAATCATTACGTGTAGTACATTATAATAGTAGAAGAGTGCAGATGCAAAAACTGCCTGAAATTTTTTTCCAAAATCTATTCATTTTGGCTTAGTCTCTATTTCATAGCCACAGTGGAATGAACCGCCAACTATTCCAGCATACGTTTTATGCAGCAGATGGCCATCCAGCTGCAACCTAGTACTGGGAAACAGCCATACATACTCATTCACACACACTGTAAGAAATATCTGTAATTTTACAAATTTTAAGCGTAAAATTAAAGAAATTTACTGTAAAATAACCGCGATTAAATTACAGAAATTTACCATAAAATATTGTACGTAAAGTTAAAGAAATTTCCTCAATTCAATTTCCTGTAAGTTTCTGTAATTTATCGTCTGTTGTTTCACAGTAAATTTCTGTATTTTAATGGCCATTATTTCACTTTTTTTTTTTTTTTTAGCAATGGATTACATCACGGCCAATTTAGTTTATTCGATTCCCTTATAACGCATGTGTTTGGACTGTGGGGGAAACCGGAGCACCTGAAGGAAACCCACGCAAACACATGGAGAACATGCAAACTCTACACAGAAATGCCAACTGGTCCAGCCGGGACTCAAACCAATGACCTTCTTGCTGTGAAGCGACAGTGCTAACCACTGAGCCACCGTGCCACTTTCTTCCAAAATTCTTATTTTTTGTATGTGACTGTGTATATGACCATGAATTGTTTATTTATTTATTTATTTATTTTATTACCTTTAAAGGGAAATAACTGAACATAAACAGTGGAGGCTGAAATAAATGCTAATTTTGGGAGAACATTTAATAGAGCATTTAGAGGTTTTTTAGCATCAGAACTCATATTTTACATATGTGTTTAAGATTTTCTCTCTTAATTAGTTTTAAAAAGTTCTGAAAATTTGTTGAAAGTTTATGTTCGTGCTTATGGATTTTTTGTTCGTTTTATTAGGTTTTATTTAAATTTTTTTGTGTGTGCGCAAAATATGTTCTAAATGCTCTAAATGTTTTATACGCTACTCTCTTTTCCTTTCAGAACTATTTTTTACAGTACACTAAAAAAATGGTTTATTGCAAATTGTTGCAAACAAGAATAGACAAATTCAGTTGAGCATTGCTACATTTACATTTGTTAAATTCAGCTTGTATAAAATGTTTGCAACCACTTACCTTAAAAATTTTATATTTTTTTTCAATGTAGGTACAGAAAAAACAATGACACTCAAGATCTTATAGACAAAAATTGTAACTACAATATTAAGACCCAGTACCAATTGCACCAAAAATAAAAAATACAACAAAATAAAACAAAAAAAATTTAAAATAAATAAACTTATTATTATTATTATTATTGTTATTATTATTATTATTATTATTATTATTATTATAATTGTATTTAGCATTAGTAATTAAAGAAAAGAAATTATTAGCATTAAAGAAAACAAGCTGGCAAATGTGTTCATGTAATTGAATGTGTATTGACACACCTATTTTGGTGCTGTTTTTGGTTACTTCACTATGTAAACACAGCTTTTCTCTACAAATACATGTCATCGGGTGGTTCCCAGCCTACCTTAAGTGTTTCAAGCCTTACCACAACACTCTTCAGTTGGTGGTTCACAGCTAAGCCATTGCCCATCTGCTCATGGCTTCCGGCTTTTCTCCTCTCTCTTACTCTACAACGTATTTTATTTTATTTTGACTTATTTTATTTTGTTTTTTAATATGACATGATATGATATGATAACTTTTCTATTTTTTCTCATCCACTGTTTTTATTGTTACCATATCCCTCTATGTGTTCTATCTTCTATCCGAAGGTTGTATCTAAAGGTTTGTATCTATATTAAAATGTCAACTTTTGTTTCTTTATTGTCCAGGACCGGGCTCCATATCCAGGAACGCGGCGCACAGCTACCACTACTCTGACTTTGGATGTTTTGGATGGAGATGACCTGGGCCCCATGTTCCTACCGTGTGTGCTGGTCAACAACACGCAGGACTGTAACCCCGTCACGTACCGAGTGGCTATTCCTGAGCTCACAGACCCAGTAAGAAAACACAGACACAACGACAAAGGTCCTGAAACTCTTTAGTTAAATGCATAGTTACACTACGTAACGTTATGATAAAGTGCAACCATTCAATGCCATCAAACTTCATCCATTAATATATTTAGAAAAACTGAAAAAAGCCATGTCAGGGTGTGTAGAAACTTTTTCCAGACCACTGACAGTAAAGCCTTTTTACTTGCTTTATTCATGTAGTCAAGTTTTGATCACATTGAGGCATTCGACATTTGCATATCAAAGATAAAGTTGGATTCTAGGGTTTATGATGGATTTACTTGCACTTTATTCTAATATATATATATATATATATATATATATATATATATATATATATATATATATATATATATATATATATATATATATATATATATATATATATATATATATGAATATGTCAGTGTGTGGCATGGCTTGGTAAAAATAAAGCTGGGAAAATGTCTTAACTTGACTGAAACACTTCACCTGTGACCCACCTAAGGCTGGAAAAAGCACAGTCTGAAAAAAACTTGAGAGCTTGAGATCAGGGGATGTGCGTGAGACTGTGAACTATCAAGAAAGAAAGAAACTATGCACTGTATGCGCATTAATAATTCAGATTCACACAGCAAGCCTATGGACCATTCACTGACAGGCTGATGTATACTACTATTCAAAAAGTTGGAGATCTGTAGGATTTTCCTTTTGGATGTTTTTAAGAGAACTCTCTTATGCTCACTGTGGTTGCGTGTTTCATGATTGAAGAAATGGTAAAAAAAAAAAAACTGCAATTTTGTGAAACATTAAGGGAGTTGTTGAATTATTCATAGTTTTTGTTAATATATAATTTGCTGAAAACTGTATATTTTTAATAGACTACAGGAATAAGAGATTTGCTTATTTACCCAGGTGTGTATACAGTGTGTGTGCATGTGTGTGTGTCTGTGTGTGTGTGTTTTATTTTATTTTTATGTATGTTGCATTAATAAATAGTATTATAAATGTCTTTTCTATCATTGTTATTGAGTCTTTATAGTCTAAAAAGTGGAATGTCCTGGCTGTTCCAATTGGCGTTTCTGTGTAGAGTTGCATGTACTCCCCATGTTGGCATGGGTTTCCTCCTGATACTCCGGTTTCCTCCACAGTCCGAAGACATGTGCTATAGGTAAATTGAATAAGCTAAATTGGCTGTAGTGTGTAAGTGTGTGGGGGGGGGGGGGGTGTGAATGAGTGTATATAGTAGATGTTTCCCAGTACTGGGTAGAAGCTGGAAGGGCATCAGCTGTGTAAAACCTATGCCAGAATAGTTGTTGGTTCATTGCGCTGTGGCAACCCTTGATGGATAGGGGATTAAGCCAAAGAAAAATAAATGAATGAATGGATTTTTGGGGGGCTGAAACTGATACCCAGTGCTTAATTTGTGAATTGAGAGGTCCCGGAACAGATCGGGGTAAATGATCTGGCATGTTATCAGAGGATGTAGAGGTGTCACGCACGAAAAGAAAGTAAAATTGCAGCAGACAGGGGCAGGGCCGGAGTGGGACTCCTTTTCAGCCCTGGAGTTTCAAGCATTAGACAGGCCAACCTTCGTTCACGACTGACTATATTAAAATAAGGTCATTTCCAAACAACGGCAGTAGCTGGGAGTTTTTTTTTTTCTCCATTATATAAGTTTTACTGAAAACAAATTTGTTTAATAAATTTAGAGCAGTCAACATATAGCACTGAGGTGCTTACAGCAACATAAGTTCCATTCCTGGCTCAAGGTCCTTTGCTCATCCTTCCCTTCTCTTTGCTCACCACAATGTTCTATCTATTAAATATTTAAAACACTGAAAAAATTATGCGTATTTCTAAAGGTGCTGTTGACTTGAAATTTTTACCAGATGTTGATAACCAAAGAAGTCTAAGTAGATTTTAAATGAAGTTATGTGTAATAAAATGAAATGACGCAGTAAAAAGGTATTGAACAAATGAAAGAAGGAAGGTGTAGAAAGGCAGTGAAAGCCCAGACAGCAGCTGAAATCTCTCAGTAGTTCTTCAGCAACCCTCTGTCCTTCATCAGTGTAAATGAATATTAGCTGCTTCAGTCCAACATCTGCATTGGCAGGATGATGAAGATGTAGTGGACATTTCAGCATACAATGATCCAAAACATAGGCAAGGAAGCTCTCAGATGCTTTTAGAGAAATAAAATGTAATTGTTGAATGGTCCAGCCTATCACCTGACTTGAATAGACGAGACCCACAGAACCATCAAGATTTTTACACTGTTGAAGTTTGAAAAGACTCATACCTGACAGTCGTCTTTAAGCTGCCTTATATATCATTGTATGTATATGTATATATGTATGTATGTGTGTGTGTGTGTATATATATATATATATATATATATGTGTATATATATATATATATATATATATATATATATATATATATATATATATATATATATATATATATATATATATATATATATATATATGTATATATATATATATATATATATATATATATATGTATATATATATATATGTATGTATGTATGTATATATATATATATATATATATATATATATATATATATATATATATATATATATATATATATATATATATATATTTATTTATATATATATATATATATATATATATATATATATATATTTATTTATTTATATATATATATATATATATATATATATATATATATATATATATATATATAGTGGTGCATCCCTAGGACACTTTGACCCCTTCACTGGACATTGTTTAGATCTTATACTGTGCAGCTTATAGCATCTGTGTCATTGTGTTGTTGTCAACCCTTAAATGTCACTCCTTTCATATTCTCCACCACATACGTTGCTCTTCTGACCCGTGCCTGGCTAAAGATGAGACTCATACAGCAGGGACAGGAAAGGTGAGAAAAGTTGGATTTAGAAGAGAAAAAGAAGCGGATGATGAAAGTTTGCTGGAACAGATTGAATGAGATCAGGGACATGGAGTAGAGACAAAACAGCATAAAAGCTCAAGGTTCATCACCCATCAAAGCCAAGACCTGATGATGGACAGACCTCTGAGGAGAGAGAAATCAAGAGTGTCCGGCATACACAGTTGAAGTCAAAATTGAAGTTTAAAATGATTTCCTGAGCCTTGTTTGATGGAGAACTGTTTTTTGTTTTTGGTTTTTTAATGGAAGGGCATTTACTGTGTAAAACATATGCTGGAAAAGGGGGTGGTTCATTACGCTGTGGCGACCTCTGAAATAGAGACTAAGCCCAAGTAAAATTCGTGAGTTTGCGTATGGTTTATTAGGATAGGAGTTAGGTTAGGCCAGAGTTTGATTTATTTTGGTGTAATTGTTTAAGACAAGGCGATGCAGTGGTGCAGAAGGTAGTGCTGTCGCCTCACAGCAAGAAGGTTGTTGGATCGCTGGTTCGAACCTCAGCTCAGTTGCCGTTTCTATGTGGAGTTTGCATGTTCTCCCTGCATTCGCGTGGGTTTCCTCCGGGTGCTCCGGTTTCCCCCACAGTCCAAAGACATGCGGTACAGGTGAATTGGGTAGGCTAAATTGTCCACAGTGTATGTGTGTGTGTGTGTTGATGTTTCCCAGAGATGGGTTGCGGCTGGAAGGGCATTTGCTGCGTAAAAACGTGCTGGATAAGTTGGCGGTTCATTCCGCTGTGGCGACCCCGGATTGGTAAAGGGACTAAGCTGACAAGAAAATGAATGAATGAATGATTGTTTAAGACAAATGAACGACAATATTAAAGAGAATCTGTTTTTGCTGGTTTGAGCTGCAAACTAGATTTGTTAGCAATATTGTCTGAATTAACGGAATTGTGAATGCTTGAATCCTTTTTTTTTTAAAAAAAAAAGGTAAAGGGTTTCTTTTAGGGGGTTAATAATTTTCACCCTGAATTTTTTTTTTTAATTAAAAACAGCTTTTATTCCAGTCAAACTAAAATAATTAAGACTTTTCCCAGAAGAAGAAAAACATATAACAGGAAATGCTGTGAAAATCTCCTTGGTCTGTTAAACAGCACTTGGGAAAATATTTGAAAAAGAATCGGAAATCGAATAATTTAGACGTCAACTGTATGGCTGATCTTTGCTTGTGTGGTAATTTATGCAAAAAATGTTTCCCAGTGCAGACGCTGTGCTCCCAAATGGCTTGCAGGTTCTGCACGGAATAAATGTGCTGCACATTTGCTTCATTTCAAGCCTTTTGACTTTCTCTTTTTGCACTCTTCAAGCTGCAGTTCTGCATTTTTACAGAGGCAGTGTCTCTTTGTCTTGTACTGCCATTTTCTGATAATCTCTCAAATTTACTAGGATTAGAGTGGGAGGGAAGACATTTCAGAAGTGATGTTTAGATTAGATGCAGTTGTTGGGGTATTACTGTACATCCTCCATTCATTCTGTTGATGTACTGCTACTCTCATGTCCAATGCATCTGCTTCTCTGCACTCCATTTGTAAGTGTGTGTAAAAACAGATGGACACTAGAAAGGTTCATCATTGTCTAGTGTCTGCACTTTCTGTCTCTTTCTCAGTGTAATGAATGATAAAATGTGTTTGTACTGATTTAAAATCAATATTTTTCATTTCTGTCTGAACGCTTGTTAATTGATCCGGTTGTTCATTCATTATTTATTTATTTATTCATTTATTTATTTTCGTTTTTCCTTTTGTTTTTCATTCTTTATTTTTATTTACTGTTGTTCATTCTTTTTCTGTCTTCAGTTTTTCTTTTTTTGATTATTTTTTATTCTTTCATTCTTTATTTTGAGCTTGTTTATTTTTATTTCATTCATTCGTTCTTGTTTGTTGGTTTTTTATTTTCTTCTTTATGTTTTTTACATTACAATTAATAGATATGCATTAATTCTTTCTTGGGCGATGCAGTGGCGCAGTAGGTAGTGCTGTCGCCCCACAACAAGAAGGTTTCTGGTTCGAGCCTGGGCTAGGTCAGTTGGCATTTCTGTGTGGAGTTTGCATGTTCTCCCTGCGTTCGCGTGGGTTTTCCTCCAGGTGCTCCAGTTTCCCCCACAGTCCAAAAACATGTGGTACAGGTGAATTGGGTAGGCTAAATTGTCTGTAGTGTATGAGTGCATGGATGTTTCCCAGAGATGGGTTGCAGCTTTCACTTTTTCTATGTCTGTTTTTCATTTATTTGTTTATTTTATTTTATTTTTATTTTTCATTATTTCATTCTTTATTCTTTCGTTTTTCTGTTTTTTATTTATTGATTTTGTTTGTTTTTTGTTGTTTGTTTGTTTGTTTATTTGTTTATTTCCAGTTTTTACATTCTTTTTCTATTTTCTTAGTTTTTCTTTCTTTTTTCTCTATTTTTTATTATTTTAATTTCTGATTCATTTTCTTTTATTTGTTTGTTTGTTTCCTGTTTGTCATTTTTTCCCTTTATTTGTTATTTATTTTTTTCATTATTTCATTTTTTATTCTTTCTTTCATTTTTATTTTTTGCTTTTTGTTTTACTTTCTTTTTTCTTTTTTGTTTCTAGTTTTTATTTATTTATTTGTTTGTTTGTTCATTTATTTTCAGCTTTCACTTTTTTTTCTTTCTTTCTTTCTTTCTTTCTTTCTTTCTTTCTTTCTTTCTTTCTTTCTTTCTTTCTTTCTTTCTTTCTTTCTTTCTTTCTTAATTTATTTATTTATTTATATTCCCTGTTATTCTTTTTTTAACTTTCCCCCCTTATTTTTATTTCTTTTTTTCATTCTTTCATTCTTTCTTTCTAACTTTTACATTTCTCTTTCTTTTTGTTTTTCTTTCTCTTACACTCCTCTTAAAAATAAGCTCATGTAATAACTACTGTTATCTGGCATGAAATGGTGTGTAATAATGTGATGCAGTGATGGTACTTAACAATCGAAAGTTGAAATATCCTTACGTTTTTAATTCAAAGATGTCATCCAGTTATTATTTAATTAAAAAAACGTCAAATTCATATGCTATATTCGCGAACATCCCCTTTACATGCTTCATAATGTGTTTCAGAGGCTATTTTTAACCCAACATTGGCCAGTATGAAGTGTGTAGTGCACAGAATGGAGTAAGCATAATTCCAGTGTTCCATTCCCAACATAGTTTCCCTCTCATTTCTTTGGCAGGAGTAGCGGTAATTAATGAGGTCACATATTTCACAATTAGAGCTGGGATATGGTTGGAGAGTCTTTTTTCCTGTCTCCAGGCTCAGATTAATCGGCCTAATGTCTGCTGGAGGGGGGATTATGGGTAGTTTTAAATGTCTCAGGTGGGCAAGAATTCTGATTTAGCGCGCTCACATACTTAACACCGAGCGGTTGTATTTACACTGCCATTTTAATGAAGCAGCCATCCCAAAGGAGAGGCCTCTTATTATCGTATCTGTTGGAGACTGTGTTTGTCTGCATGAAATGTACACTCATCTGTAGTGTGCACATTAATACAGTCAAGTGTCCCAAGAGTCGCGTTTAGCCCAGGGGAAAACGTACACTTCTGCTGTGGATGCTCTCTTTGAAAACTCGAGCCTTAATGGAGATCTCTGAATGTATTATTTATGCAGCAGCTTTGTTTCAAATGTTTCCAACATTTGTTCTTTTGGGGAGAGACTTTAAGTAGACCACTGCTGACATGCATAGCAAGCATGTGCTCTTAAATATAGAGCTTTTTTATTGGCATCTATTATTCCATGGAAACTTTTAATATCCATGGAAACTTTTTATTGAACATAAGTTTTTTTTTTTTTTTTAAGTGTCAAAAAGGATAATTATTCATTTATTCATTTTCTTTTCAGCTTAGTCCATTTAATAATCAGGGGTCACCACGGCGGAATGAACCTTCAACTTATCCAGTTTATGTTTTATGCCTCATTCAGACTAACTGCGACTTTGTAGCTGCCTGTTGCTCTGTGTGGTGACCTGCTGCAAATGCATATACAGGTATAAACAGCACAAATACAACTGGCCTCTGAGCGAGCTGAGAGAGGATCATGTGAGCTCTACTGGTGCTTCTATTGGCTGTTGCTCAAGAAAGTTGCTCTTCATTTGCTTTGACCTGAAGGATTCTCTACTTTGTATAGTTGCTCAACATGCCCACCTGGTCGCCCAAGGTCGCTGTCACTCGCGTAGATAAAGGTTGCCGGAAGTTGCCCGCTTTCTGTTGAAATGAGTGGTCATGTCGCTTATAGCGCATGTCTTTGGACCCAGAGGAAACCCACGCCAGCAAGGGGAGAACTTGCAAACTCCACACAGAAATGCCAACTGACCCAGCCGAGGCTCGAACCAGCGAACTTCTTGCTGTGATGCAACAGCACTATCCACTCTGCCACCGCGCTGCCCTATTGATAATTATTATTTTTTTATAATAGTTATTTTATTATTATTATTATTATTATTATAAGTAGTAGTAGTAGTATTAGTAGTATTTATTTATTGTATTTATTTTTATTTTTTCATAGTTCTTCTGTTCTCAAAATAGTTATTCTGTGGAAAAAACTTTGAAATGAAAGTTTTTTAAACCTGTTGAACCTAGTCATAAGGAAGCATTTATGATACCATGTTTATAGTATTTGTACCATTCATTTATTAATATTAAGTCATACAGCATTTATTTTTTGGTTAATGTTAGTTTTAAAATGAAAGCTATACATTAATAATACATGAATTAAATATTGACTTGCATATCAAGTACAGACATACAGGTAGTGCTTTCTTTTATTTATTAAAATTAGAGTTAAACAGTCTTGAATCTTGGATGTTAACTGCAATAATTAAAAAGAAAATAAAAACAACAATTAAAATGAATGAAATGTATTTACTTTCATATACTTACTTACTTCCAGGGCCATTCATATCAAAGTTGATTTTTAGCCGCACAAAATTGGTGTTTCGTTTTTATGAGGTGAGTTGTTAGCCCAACGCTCAACCCCCAACCTGGAGGACCAAGACATATAGTACATACATACACTACGGACAATTTAGCTTACCCAATTCACCTACAGCACATATTGTTGGACTGTGTGGGAAACCAGAGCACCTGGAGAAAACCCACCCCAACGTGCAAACTTCACACAGAAATGCCAACAGAAATGCCACCTCCTTGCTGATATATATATATATATATATATATATATATATATATATATATATATATATATATATATATATATATATATATATATATATATATATATATATATATATATATATATACTTTTTTTTCTTTTATTTTCTTCTTTCTTTTATCACCTCGGCACCATCATGGTGAAACATCCTTTTGATGCATATATTTTTAATGTGCAGTGGTATACCAGTTTTCAACACAAGTTCATTTATTTCTATTTGTTCACATGCGACTAACAATAAGAAAATATGTTTTGTTTTTAATTAATGTTAATTTCAAAATAAAAATAAAAACATATGTTGGACTTATCATTTTATAATATGGTAAATTTAATTTGATTTAATCTTAACATTTCATTCTGCTGTGGTAACCCTCATACATCAGGGACTAAGCTGAAGAAATGTGAGTAAAAACAGATCTTTTAAAAAGGACTAAATGGATCTATGCCTCTTATGGCAGTTGAAGTGAAACTTCCCAATACCTAAACCCTACTAATACTACTAAAATAATTCTGCAAAATTGTTGCAAACAATTTATATGGGTTAATTTTAAACAAATTAAATGTAGTAATTTTCAATTTATTTATTTATTTATTTATTTATTTATTTATTTATATATATATATATATATATATATATATATATATATATATATATATATATATATATATATATATATATATATATATATATATATATATTTTTTTTTTTTTTTTTTTGATTAAATTCAGCCCAAATACATTGTTTACAACCACTTAACTTCAGGAATAATTTTTGAAAATGTATTTTTTCAGTGTATTAACTACAAATAAACAGCCAATTACTGGTTTACTGAGGTAAAATGCTTTTTTCTTGTGGGGTTATAACTTAAATTGTACATTAAAATAAAGTGTGACTGAACATTTTAATCTTTTAGTCAACTTCATTGTTTGATCATCTATACCTGTTTTTCCATATTTATAGAACAAGCTGAACCCTCTGAATGTGACGCCTCCCATCCGAGCCATAGACCAGGACAGAAACATTCAGCCGCCCTCAGATAGACCTGGAATCTTGTACTTCATACTGGTTGGTGGGTATTTAAATGAGGATTCAATTAAAGGGATAGTTCACCCAAAAAAGAAATTTACTCACTCTCAAGTGGTTACAAGTGGCTTTTTTTTTCTGTTGATCACAAAAGAAGATATGTTGAAGAAAGCTGAAAACCAGAAACTGACTTCAATAGTAGGAAAAACAAATACTATGGAAGTCAATGATAACAGGTTTTCAGCTTTCTTCAAAATTACTTCTTTTGTGTTCAACAGAAGAAAAAACAGGGTTGGAAACAAGTAAAGGGTGAGTAAATGATGACATAATTTTTAGTTTTAAGTGAGCCATCCCTTTAAATATCTCTTTCAACAAACAAACAACACGTTTGGAACGAACAAATGAATGAAAGAATTAGTGACACATTTGACACATGTGAAACTCAACTGAACAACACATTTGGAACAAACAAATAACACATTTGACTCATTTGAAACGAGCAAACAAATTACACGTTGGAGCAAACGAATGAATGACACCCTTGACACATTTGGAACTCGAATGAACAACACATTTAGAACAAACAAACAAATGACACATTTGACATTTGAAACGAACAAACAACACATTTCAAACATTTAGAAAGAACAAATGACACATTTGACACATTAGAAACAAACAAATAACACAGCTGACACATTTGGAAGGTTCAAATAAACAACACATTTGGAATGAACAAATGAACAACACATTTGGAACGAAGGAACAAATAACACATTTGACGAACGAACAAACAAACAACGCATTTGGAAGGTACAGCTGACTAATTTGCCACATTTGGAAGGAAGGAAGTAGGGAACGAACAACACAATTTGGAATGAACAAACGAATAACATATTTGACACATTTGGAATTAACGAACGACACATTTGGAATGAATGAACATACAAACAACATATTTGTAACGAACAAACAAATGACACATTTGGAACAAACAAACAAATTACACGTTGGAATAAAAGAATGAATGACACATTTGACACATTTGGAACGAACTAACAACATATTTGACACATTTGGAAGTAACAAACAACACATTTGACACATTTGGAACAAACAAACAACATGTTTGGAATGAACAAACAAATGAAACATTTGGAACAAACTAACGAACAACACATTTGGAACGAACAAAGACACATTTAAAACAAAGGAACAAATCACATATTTGACACATTTGAAAAAACAAACAACACATTTGAAACATTTGGAAGGTACAAATCGACTAATTTATTACATTTGGAAGGAAGGAAGGAAGGAAGGAAGGAAGAGTGAACGTACAACACATTTGGAATGAACAAACAAACGACACATTTGATACATTTGGAATGAACAAACAATGAGATAGTTGACGCATTTGACGCATTTGGAACAAAAGGACGAACAAACGAATGAAACAGTCGACACATCAAATGAATGACACATTTTAAAAACTGACAAACACATTACACATTTGACATTTGGAATGAACAAATGACATACTTGACACATTTGGAATAAACGAACAACATATTTGACATATTTGGAACAAATGAATGAACAAACAAATTAACGAACGACACATTTGACACTTTCGCATGTTTAAGAGACCATATTAAAATTCTCAGGATTTTTTTCTCATTTTTATAGTTTTAGAGTTTTATAGTTTGGGTAAACTATTTTTATTCTGCACTTTTGCTTTATTCTGTTTTATTCTGTGATTTTCCTTCAAATGTAAAATAAAACGATCAATTTTGTCAAAATTGTCAATTGCCTACATAATAGTAATTCTCCAAACTACAATCATTTTCTTAAACTTTGAAATATAGAAGACATATTATCAGACATATTATCAAATAAAACAAAGATTATAATTTTACTCAGATCTATACCTATTACATCCTGTGAATATTCTTTATTTCCCCATTTCTGTATGTAGCAGTTCTTTGAATATGTTTAACAGCTTTAAAAGGCATTTTTTGCTGTATATTTTAAAGTCAAGTCAAACTAAGTCATATTTATTTATATAGCACTTTATGCAATGCAGATTATTTTCAAAGCAGCTTTACAGGGGAAAAAATGCAGCTGCCAGCATCAATTAGGTGGCAAATGAGGAAGTGAACATGGCAGGAGCATCAGGCCAACTGGGGTGACAATAACTCAAAGTTTGGTGCCAGTTTGCCAGTGTCACAGAAGCATAGCCTTTGACCTATTTTGGTATCATGCCATCAAATCTGACAATGAGTGAAGCTGTTTGAGATGTGAGAAGCCTTTTTAAGAACTTTATGCCAACACAGTGTGCTGCACAACATGGTGTGATTAGATTTTTTACTGAAGCTTGAACAAACAGTTTAGGATGAACTTAAAACATTTCTAATAATTGTAAAAAATTAAGCTGAGTACTTTCTTTGGATTTCGCCTGTCGCGGTTTTTAGGACTTAACTACACTGTATTGCATTGGAATTGCTTTTATAAATTACAATTAACACAATTTGCCTTTATTGATATTTTAAATAGATTTTTGTATCATTGGTTTAGTTTCTTGAAAAATAAAAGAGGAACATTTTATTGCAATAAGCAATGTAACTGAATAGTATAATCAAATATAATACTGGATACTGGATATAAATGTCACTGTATAAATCAAATAAAGGTTAAACATTAGTAAAGTTTGCTAGTGTGGAAGGAATTAAAACAACATTCTGAAGCTGCAGCACGCATCAGAAACACGGCACATGTAGTAATCCATCTGTCAAAATGAATTGAATTTGACAGATTACAATATGTATGAGCACCTATCAGCACTTTTTCTGTTAATTTGAATATAAAATCTGAAACCAAGTTAATTCCGCAATAAAGCAGATCTACAGAAAACAATAGTGTCATCGTTCAGATTAAATTAGTTCACTCGCTAGAGCACCTTTAGAGGTCAGAGGAGTGAGGTTTACCTGCACAGCACTCACTAGCTGGCCTCTGCTATGAGGCAACAGTGCTAATCACTGAGCCACTGTGGTTATTTGTCAGTGGTCTTTTTAAAAATTTTTATTAATCTTTAAACTTTGCAACATGACTTCAAATAGCATGGTGTATGTAATATATGAGCAATATCACATGAGTAACAGTGTGATTTGGCTGTATATCTGCACTGGTGGGAGGCGTGCGTTGACACAAGGCCGCAGGCCGAGTGTCTTAGTGCCCCCACCAGTGCCGATATACAGCCATACCGCACTCCTACGAGTGTGATATTGCGTTTATACAACAGTTTGACAGCATAATTGTGTATAAAAAACAAAATCAAACAAGGACAGTCTTAAAAACCCTTTTGTATGAGGAACTACTTTCTTCCGCGTTGGACTCAAATCATACGCTGACAGTTCAACAGCTGAGCAAGCATCTTTTAAACTTTAGATCTTTAGTGTCTGCTTTTTGCTGGCTGTATGTGGGCGGAATAATACACAAAGGGTAAAGGGGCTCTACATTTGCTTATATTACTTAAACATATCACGGCTATCAGCCAATCAGATTTGAGAACCAGACAGAACTGTTGTATAAAATGTTAGAAAGTCTAGTATATAATAAAGTGAATGGCACGGTGGCTCAGTGGCTAGCACTGTCGCTTCACAGCAAGAAGGTCGCTGGTTCTAGTCCTAGCTGGCCTAGTTGGCATTTCTGTGTGGAGTTTGCATGTTCTCCCTGTGTTTGTGTTGGTTTTCTCCAGATGCTCAGGTTTCCTCCACAGTCTAAACACATGCGCTGTAAGCGACTTGAATAACCTAACTTGGCCATAGTGTATGAGTGCGAGAGTGTATGGGTGTTTCCCAGTAATGGGTTGCTGCTGGAAGGGCATCCGCTGCATAAAACATATGCAGGAATAGTTGGCGATTCATTCCACTGTGGTGACCCCTGATTAGTAAAGGGACTAAGCCGAAGGAAGATGAATAAATGAATGAATGAATGAATATAGTAAGGTATAGTGCACATTGTGTATAATAAGGAATAACAGCGCAATTTTGGTCTCTCTCTGTGTCTTTAATGTGTTTTAGGCACACCTTCTACGTACCCAGAGTTCTTCACTCTGAACAGGAGCACGGCTGAGCTGCGGCTGCTGAAGTCTGTGGACAGAGAGCTTTACCAGCGCTTCTCTCTCGTCATTAAGGTCATTATATCATCATCATCACGCTATCTACTGTATGGCTGTGAAGATGAGTGATACTCATGCTCACCGTTATTTGAGCGTCTGTAAGAGTCTCATCATTTTTAAAATGCAGTCAGCTGATGTTTTACAGCCGGAATAACATCTAGTTTTTCTGGAAATGGTCTCTTTATATTGCATCAGTAGTAAAAGCAATTGCGCACTCTATTTATATGGAAACACTATCGGTATAGTTCTGGTAACCTATGGTAGGCGGGCAGCGTTTCAAAACATCATTTATGGCTGTCCTGACACAAAGGCTGTTATGAAAGGTATGCTGTATGATTCTTGTAAGCTTATTGCAGCATCGCATATATACTTTAGTGAGGAATGCAGTTCCACTGTGCGCTGCGACAAGCTCACAAAGAAAATAAAATGTTTGATCTTCATACTTTAGACTTCGCTCATAAGCCAAATATTAGATGAAGATGTTTATAAGGTACACTGATGTTTAAAGGTTTGGGGGCTAGGAGGAAGATGATGGCTATCATTATTATGATTATTATGATTATTATGATTATTATTATGATTATCATTGATAATAATGAAACAATTACTTTTACTATTTTATTATTTAATAATAATAATAATAATGTTATATTATTATTATTTTTATTATTATTATTATTATTATTATTATTATTATTATTATTATTGTTGTTGTTGTTGTTGTTGTTTATTGTTTTTTATTATTTTTACAAATGTTATTATTATTGTTATTATTATTATTATTATTATTATTATTATTATTATTATTATTATTATTATTAGGGAAGGATGCATTAAATGGATTCAGATTGTTAAGTAGTTTATAAATTTATGAGGATTTCTAGCTGTAATTGATTTCTGAAGGTTCATGTGAGAAAAGGAGTAATACATTCTGCTTTGCCAACATTTTATATAATAAAAAAGAAACCAGGTATTTAAATTGTACTATTTCATAGTAACACTTTTTTTTCTGAAATTCCATTAAACTCTGTTTACTACATTAAGTTAATGTGAAAATATGAATAGAATAGAATAGAATAGAATAGAATACAATACAATACAATACAATACAATAACAACACTAACATAAAATTGGTTAAGGCTGTGTATGGTTATTCATTCATTCATTCATTTTTTTTTTGTCTCAGTCTCTTTATTAATCTGGGGTCGCCACAGCAGAATGAACCGCCAACTTATCCAGAATATGTTTTATGCAGCAGATGCCCTTCCAGCTGCAACCCATCTCTGGGAAAAATCCATACACACTCATTCACACTCATACACTACGAACAGTTTTAGTCTACCCAATTCACATGTATCGCATGTCTTTGGACTTGTGGGGGAAACCGGAGCACCCAGAGGAAACCCACGCGAACGCAGGGAGAACATACAAACTCCACACAGAATCGCCAACTGACCCAGCCGAGGCTCGAACCAGCGACCTTCTTGCTGTGAAGCGACAGCACTACCTACGGTGCCACCGTGTCACCCTGTATGGTTATTACAAATAGCAAATGAATGTCTAAATGAATGTACGAAGGAACAAACAAATAAATGAATTAATGAATGAACAGACACAACAAAGAATAATAAATAAATATAAATACATAAATATATCAATATATCAATGATTATAAAATAATTAGTTTGCTGCATCTTCATTCAAATAAATTCAGCCCTAATGAGCATAAGTGAATTATTCAAAATAAATAATAAACAAAAAAACACAATCGCCTCACAGCAAGAAGGTCGCTGGTTGGAGTCTAGACTGGGTCAATTGGCATTTCTGTGTGGAGTTTGCATGTTCTACCTGTGTTCGTGTGGGTTTCCTCCGGGTGCTTTGGTTTCCCCTACAGTCCAAAGACCATAGTCCATTATCCATAGTGTATGTGTGTGAAGGTAGGAGTGTATGGGTTGCAGCTGGAAGGGCATCCGCTGCGTAAAACATATGTTGGGTAAGTTGTCCGTTCATTCCGCTGTGGGGACCCCTGACTAATAAAGGGACTTAGCCGAAAAGAAAATGAATAAATAAATGGATATATATATATATATATATATATATATATATATATATATATATATATATATATATATATATATATATATATATATATATATATATATATTTTTTTTTTTTTTTTTTTTTTTACTTTTTGCACTTGTCATTAATCATGTCATTATTTCAGCACTAATTAAAATGATCAATCAGTCAAATATCCAATATGAGCTACATGTGAAAAACACTGACTCTAATCCACCCAGTCTCTGTCTATACAGAGCATTCCAAATTGCTTTAGATTGCATTTTCATCGGGATGCTGCCTTTGTAGGTGGCAGACAGCGAGGCCACTCACCAGCATTTGAAACAGAGCTTTGTATATTTAATTACATGAAACATGCCGTGTCGTCTAATTGAACGGAGCTGGAATAGAGCGAGGAAAGGAGTTGCTGTGAAATTATACTGCTCTATCGTAGATTTGTGTGGAACAACAGTGTACCAGCGGGGGTAATTCAAATGTTTCCTCCGCGAAACCATGCATGACTGTGTTTGTTGTTATGATTTTGTCATTTCATAATAACAATGCTATTCTCGGTTTGCTTCAATTGTGATGAAATTGGGGACCAAATAACAGAGAGAACATTGCCGCTGTCAGACTGTCAGATGTGTGTGTTCCTGTTCCAGACATGTGCGAGTTGATGGGCTGCAATGGCTTCTTCATGAAAGTGATGATATGTCGAGCTTATAATGGGAATGAAACTATTGAGGGAGATTTTTCTGCTCACATCTCTTTAATAAACAAAGATCAGATTCGAGCCATTTTTGGTTCATGAATTTTGGGCGTTTTTTGAACGGTTGGACGTTAATTAGAAATCAGTGGAGATTAATTAAAATCCTTTTGATTTTGGACAGTTTTTGAATGGTTGCACTTTAATTTGAAGTCAGTAGAGATTAATTAATGTCCTTTGAGTGAGATTTATTTAAAACATATCCATCTTTTAAAAAATATGTTTTTTATTTATTTAATTTTACTTTGCAGACTGCACATTTGACTGGCTGAAACAGTCTAAAGTCGGGGTCTCAAACTCTTTTTTAACATTCAAACACAGGATAAAAGTGGAAACCTGTTGTAATTGATGCATCTTAGGACAACAGACATGATGTTTCTATTTTAAGCATTGCCTGTCACCAGTGCTAATGCAATCAGCACTTTTTTTGCACGCTGTAAAACCCAGAAAGTTATGGTAACTTAAACCATTCGAGGAAAACGATTGCAACAAACCATTTAAGTTCAAAAACTAATCCTAATGGGTACTGTCAACTTAATCCATTTGAGTAAATGAAGCCATTTGAGCACAGTAAAACGCAGTAAATGAAGAGAACTCAAACCATTTAAGGAAACCGATTACTACAAACCATTTGAGTTACAAAAACTAATTAATATAAGTACTGTGAACTTACTCCATTTAGGTTGAAGTAATGAGGTATTTAATTACCTCCAACAATGAGTTCAAAACTCTTTTCAAATGAATAGAATTAACTTTCAGTAATTTTTGAGTTCACTACACTCATTTCATTTGATAAAGCTGACTGTTTGGTTTTACAGTGCATCACACAGCTGCTGAAATACATCTGTGGATGTTGTTTTTTCATAGCCATTAGACACACACTCAGTGATTCTTCCACAGAGTATATGCAGTCAAAACTCTTGGTTTTTGTTTCTTGTTGTACATATTGAAGGGGTAGTTTAAACTGCTATGATAATAATACAAATAATAGACATAATAATAGTAATTATTGCTGTGAGGTGGGTTGTTTGGGGCATAAATAGCCTGCGGGTTGGCAGTTTGAGACCCCTGAGCTAAGCTGAAAAAGCACTCAGGATTGGAGGTAATTTAGAAATTAAGAAATAAATTAATGAATGAACAGACACAACAAAGAAAATAGGTTAAAAAACAAATAAATAAAAATAAATACATAAATATATCAATGATTATATATATATATATATATATATATATATATATATATATATATATATTTCTCAACTTTTATTTACATCTGAACAAAAGATGGCATGTTCAAAATTATTCATACTCTTCTCAATGATCAATAGAAAAGGCTTAATGGCTATTACAGCAACCAAACACTTCCTATAATTGCTGAATTTTATAATTAATTTCCACTTTTTTGGCCCATTTATCTTTCAAGAATTCACAGTTAACTGATGATTGATAATAAAGCTTCTTTGGCAGGCTCTCATGGCACAGAGCCATTCTTCAAGATGAAGTTAAAATGTATAGAAGCCTTTAATAATTTTTAGTGAGTTAATAATCATTTGATTGGTGAATCAATCGTGAACTGATGTGGGACCAGCTGTGAACAATCATAAGCATGTGATCCTCTTGAAATGAGTTTAAAAATAAACTTAACTTCGCTTATGAGCTCCAACTTTTTTATGTTTGTGGTTCTCCTTGTCATCATCCTGATCTTGAGCTCCCTTCACAGATTCTCAATTGGATTCAAGTCTGGACTCTGGCTGGGCCACTGCAAAACATCAATGTTTTTGTCTGCTAACCGTTGCTTCACCACTTTTGCTGTGTGTTTTGGGTCGTTGTCATGCTGAAATGTCCACTGGTTCCTAAGGCCATGATATTGTTGATCATTTTAATGTATAGCCTCTTTTTTGTGTATTTATTTATTTATTTATTTATTCATTTATTTATTCATGTATTTATTTAATTTTTTTTTACCACATCTTAACACATTTTTTACCATTTTTACCAATATCTTTTCTACGATTACCATGTTTTTCCCAACTAGATTATAAAGAAAGTAAGTTTTGTTTTGTATTTTGGGTTGAAATGTACCATAGTAATATTTGATTTATCATGGTGTATCTGTCTATATACTTCTATGATAATGACCTACATCATGCATGCATGTTTTCAATTTTTTTCCAGAATTATTTTCTGAAAATGAATCACGGTACCATAACTCCTAGAAATAATGCCTAAATAATATACAATGTGCTTCATTTTAGATCATTTCAGCATGACTGTGTGTTTGTTTGTGAACAGGCAGAGCAGGATAATGGTCATCCTCTTCCTGCGTACTCGAAGCTGGAGATCGAAATTCTGGACGAGAACAACCAGGCGCCGTATTTCCAGCAGTCTTCGTACCGGGGCTTCGTCAGTGAATCCTCTTCTGTCGGCACCACCATCTCAGCCAGCGCCAACCTCACGGCCCCGCTGGCCATCATAGCTCTGGACAACGACATTGAAGAGGTGAGATATTCAAATGTACAAAAATAAAAATCTTATTTCATAATTCATAATGTATGCAGCTGCGCTGCTGGAATGCAGACATGCATAAAGTCACAGATGGTTTCAGTCTCTCCATATGTTTTATATTGTAGCTGCTGCCAGGGGCCACACCAGTAGGTACCAGAGTGACGTGTGCCCTTTTGTCCTTTTTCTCTTTGTCATTTTTCTTCTCTTTTTTTTTTTACTATTTAAAAACATAAAAAATCTTGAGTTTGCAATTCTACTATTTTTCCTCTGCTTCTCCACTTGAGGATTTATGAAAGGCCATGAACAGATTTAAATATCTATTTGTTTTATAATCAATATTTTGGATGGTACATTTTTTTTTCTTTTCTTTGTTTTTATTTCACTGTTAAAATATTTTAAAAAGCTTTTTTTTTTTAAACTTTCTATCTTGAGTTTGCATATTTCAATTCATTTTTTTTTATCTGCTTCTCCGTTTAAAGATTTTAAGAAGTCTGTGAACAGATTTAAATATTTATTTGTTTTATAATTAATATCTTGGACCATTTTTTTTCTTCTTTTTTTGGTTGTATCATTTTTTTTAATTCTGCTTCTCCACTTGAACATTTAAGATTAAATTAATATTAGTCCATGCATTAACTAACAATTATGAATAAATTTTGTTACAGTATTTATTAATCTTCATTAAAATACGTTAAGGGTCTTTAAATGAAATAACATTAGTTCAAGTTAACTAGCTGTGCATTAACTACAGTAATGTTAACAAGCACAACTTTGGATTTTAATAATGCATCAATAGAGGTTGTAATATGATTAATAAACGCGTAAAACGATTAAACATACTTAGTTATTGATACACATTAAAGTGTTACCCTGCTTATTAATAGTCAGGTATTAGCAGAGATGTATAAAGTACTAGAGACCCAGACTTAAGTAAAAGTACAAGTGCTCTATCAAAAAAGGGACTTGAGAAGAAGTTGAAGTGCTCTTTAAGCACCATACTTAAGTGGAAGTACTAAAGTATTCAACTTTTTTGTACTTAAGTATAGCAAGTAGTTTATTTCAAAATTTACTACTTAAGTACTGAAAGGAAAAGTACAGGTATTGTGCAATGTAGTTATTAAAGAAAGCAGTCAAAAGACATCATATTGCTTTGTTTATTTCAAATATCTTTTTTAGGGGGTGATTAAGCAAAATGAAAACATGGCTTACGATACTGGTACGAACCACAGATCTGACCGATAATAACAGCTTTAACGCAAACATTTCAAAGTTGTGTGTCACAAAAACACTCCATAATCCACTCAAAACACTATTAAAACCCATTTTCGGATCACAAATTATCGGTTTTAAACGCTGTACACGGAAGTTCTAAACATTCTACCCGAAGACGCAGGTGATTATGGCCCCCTCCATGCTCCATGCAGTAGCCAAGAAAAAGGTCTATGATTATAATGAGTAGGGCTAAGAACCTACACTGGTCTCACAGTTTGGTTCGGTTACGATTATCACGATTCTAAAGGCTCATACACTTAGGGTGCCCCCAGAGACATTATCAAGGGCCCGTGCAACCTACTGTACATCAATACAGCCTTAGTACTTAAGTACAGTAGTGAAGTAGGTCTACTTCATTACTATACATCTCTGGGTTTTTGTTGGGTTTAGGTATTGGGTAGTATTAGGGATGTAGACTAAGATCATACTTTATAAGTGCTAATAAACAGCTAAAGTTCTAATAATAGGCAGGTAAAATCATAATAGTTACAGTAAAAGTGGGAATTGGTACTTAAGGTGTTACCCAAAAACACGTTTTCCTTCTTTTTCATGAGTGTTTGCAGTGTGTGCATGAATTTGTTTTGGACTGTGTGTCATGATCTTTTTATTGAATAGTAATGCTCCATTTGACCTGCTATCTTTTTTTGTTATCTTTTTTGCTATGTTTGTTTTGTGAAGACTAAAGACCCTCAGCTGAAGATCACTCTGAATGAATACACCTCCATCTTCACCATCACTACTAGCGGCATCACACGATTCCTGACCCTGCTGAAACCAGTGGACCGAGAGATACAGACCAACTACACATTAACGGTACCACACACACACACACACACACACACACACACACACACTAACACACACACACACACACACACACACACACACACACACACACACACACACACACACACACACACACACAGCTACATTTACATGTGTCTATCTACACATATAGGTTCAATTTTGAATTATTTTATTCATGTGTTAAATGACAGTAATATACATATTTTTGTTAATAAGTAATAATATTATTAAGATATAATATGAGATTAGATTTATGCTAAACTAAATCAAAGAAAAAAGTTGTGAAAATAAAATAAAAAATTTTATTAATTAATTTAATTTCAGACAATATCAGAAAGTGATAAAAACTGCTTAAAACAATGAAATTCATCATTCTTTTTTGTTTTAAACAACAATTACATGCAATTTAAACATGTTTCAACAAGTTTCAAGGAAAAAGCAAGCATATCTCATCACGAAGGGTTTTTACGACATGTGTTTACAATATAACCTGCACACCTAATGTTTACATTTGTAATATTTATATTATTTGCTAATTAATAACCTCATGTGGAACTCTAAATCTGAGAGATCCCCACTAAATCAATCGGTCCAAGATCACCCAAATGAGGTGGCCTTGGCTCAATAGAAATGAACTCTGGAGTGAATCGATTGTTGTGAGAAAGCAAAACGATCCGAGCCCGGCTATATCATATAATATGTGTATTATATCATATAATATATATGTGTATTATGGATATGTAATAGGCATATATGGCTATAAGAAGAGAGAATTATAAGTAGGGCGGGATGTCATTCCTACCGGTAAATGTGCGGTTCATGTTAAATACGAAAGCGAAAGCTTGCTGAAATATTACAGAGAGCTGTTTATCAGTTAGGAACATTAACCGAACTGCAGTGTAGCCAAGGGCTATGCATGAGAAAGTCTTACCTCTGATTTATATCTGATGAAGAGGTCTGTGGGTGTCACCATTCAAAATTAAAGCGTAGCTTTCCGCTTATAATGTCTTATTGCTCATCACCATAATTAAAATAAGGTCGCATAACAGCTGAGCTGGACTGCAAAATAAACCATGAAACTACGACTAATGTAAGGAGAGTTTACTCACACATGACTTGTTTTAGCTCTTTTGGTCCGTTTAGAAACATTTCCTTGTGAAAGCGAACCGCACCAAGAACAAAGAGCAACATTGTAACAATTTTAATACCTGTTTCGGAACAACTGAATCGATTCACAGGTGTGAAAGCACCCTGAGTCTCATTTTGGAGTCTGCTGCTGTCCACTAGAGGTCACATTTCAGTCACGGACGCATACTTTCAGAGCTTTTCTGAATGAATGAATGAATTATGCGGTTTTCAACCCGGGCTCATTGTGGAAACGTAGCCCCGCAGACGTTTCTGCGGACCGCGATTTACGTCCCGGGAGGTACGTATTCGAGCAATTTTTGTTTGAGAGGCTGCTGTGCGCGCTTTTTCGTGTCTCGGGCGCCTCTCGGGAGCGCGTGCCGTTCGCGCCCGCGCCGTTCTCGTGCGATAAGCCGCCGGATCGGCCGACTCGGCCGCCCTCCTCTTCCTCCTCCTCCTTCCCTAATCCCGAGCGACGGTTCGCAAAAGCCGTCCACAAAAAAAAAAAGCAAAAGCCCTTGTCCCGCCGCGTTCTCGCCCTTATTTTTCGGATTCTGTTTTTTGTCTTACCTGATTTCCGGAAGCGCTGTTCCCTGTACTCGATCCCGGTCGTCGTCCCCGCGGCCGGCTCCTCCTCCTCCTCCAGGGCCTCCACTCTGCCAACGCAACGCTGTGAGCTAAGCGGACAAACTGGTTGCATCGGGAAAGCCCTCCACTCGGAGACGAGCCGTCGGCCGGCGAGCGCGAAGAGGAGGGGCGGAGCAGCACCACACCGCCCCGCAGCGTTCGCTCGAAAAAACTAAACGCGGCCTTGCGTACCTCCGGCCACGTAAATCGCGGTCTTCAGAAACGTCCGCGGGGCTACGTTTCCAGAATGAGCTTGGGTTGGCGGTTTTCCACCAAGGCAACCCAGGATCCTTAAATGTAATTGGCTACACTGGCAGTGGGCAGGTTAAAATGACCAAAACACAGCACGGTAAACTCATTTTCAAAGCAGAATATCTGACTTCGGCATTGTTTTTCAGATAAACAAGTATGTTCACTTAGCATGTGTCTTAAATATCTGCAAACATATTATAGTATTTTTTTTTTTTGCTTTAGAAAACTTACATACTGTACAGCACCTTTAATTATTTTAGGACAATGAGTTTGCTCTAGTTTTTTAAGTAAAGTCAGCTAATTGTTTTTAACTGTGTATGATATGTAACATTCAGTTAATCGATCAATCTCATCGCACAATATCTGAAATGCTGTTTCAATCATTCTGAACTAACTAATGGCTTTTTACAGCGTACACATTATTATTATGTTATTGATGTTTAATATTTATAGTATTTTAGTTTTTAATTGCATAAAAACAATTCAATTAAAATGAATTTAAGTTAATTAATATGAGTCTATTACACATATTTGCCTTTACATGTTAAAGTGGTCCCTGTCTCTCAAGTCCTCACTCTCATTGAAAATGAATGGCCGGTCGCTTTAGTTCAGTCTTGTGTCCCCTTGAGATTATTTACTGCTCTTGTAAGACCCAGTGTGCGTCAGCATCTGCTCTGTTGGACTCCTCCAGCATGAGGAGCTTCTCATTTATTAACAACAGGGAATGTTCTTACTTGAAGATGAATATTTCTGTCTTGAACATCAAGTTCACAGCATGTTGAGAGTTCACTGTGATGAAGAAAACAAACGGACTGAAGCGATGCTGTTTGTTCAGGATGTGAAGTGTCTCTTCAGGACTCTCTCCATCGATTGGATCTATTGATCTGAGATTTGGACTCAAGTGTTTCTGATCTTTCCAGAATCCCTGATCTCCAAGGAGCAGTTAAAAGACAGATGGATCAAAGGAGGAACATTTGAGCACTGGTTTTTGATCATTGTCTAATCGGAGAGGCAGGGTTGGTTTCATAGGGTGTTCTCTGTCTTTGATTTCAGAGATAATAGGGATAGATGACCAAAATATCATGTTATTTTATTATTGTTTGAATGTGAATGATTTTATTTTATTTTATTTTATTTTATTTTATTTTATTTTATTTTATTTTATTTTATTTTATTTATAGAATATACAAATTATTATAAAAAATAGTGAATGTTTGATTATTGTCTAATTGGACAGGCAGGGTTTATTTCACAGGCCGTTTGCTGTCTTTGTATTCAGAGATGACATTAGGAATAGATAGCATGACCAAAATATCAATATGTCCTTTTATTATTATTTTAATGGCAATATTAAATTAAATTAAATTAAATTTAATTTAATTTAATTTAATTTAATTTAATTTAATTTAATTTAATTTAATTTAATTTACAGATTATTATAAAAAAAAACATAATGAATGTTTGATCATTGTAAAATCAGGCAGGCAGGGTTTGTTTTACAGGCTGTTTGCTGTCTTTGATTTCAGAGATGACATTAGGAATACATAGGATGATCAAAATATCATGTCATTTTATTATTGTTTTAATGGCAACATTTTATTTATTTATTTATTTATTTATTTATTTAGATTTAAAACACAAAAATAGCTTGAAATAAATAAAAACCTACATTTATATTAAATTTAAATCTATATGTTATTATATACATTTTAACTGTGTGTGTGTTTTGCATTAAGAATATATTGTGCATAATTAATTTCAGTCATAGTTGTCTATATTTTAGGCATATTTGTCTTTTATTGGAGCCAAGACATTTTTAGGAGCGACTTTATAACATTAGATGTGCCACTTTGCTTGCTGCTGATTGGTTCAGCTATGGTTTGTGATTTCATATGCCAAATAAAACCTGTTTAAGAGCAGGGTAACTTAAATGACCCTTTTTAAGAAAACAAACTAAAATCAAACTTAAGAGATATTTTGAGTTCACCCAAAATAGTTATTTGCTGGATTTTCCTCAACATTATTTAACATAGAAACCTTCTTTATTATTTTTTTAATAATTTATACTTATGGTTATACTTTTACATGCCTATTTTGTAAAAAAAAAAAATTCTTACTGTACATATGACAGTGAACACGTGGAATATTTTGTCATAATTTTTTCCTTACTTGCTTCAAATCTGTTTGAGATTCTTTCTGCTGTTGAACATGTAAGATTATATTCTGAAGAATGCTGGAAACCTGTTACCTTTGACTTTTGTAGTCTTCGTTTTTTCTCACTCTGAAAGTCAATGGTTACCGGTTTTCAGCATTCTTCAAAATATCTATTTTAGTGTTCAACAGAAAAAAGAAACTCATGCATTTTTGTAACCACTTGAGGGAAAGTAACTTGTTAGTATGTTTTCATTTTTGTGTGAACTATCCCTTTGCCTGGCTATTTAGTGAAATCTGTTGTTTTTGGCCAGTTAAAGTTTGGAATTTTCAGACGGCCAATCAGATTTCTCCAATTTAAACATGCCCCCTCCTCATTGCATGATTTGAGCCCTAGCAATCAGCATTAATCCATTCGAAAGGCTTAACAATAGTCTGCTTATCAGCGCAAAACACGGACCTAATCACATTTAATACATTTCTTTTATATAGAACAAATGAGCTGGAACAATTGCATGAAAGGAAATTAGCTGTTCAGTTATTTGTGCTGGAGAGAGACCAGCATAATAAAAACCGCCTCCCTACTGTGTGTTTTAAGGTAAAGTTCAATCGTAAATGAAAATCCTGTTATCACTTACTCATGTCATTTAATTTAATATGCGCTGTATTAAAAACAGGTTAGAAAAGATTTAAAGCTGCACATTTCAGTTTTTCCCATCCAATTTTGTGAGCTGAGAAAAAATGTAAAACAAAATACTGATATATGTAAGAAAAATGTTAGTTGCTACAATTGGAGAAGCTTTTTTTTCCATATACAATAGCTTAATAACTCAGAGCGCACATACGAAAAGGACTGAGCAGTTATGATATCAGTATACTTGTCTGATGTTTGATAAAGCAATCATGTGAGACGTTCCTACAAGGTAATCATAGCCAACCATTTTGATGATGGACTTTGGCTCAGGCACTTCAGAATGATTGAAACAGCATTTCAGATGTTGTGCGATGAGATTGATGGATTAACTGAAAATCCCATCATCTTTTGAGGCAAAATGGTGTGTTTTTGTTGCACGTCAAGGAGTTTATTCAGTAAATGTGTGTCTTTTTATTATTATTACTATTGAATGTGTTCTTATTGGATAAAATATCTGGCTCGATTGATGGTTGTTTTGTTTAAATGCCTGAATTTTAATTCATGCGCATATTGGCATTTCTATCCAGTGTTTACAGTATGTGACTGAATGAAATTTGCATAAAAAATAGGTGGATAAATCTGTGATGATGATCCGCCTTCTCAATGACATTACACAAGAACAATTAATCTGACATGGTTTGTGTCCAAAACACAACATGAATTTGGGGTGACGCGATGGCGCAGTAGATAGTGCTGTCGCCTCACAGCAAGAAGGTCGCTGCTTCGAGCCTCGGCTGGGTCAGATGGCATTTCTATGTAGAGTTTGCATGTTCTCCCTGCAATCACATAGCTTACCGCCAGGTGCCCTGGTTTCCCGCACAGTCCAAAGACATGCGGTACAGGTGAATTGGATAGGCTAAATTGTCTATAGTGTATGGGTTGCAGCTGGAAGCGCATCTGCTGCGTAAAACATGTGCTGCATAAGTTGGGGGTTCATTCCGCTGTGGCGACCCAAGATTAATAAAGGGACTAAGCCAAATAGAAAATGAATAAATGAACAACATAAATGCAGACATCAAAACTGATTGACATCATGACCATTGTAACATAAAACTTTTATATTTTATATTTATATTTATAAAACTAAATATTGTGTGTAATCTAAAGCTGCATTAATGTGAAGGACATTGTTTTAAAATTGACCCATTGGTAAAAAAACAACAACACATATGCTCATGTGTCTATCATTCATTCATTCATTTATTCATTTTCCTTTTGGCTTAGTCCCTTTATATATCAGCTGTTGCCACAGCGGAATGAACCGCCAACTTATCCAGCATATGTTTTACACAACGGATGCCCTTCCAGCTGAAACCCAGTACTGGGAACCATCCATACACACTCATTCACACAAATACACTACGGGCAATTTAGTGACTATAATGTTTACAACAATGATAGAATGAATTAGCATGTTTGCATGATTTAACGTGTCGTAAACGTAATAAACGTGTGGATTTTAAAAGTGAGCTTGAGAAAGCTTCGCACAAATAAAATTTTAACAAATTTAAAAAAATGTTTAGTAGTGCTCTCAAAAAGTGGTTAAAAACAAAACAGCAGTGTTTGCACAAATAGTCTACTGTTAGTTGGTCGGATCATGTCGCCTTTGCTTTTGCCTGCAGTAATTTTATGTAAAGAATTGTAATGTTGTGTATGTTTTATTATATTTCTATTTTGCCAATATTAAGCCTCCTGTGGACAGGTGTTGAAAATTAGCAAGTTTGCTAAAACACTTAAACAAATGCATTTGGTTGTCCAGTGTAATTGTGATGTCCATGTCAAATAAATAAATAAATAAATAAAAAATTAAATTAAACTAAAAGTGAAGTGGAAAGAAAGCTATATGTACTAAGGCATTCTGAATGGCTGCTACTACCATGCTGAAAAAAAGCATATGCTGGTAAGGGGCGACACGGTAGCTCAGTGGTTAGCACTATCGCCTCACAGCAACCCACATAGCAAAATTTTTCTGGCCCAGCTCTGGCCCACACAATCAGGTTTTGCTTGGCCCACATGCAGCAGTGAATTACGGTACATGACTGAACCAAATCTGGCTTCCAGACAAGGGCCAAACAGGCACCATATCTGGGATATGTATCAGCCAAGTTAATAACTCATAACTGGGCTTGAACTATTTTTATTTATTTTTATAAAAATATATTTTTATGTATTTTAAATGTGGGTCAAGACTGCCCAAACTCGAATGGCCCACATGTCAATGTTTTAAATCTGGGCCAAATACTACATTTTACATCTGGCCCAAATCATGTGTGCCGCTGTGCCAAACCCGGGCCATGTTTGGTCCACATGCTGTATGCCTGCTGTACCAGCTTTATGCCAAATCTGGGCCAGAATTCTTTGCTAATTGGTAAAAAGGTTTCTGGTTCGACCCCGTGTTTCTCCCACAGTCCAAAGACATGCGCTATAGGTGAATTGGGTAAACAAATGTGGCTGTAGTGAAGTGTGTGTGTGTGTGTGTGTGTGTGTGTGTGTGTGTGTGTGTGTGTGTGTGTGTGTGTGTGTGTGTGTGTGTGTGTGTATGAATGGGTGTATGGGTGTTTCCCAGTACTGAGTTATGGCTGGAAGGGCATCAACTATGTAAAACATATGCTAGAATAGTTGGCGGTTCATTTCACTGTGGCGACCCTTAATAAATAAGGGAGTAAGCTGATGGAAAATTAATAAATGAGTGATTATGCTGGTAAGGTATGTTTTGATGCTGGTTTGCTGGTTCTTACTGGTTCTTTACTGTTCATAACCAGGATACGATCAGCAAAAACCAGCAAAGATAGCAAATTACTAATGTAAATGATCATATCAAAGCATATTTTACCAGCATATTCATTAATTTTCCTTCGGCTTAGTCTTATATTTGTGAGGGGTCACCACAGTGGAATGAATCGCCAGCTATCATATTTCGCACAATGCTAGCATAGATTTGCATGTTGTTTATATGTAGTATAGTATGGTTATTGTATTTTTGGCATGAATTGGCTTATTAGTGGCAAGATTAAAATATTATTAAAATATTGTTAGCATTTCTTAGGTTAGTTGGTGAGCTTTGAGGGAAAAAAACATAGTGCTAACCTGAAATACCATGTTGCTAGCGTGAATTGACACATTGCTAAATTTGGCTGACATTGACATTGACATTGACATTGACAATGACAATGACATTGGCTACCATGTTATTAGCATGTATTAGAGTGTAGATGGCAAATGTTTTAGCATCTTGTTGACATGCATTAGCTAATTTTTGACATGGGTATCCATATCATATTGTTACAACATTGCTAATATATTGTTAGCATGAATCAGCATGTTTAGTATGTTCTTATGCGTTAACATGTTTTTAACGTGAAATGGTTAGCATATTGCTATCGCGATCTTAGCATTGTTAACATGCCCTATGCTAACTGCTGGGTTTTGAAAAGCAAATGTTCCATATACAGTAAGTTCAGATTAGTCTGAATGTCTGAGCCAGGTTTAGTGGTTGTAGCTTGAGGAGGAGATGTGTTTATAAAGTCAAACCAACCTAAGTATCTTTTATTTATTAAGCATGAAAAACACAAAACAAAGATATTTAGCAGAATGTTTGTGCTGCTCTCTTCTCTGAACCGAAATTGAACAGTTACCAGGGACCCTCAGGCTCAAGAATGTGAAGTCAGTGGTGACAGAATGGTCTTAAAGGTCTGCTTTCAGAGCGAGGGGTGAATTGTTCATGCGTTGTGTTCTTTCTGGCCGTGAGCAGTCACATCATTCACACGCGGCTCGTCTCAGGGGTTCTGCTGGACAGTTGATCCTCTGACAGGCCACAGACTGAATTCCCATCACGATTCTCCTGACAGAAACCTTTTCCCCTTCCCCTCATCCTCTGATCCCCGCGTTCTCATTCAGCACAGCCGGCTGCAAAGAAAAATCGAAGCTTAAATCTCTTTAATGTCTAAGTTGTTTCTTCTCGACAGCAAACACATTAAATGAAGAGCAAATGGACACAGATTCTGGAGTCTCCTGTTTGTCAGGAATCTCACATAGGCATCTCAGTGAGTTTGAGAGGAGATTTCAGCCAGACATTCTGAGTTATGTAAGAGTTTTCCTTTGGGAGCGTCTAATACATGTGTTTTTCTGAGTGCGTGTCTTTTATGCCTTGTTGTTTTGTTTATTCAATGTTTTAGTTTCATTGCTTATTCACTATCCATTAGGCCCATGCACAGCGAGAGGGGAAACCGGGTAACGCTGCTTTAGAAATGACAGAAACAGAGCTGCAATTTTCTAAGGCGGACACTGAGATGTTTTTTTCACTCTCTCTGACTTTTGGTGTAAGATTTTTTAAGTGAAGAGTGAAGTTTTTTGATCAGATGACACAGACTTTCATGCTGTCATGAACTTTATTCTGTCGGTTTGGTTTCTCTTTATTACTGTACAGTTATCTGACTTTTAATTATGCTTGATTGAATATGTGCCATGTCGAGATGACTAATACCAAATACTTTCACAGCATTTTCAAAGGAATTCTGAAACTGATGGACAGCTGAAAAGTTTATCGTAGAGCTGAACTTACTGAAAGTAAAACCATAAAAATTAAGCACATTTTACCTAGAATGTATTGCTTGAAAAAACTGATTTGAATATATTATTTTAATTACATACACTGTATATACAGTACATTGATTCATACATTTTTTTCATTATTTCTATTGCAGGTTGTTTAATTGGTTAATGGATTAACATTTTTTAAACTTTTAATTTTGTTTTAAATTCACTTTTTTGCATTTATTTTTATTAATCAATTTTATTTATTTTTTTATTCAATTATTTTCTTTTTGGCTTAATCCCTTTGTTAATCAGGGGTTGCCACAGTGGAATGAATCGTCAACATTTCCAGCATTTGTTTTATGCAGCAGATACCCTTCCAGCGGCAGCCCAACACTAGGAAACACTCATACACTCTCATTCACACATACACTACTGCCAAATTAGCTTATTCAATTCACCTGTACCGCATGTCTTTGGACGGTGAAGGGAACCGGAGCACCCAGAGGAAGCCCTTGCCAATTGGGGGAGAACATGCAATCTCCACACAGAAATGCCTACTGACCCAGATGGGTCTTGAACCAGCGACTTTCACCAGCAATCGTGCTACCGATGCGCCACCGTGACACTCTTATTTAATTTTAATTTAAATAATTTTGAATAATTGAATTGATTCATTTTATTATTTATTTATATATATTTTTTGCTTTTTATAAATTAATAATACTAATATAATGATGATGAAAATAAGATATTGCATTATTATTGTTATTTATTTATATTTTGCAGTTGTAGAAGTACTAGTAATAGTGTAATTGACATACTTTGTATGCATTAATATTCATATCAGATTTTTTTTTAATTAAAGGGGTCAAGAATCACCTCAGTTTTTTATTTTATTTATTTATTTATTTATTTATTTATTTATTTATTTATTTATTTTTGTGCTGTTCTAGTGATGTACACTCATAAAGTAAATGCTTACATAAAAAAAACATAATAATTAATAATAATTCTTTACATTCTTATAGCGATTTTCTGTACCCTCAAATCACTTTGTACATTGGGGGGAATCTCCACATCTCTACAGTGATGAAGCCAGTTATGATATGGGGATGGTTAGGATGTTTTTATAGTACTTCGAGCTCTCAGATGTCAATTAAAGAAATTTGGGTTTCTCATTTCATGACCCTTTTAATAAAACAGACCACAGAGACATGTTTTTTTTTCACTTCACAGCAAGAAAGTCGCTGCTTTGAGTCCCGGCTGGGCTAGTTGGTGTTTGGAGTTTGCATGTTCTCCCCATGTTCACGTGGGTTTCCTCCAGGTGCTCTGATTTCTCCCACAGTCTAAAGACATGATCAATAGAGGTGAATTTGATTAAATAAATTGGCTATGGTTTATGTGTGAATTTAAGTGTATATGGATGTTTCGCAGGACTGGGTTGAGGCTGGATGGGCATTTTCTGCGTAAAACATATGCCGGAATAGTTGGAGGTTCATTCCGCTGTGGCAACCCCTTGATAAATAAGGGACCAAGCCGAAGGAAAATGAATGAATGAAGGAATATCCCCACAATCCTTCTACTATTCCATAGCAAAATCCCTCCAGCTGAAACATCCTATATCCAACTGCTTGAACCAGAAATTTGTTAATCAGCTCTAGACAGTAAAGCAAATGAAAGATCTCAAATGCTCCAACATCCAAGTGGTCATTCAGGTTAAATCCAGCATGAGGTCAATAACAGAGTGTCTAATAGGAGCCTGGCACACATGAGAAGTCCACCTGGATACAAAGCGAGCTCCTTGTTCTCCAAGTGCACTGTTTACGTATGCAAAAGCTCTGTTCTCCTGCTCAAACTGAGGAACCGCAGGGCTTTGATCCACATTTACTAGCTGGATCCTCTGGGGGAAAAGCTCATGGAAATGCAAGGCGAGGAACAACAGAGTAACCCACGGCTGCTGGCTCAGCATTTCCACTGCCTTTGAAAAGGAGCGCAGTGGGAGACTCTGGACAAATGTTTGCTGTGGCACTTTTAGCCGATAACATTTGTAAGCTGTCCCTTAATACTGAGAATTTGTTGTATGAAGTGTTGGCACGCTGTGCTATATGTCAGATACTGATGAAATCGAATCAGCAGGATATACTTAAGCAGTACACAGCACAAAACACTCATTTTAATATCGTTTTCATGGTTAAAAATGCAGAAAAATAAAAATAAAAAGAACGTATAATGGATTAAGTTGCACCATAGAAATAGATTTTAAATTAGCAGGTTTAATTATGGCAGCAAACTGCGCACACATTCATTTTAACACTTCATTTGTCATTTTCTTGATTTTCCAGTAAAATGCAAAGTATGTCTGATTTTTTTTTTGTTTGCTTTTTTATTATAAAACATTCTAATTAGCACAAGAATATTTGAATGACCCTGAGGTCATTCAGGGTGTCTTGGAGGGGAGAGGTGTCCAACCTACAGCATCTAAACACTGGGGTACCTCAAGGCTCTGTTCTTGGGCCACTTCTCTTCTCCATCTACACATCATCTCTAGGACCAGTCATCCAGAGACATGGATTCTCCTACCACTGCTATGCTGATGATACCCAGCTATACCTCTCTTTTCATCCTGATGATCCCTTAGTTCCAGCTCGCATCTCAGCTTGCCTGTTGGATATTTCACACTGGATGAAAGATCATCATCTTCAGCTGAACCTCGCAAAAACAGAAATGCTTGTAGTTTCTGCCAACCCGACTCTACACCATAACTTTTCAATCCAGATGGATGGGGCAAACATTACTGCATCCAAAATGGTGAAAAGCCTTGGAGTAACGATTGATGACCAACTAAACTTCTCTGACCACATTTCTAGAACTGCTCGATCGTGCAGATTCACACTCTATAACATCAGAAAGATCCGACCCTTCTTATCTGAACATGCAGCTCAACTCCTTGTTCAAGCTCTTGTTCTCTCCAAACTGGATTACTGCAACTCTCTACTAGCTGGGCTTCCAGCTAACTCTATCAAGCCTCTTCAACTGCTCCAGAATGCAGCAGCACGAGTGGTCTTCAATGAACCTAAACAAGCACATGTCACTCCGCTGCTAGTCCGTTTGCACTGGCTGCCAGTTGCTGCTCGCATCAAATTCAAAGCTGTGATGTTTGCCTACAAAGTGACTTCTGGCCTTGCTCCTTCTTGCTCCTACTAATACTACTAATACTTCCCTTCTTAGACTTTACAGACCTGAAACTTGCCTATAGCACTTATTCATTGTTGCTCTTGGTTGTGTAAATTGCTTCCTTGTCCTCATTTGTAAGTCGCTTTGGATAAAAGCGTCTGCTAAATGACTAAATGTAAATGTAAATGTAAATAAGTAATAATAAAAAAATAACCAGGTCTATTATGATTTATTTTATCTTTGCCATGATGACAGAAAAAAATATTTGACTAGATATTCTTCAAGACACTTCTTTACAGCTTAATGTGACATAATACACTCTTTAAGGGTCTAAGGCCCCATTTACACTTGTGCGTTGTAGAATGAAAACGATCCGCGTCCACACTAGCGTTTCACCCAGCGTTTCTGAACAGCTCTCCATCTACCAAAATGCTAAAAACGCACATCACGTGACCACACACACACTCTGGCATGCGCTGCAGCATATCTGTCCAGATGAGAGCTGTGCTCGGAGTGTTCATCAAGGATCTCCCACTGGATATCTCACTATATTTGTTAAACGTGATATATAATATCTTGTCTATATCTAACGACATATTCCCTGAGTTTGGTCTTTTGAATCGATTACTTGTTCTCAGGTAACGTGTTTTGGTTGAGCACAAAGATAAGTTAATAATTAATGGAACCACACACATATTGACTGATTGCTTGCCTTTATTTTCTATAATGTATAAACTTATTGTACATTATAGTGTTATAATGGCCATTATTGATTATTAACACTGATATTCAGCAAAAGAGACGGTTTGTTTTGTATTTTGCAAAGGTGAAACTCATATATGCTGCACAACACCTTAACATTTCTGCTGTCTGTTAAGTTGTTATTATCAAAATGAAAATGACAGTTTCTTATATCATGTTTTCATTTTATTATTAAAATATAGTGAGACAACGTAGCCAGGATGAAGTGAATGAGGTTATAAAGTACACTGTTCCCTTTAAAGATTTACCGGACATGTCCTCGGGAGTCTGTTTGCCATATCAAACTTGCGAAGTCTGAACTTACAAGGAGAGGATGCAGGACTGAACTGTGTGTGTAGGCTAATTAATATTTAGGAAAAGCCTTCTATTCTATTCTATTCTATTCTACTTTCTAGAAAATGTTTATTTATATTTTAGATATCTTTGCATAGCTTTATTTTTATGTGTGGGTGTGTTTGTGTGTGTATGTATCACATATACATAATACATATGTACATACATGTCTAATGTAAAAAAAAAAAAGTTTATTTTGGATGTGGTTAATCTTTGTCCAACACTAATTATTAGTTATTTTGTTATTTTAAAAAAGTAATATAAAGTACCTTAAGCAATTATTAAGTGATTGAAGTGCTTGCTCATTCATTTATTTTTTAACATCTTATGTAGATTTTTTTTCACTTTAAAAAGCCAAAGAGGGAACTAATATTATTTCTGTTTATATTTGTCTTGATTTTGAATACAGTTCTGTAGAAGTTGTCAGATTATTATTATTATTATTATTATTATTATTATTATTAATATTATTATTATGTATAATATTGTCAGACTTTGTTTAAATATCTATTATTTAATTTTAAGAAGTGTATTTTCTATAATTTTTATGTGTAATATTGTGTGATATTTTTTCGTTTTTTTTTTTTTCAAGCATAAAAAAACACTTGATGAATTCACTTATTTTAAAAGGAACATGACAACCTGAAAAAAACTATGCAATTCTGTGTTTCACACAGGTACGTGGGCCTGACAAACCACCTGTAGAAAACACACTATTTCATCTCTCTGTCATTTTATTCGACATTTGCACCAGTTTTGCACATTACCTAACTCAACATTCCTAAAACAATTAACATTGTGCATTTATGAATGAGCTCTGTTAAAAAAATAAAAATAAAAATAAAATAATAATAATAATAATAAAACACCCTTCCCCAAACTCTAGCACTTAATTCACTGAGAACAAATAGTTCCTTGGTTTACTGAGCACTTCCTGTGTGTATTGCCTCCTGTTAAATCACTGAATGCCTCCTCAGTTGTAAGTCGCTTTGGACAAAATCGTCTGCTAAATGAATGTAAATGTTGTCATCGGTGATGTACTGTATAATTACCAATGTGCTTGTTTTTCTTTTGTCTTCTGAAAGCTGGTGGCGACTGATGGTGTTCAGCAAAGCAGACCCGTGACGGTGGACATCCTGGTCATCGACGCGAACGACAACACACCCACCTTCGCTCAGGTGTCGTACAGTGTGGAGATCTTCACTAACATGCTGCCTGGAGAGACCGTCCTGCAGGTGAGGACACAACCGAGACTTTATTACAGCTTCAAATGTGATTTATAGTGTGAAATGAACTCCGTGCCATGTTTGTTTCATTAACTGAGGATTCTAGTCAAATTACTGAAGTTGATACAACAGTGAGTCTAGAAGGGTTTTTTTTCCGGATGAATTGAATAACAAATGTATTGAAAATGAAACAGACACAAACAGACATTGAGCTAAATGAGCACAGTAGAGAGAGCAGGCAATAACGCAACATTTGGAGGAGCTGGATCATATGAAGCGCAGCTAATGAACTCAAGTGGCAAACTGCACCGAGTCATACTGCGATCTGTTTACATCTTTAACCAAGCTGACTGAATCACTCACTTACAATCCTTCGGCTTAGTTCTTTATTTATCAGTGGTTGCCACAGCAGAATGAACCGGCAATTACTCTGGCATATGATTATGCAGCGGATGCCCTTCCAAACGCAACCCAACACTGGGAAACACCCATACACTGACTAAATCATTCAATATATATACACTGTGTCTCAAAAATATCTAAGCGAAATGAATTCTGTTAGAACTTTGTGAAAATACCTCCAACTTTAAATATACTTTGTAATTAGATGGCAAATTAAATCATTTTTAACAAATTAGTAGATATGTATATGATTTCCACCTTACCTAGTTTGCAATCTTTTGGACAGTGCAATGGGTGTGTGGTGCATCTTCTTGGCTCAGTACCATGTCATGGACAGTGGTGATATTTTCAACAGTAGCCTGGACGACCACTCTCCGACACATGACATACTGATCCAGCGCGATCAATTTTTGCCAACTAATAATGCCACCTTTTTTTTTCGTTTTTAGTTGGAAATTCACGTAGAAGACGTAAAGCACTGTAGTCTTTCAGTTCTCGTAAACCTTTGATCAATCTTTAATTCTGCAACACATACTAAGAAAAAAAGAATATATATATATATATATATATATATATATATATATATATATATATATATATATATATATATATATATATATATATATATATATATATATATATATATATATATATATATATATATATATTATGGAAATCAGTAGGTCCCAGCAACCAGAATTTTTCAAAATATCCTTTTTTTTGTGTGTGTTCAACAGCGTAATTTATAAAGCATCATTTTAACACAACACCGTAGCTGATCCTAAGAGGCTTCACAATAAAAATAAAAAAAACTATTAAAAAATAAATAAAAAAATAACTATAGAGTACAATAACAAGCATGCCTCAAACTTAAAGCTATAAAATAAGAACATGCAGTGCTGGTGTTGTATCTAAATCTGACTGCCTGGGCAATTCTGACTCCCCTCTGACTCCTGTGCACGTCACACAGCTCCTGCAGCTGTCACAGCGGTTTATCAGAAACCATTTATCAATCATTTCTTCCCTAATTGACAGTAAGAATGAACTAAGAAGCCTTGTCAAATTGACAAGCAGCACCTGAATGTGTTCAAAAGAATTAAAAATGTCAAAATAGGATGAATTTATAGCGCATTTCGAAAGTGAAACCACCTCATACTATTAATTATAAGTTTGGTATTTATTATATAAATAAATATTATTATATAAAAATAAGCCTTTTAATTAGTTTTAAAAGCACCCAGTGACGATGACAGAGTTTTCATTTTCGGGTAAACCATCACTTTAAAATATAGATGACAACAATACTCATCTGCATTGTAAAAGGGGCTTGGTGGGCTGAATAAAAGTGGGACAAATTGACATAAAGTGAACATAATATGTGCCTCTCTGTCCCTCAGGCTGTGGCATATTCTTTCTCTCTCTTTCTCTCAGTAATGATAGCTTCAGCTTTATTTTTGCACTCCGCTCATGTTCTGCTCCGCCTGTGTTTGTCTCGTTCCGTCACGACGGGGTCACAATTCAAAGAAAAGTCAGACACACGAAGGCCTGTAGTTTCTCTTTAAATAACAAGCCGCCCGGATGCTCCTGAAATGAGGTCACAGGTCACAGCGAGGGCAGCCGGGCCACTTGGATGTGTTTTATAAGCCATATTTGCTGCCCTCGAGTGTGAGTACGAGCGTGTGTGTGTGTGAATTTTTTTCCCCTTACCTCAGCACTCCAAAGCAGCTAAAGGCACGGCGCTACGGATCACTGCTTCTGGAGAGTTTTACTCAATAATGAGCGCCGCGGATGGAGGTGGCGCTTTCCTATTAGCAGGACTTTGAATGAATTACCCTTAGGGTGTATTTATTGCCCCGGTGCTTTTTAAAGATGGTAACGTTCGGAGTTAAGTGTTTACATCTAAATGCGCGTCTTTGAACCTAATCAGCGGTGTTTAGTCTTTGATCTGTACCTTTGTGTTTGAGAGTTTATCTCAAATAATCATATTACGCTGCTTTTAAACCTCATTAATGCCAAGAGTCTAATCTGCATTTTAATGAGGAGAGATGGATGGATTTGCTGTTATGGTTGATTTAAGGTAATGAGTGTAGAGTTGGAAAAAAAAAAAGTTGAGCTAGTAGAACTAATACCGCTTCTGTACATATTATGAGAAATCAACGTGGTAAAGAAGAAATACTTAACATAGACTTCCCTAATTTTTTTTACCCTTGTGTGCTGTTAAGGATGTTTTCATCCACTTTGTGGTGGTTTTAAGTTGGGCTGGGCGATATGGCCAAAATATCATATCCTGGTATTTTTAGGAGGAATGACGATATATCCGGTATTTTACCATAAATGGTTACTTGAGAGTTAAAACCTTTATTAAAACTTTATTAAACATTTTTTAGAGCTAAATATAATACAAACACAGGGGTTTCCTTCCCTGTTTACAAATAAACAGCGGCACAAAATCTTTGATAAATAAAACGCAGTACAGGTTTTTCTCCTGTTTAAAACTAAATGTTGCACAAGATTTCAAATTACAAACAAAATCTTTGATAAATAAATACAGTACAGGGTTTTTTTCCTGCTTAACACTATACACAGCACTACTGTGCTGTTGTGCAAATAACAAAGTAAACAGAACCACAGAAAACAGAGCTATATTGTCAGAGCAAAAAAGGAGCCCACTTAAATAGTAACACAATAAAAAATATTGTATGATAGAAAAGAACCACATTAAATGTAAATATGAAACACAATATTTTATCTCACAATTACAGTTTTGTTATAAGTAATCCTGTATACCACAGTTGTGTGGTTTATTAACAATTAAATCAGCTCTATATGTTGTTTTATGTATGTATTGTGCACAATTATTAAACAGTGCACATATCCAGCATATCTAAAGAGAAGTCGTTCACTCCATGCAAAAAATCCTACTTTTTCTTTTTTCTTTTTTTTTGACTAAACTTATTTTACAAAATAATAAATATTAGAGATGAAAACAAACAGACTATAGAAATGAAAAGTAATGAAATTGTTTCAGAGTACTGTGATGAAATGCTGGTTAAGCACATACTGTAAATAAGCATTATTAATAAGCAAATTATAACAGAGCAGAACGCAGAGTTAAATGAGTTATAATGTAAATGTAAAGAAGAGACCGCCGTGTAATAAATACTGAACTTATATAATTAATGAGTATGAGGTGGTTTCACTCTCGAAATGCGCTATAAATTCGTCCTATTTTGACATTTTTAATTCTTTTGAACACATTCAGGTGCTGCTTGTCAATTTGACAAGGCTTCTATGTTCATTCTTACTGTCATTTATGGAAGAAATGATCGATAAATGGTTTCTGATAAACCGCTGTGACAGCTGCAGGAGCTGTGTCACGTGCACGGGAGTCAGAGGGGAGTCAGAATTGTCCAGTCAGATTTAGATACAACACCGGCACTGCATGTTCCTACCTCCATGTCACATCTAGTGATGGGTCATTCTTGAATGATTCATTGATTTTGAACAAATATTATACATTTGTGCAAGTGAAGCTCATGTGCTACCTTGTGGTCTGTTTCGCGCAGAAAGCGCACATGTGGCCTCAAACTATATTGATATGAATGACATTGGTTAATACCGCATTGTGTTGGGGAATCATATTGATATATCCCCAGAACCCGATATACTGCTCAGCCCTAGTTTTGAGGCTTAGGCCCAATCCCAATTCTACCCTTAACACTTACCTGTCCCAATTCACTTTAGCTTGAAGGCATAGGGCTAAAGGGAAGGTACAGTGGCCGGGAACTGCAAAACAACATTACACTTTTACGAAGACAAGATAGACCATCTACAACAGCAGAGTGGCTGCACTCGGAAGTCAGGCGATGCACAAATTAGTATTTTTTTGTCATTATTGCAAATTTTTACACCAAATGAACACTTTTTTAATACATTCATAACAGCGTTCTTGTTTTACCATCATGGTAAAAAAACAAACACTAAAATAAAAACACTAGATTTCGCTATCTATAATCCCTAATAATAACTACTGTATAGTTGTCCCACAACATTCTGACACTCGATGACACTGGAATACCCTGTCAGTAAAGTCTAGTGACTGGAAATGAGCTTTTAACAGTGTCTGCTAAAATGTTAATGTTGTTTTTTGTGTGTTTACATAGATGAATATGGCCACTGTGTAAATGCGCAGTACAGTTAATATCCTATTGGCGCATCATATTGTTATGATAACATGATATATGCCTTCAGCAATTTCCTGGAGATAAATACCAAAAATAACTCAACTGGAATCACTACAGCAGTCGCGATCATCTGATCTCTTATGAAGCAAGAGATCTCGATGACATATGATGGCGTGTGCAGGTGCTGTAGTGCTGTCCTATTTTTTAGAGGTAAATTTTGAAGCCCTTCCTCTTCACACTCTGTTTAAAGGACCATGTGAAAGAGGTACAAAAAATAGAATTGGATTTTGGCCACAGCTTTCTCTGTGTTTCAGCAAATGAAATGCTTTTTGGTGAAAAATCGTATTTTGACACATTTTTTTGGGAAAATGCTTGACTATTTTAAACTTAACAATACACTCAGTGCAAATGAACTACCCTTTCGTTATGTTGATGGCTGTTTTTGCCCTATTGACTTCCATTATAATGACTTTTTTTCTTTGCAAAGCCTTTACATCCTATAATCATGCATTCTTGATAGTTATTTATTTATTTTTTTTACTGTTTATCATTAGTTGCTGTGCAAAAAAACCTTAGTGTCTTGCTTTTAAATGGAGTATAGTAGGGGTTCCCTATCTTTTAAGCCAGTTATCCCCAAAATTACATTGACTCGTAATTCGCACTATCCTCAGAGGTGGTTCTAAATATACAAGCATTGCACACAATGGCTCATTCACACCAATAGGAACTAAATAAACACAAGCATGTTGACAACACAAAAATGTGCAACAGTTTGTAGTTTTATAATTTTTTATAGTCATAACTGTCCACCGACGCGCTGAATCTCCAAAATTAAAAATATTTAAAATAGCCACTATCCTTATAAATAAACTGCCATAGCTGCAATCAAAACAACTACATTCTTACCTAAGAAAACCTCAAAAGTACATTATGTTGTCCAACTGCTGCAATATTTGTCAAACTGTAGTGAGTTTATTGATCTGCTGTCACTCTATGTGAGTGGAGTAATACACAAGACTGAAGAAGCTGTACGAGTTCTGATATCACACGGCTATCAGCCAATCAGACTCGAGAACCAGACAAAACTGTTATATAAACCAAAACAAGTTATGGAAATTGCATTAAATTTTATGTTTGAATTTTTTTCAATGTTATACAGTACTTTTTTGATTTAGTCATTTTAAATTGATCGATCACTCATAAACACATTAGATGAATGAATACAATCCTATTAAGCACCATTTAAAACTATAACGTCATACACAGAGACAATAAAACAGGCTACAATAAAAATGATTAACTGTCTGTGTTTGTTCTTTAGCTGACGGCTCAGGACGCTGACGCTGGTTTAAACGGCCTCATCACATATGCCATACTGGCTGGAGATCACGGGGATTTCATCATCAACAACCGTACAGGACGAATCACTTTAGCACCAGGGGTCATGCTGAGTGTCGGCCGTTCATACGCACTGACCGTAAGAGCTGCAGACAATGCTCCTGACACTGAGAGGAGGTCAGATACGAACACATTACATCATATTCTGCTATCAGCCTTTGCATGTGTCTTTATTTCTTATTCTTTCTTTATGTGTGAAGGAGCTCCATTACTACGGTTTACATAGAAGTTCTGCCACCCAACAATCAGAGTCCTCCACGATTCCCCTTACAGACCTACAACCTGGAGATCAGCGAGGCCATGAGGATAGGAGCCATACTGCTCAACCTGCAGGTTCACACTGACTTTGGAATATTGCCTAATTTAGTTTTCTCCCAACGTTATTTTTAAGTGGTCATGCAAAACATGTAAATATAAAAAAATGTTAATATTTTCAGTTCAGGGCCTAATTAATAGGTTTTTATTATTTTTTTAATACAAAAATAATATATCATGTAAAGTTCAATTTATTTTTATAAATGTAAGCCATATTTCTGCATGCTTTTTGTAGTTTAAATTATTAATATTGATTAAATATTGTTTACATTTATTTCATTCATCCAAAAAAAATGGATGGATAGATAGATGAATGGATGGAAAAAAGAAATAGATGGATGGATGGAAGGAAGGATGGATGGATGGATGGATGGATGGATGGACAAAATAAATAAATGGGTGAAATGGATGAATGGACGAATGTAAGAAAGAAATGGATGGATGGATGGATGAATGGATGGAAGGAAGGAAGGATGCATGGATGGATGGATGGATGGATGGATGGATGGATGGATGGATGGATGGATGGACAAAATAAATAAATGGATGAATGGACGAATGTAGGAAAGAAATGGATGGATGGATGGATGGATGGATGGATGGATGGATGGATGGATGGATGGATGGATGGATGGACAAAATAAATAAATGGATGAATGGACGAATGTAGGAAAGAAATGGATGGATGGATGGATGGATGGATGGATGGGCAAAACAGATGGATGTATGAATAGAGGAAAGAAATGGAGAATGTATGTAATAGATGGATGAATGAAAAAGATGTATGGATGAAAACGTTGGAAAAAAGTAATGGATGGATGGATGGATGGAGAGATGGATGAATGGATAGATGAATGGACAGATTTATGAAAGAAATGGATGGATGGATCGATGATTGGGCAAAAGAGATGGATGTATGAATGGAGGAAATAAACAGATAATGCATGTAATATATGGATGGATGAAAAAGATGGATGGGATGGATGGATGGATGGATGGATGGATGGATGGATGGATGGATGGATGGATTGATGGATAGGTGGGTGTGTGGGAGGGTGGACAGATGGATGGATGGATGGACAAAAGAAATAGATAGATGGATGGATGGATGGATGGATGGATGGATGGATGGATGGATGGACAGATTTTTGAAAGAAATGGATGGATGGATGGATGGATGGATGGACAGATTTTTGAAAGAAATTGATGGAAGGATGGATGGATGGATGGATGGATGGAGGATTGGGCAAAAGAGATGGATGTATGAATGGAGAAAAGAAATGGAGAATGCATGTAAAATATGGATGGATGAAAAAGATGGATGGATGTGTAGGTGGGTGGGCGAATGGATGGATGGATGGATGGATGGATGGATGGATGGATGGATGGATGGATGGACAAAAATGAATTGATGGATGAGTAAAAGAAATGGATGGGTGGATGGAAGGATGGATGGATGGATGGATGGATGGATGGATGGATGGATGGATGGATGGACGGACGATGAAAGAGATGGATGGATGGATGGATGGAGGGATGGATGGATGGATGGAAGAAACAAATGGAGGACAGATGAATAGATGAATGGACAAAAATGTATAGATGGATTGACAAAAGCAGGGTTGATGGACAAATGAAAGAAAGAAAGAAAGAAAGAAAGAAAGAAAACAAACACATATAAATAGACAGACAGACAGACAGACAGATAGATAAATAGATTTTTATCATTATATTATTCTTTTTTATTATACGTTTTATTATTTTCTTTTATCGATTTTAATGAATTTGTGCTATAAAGCAATAACACTTATCCACAGATCATGATTTACTAAAAAAGTGATGAAAATTCATGGGTCAATAAGTTTGTAAAGCCTGTTCTTAAGTGTTTGCAGTCCGATCAAGTTATGGGGGAAAAAAAGAGGATGTTGGCAGATACACTGTAAATTGAAGGTCAGGTTGAGCGCACTGCATTATGGGAGTGCAGCATCCCACGCAGGATGAACTTCTGTGTACCGCATATCTTGATAAATGTTGTAGGTCATGTGGGTATTCTGTGCGTGCAGAAAATTAGCATACTACTGAATGCACAGTAAAGATAGTGCTGAAGTAGTCGTTTGTAATAATCCATTCTGAACATGACTACACATATACATTTATTTAATGTCTCGGTTTAGACTTCCCATGAATCTCTTCGGTTTTAAATGTACATTTCTATTTATTGTTAAATGTAATTAGAATGTTCTGATAATTATTTGTTGTGCAATCAATGTCTGCAAGGTATTATAAAGTTTTAAAATGGTAAAATTCAAAAAGAAAATATTAGGCCTTAAGGGTGCAGTAGGTGATCTGTCAAAATGTAAACTGGTTAGTATATCTTTGAAACACAATCCCATACCTGCTGTCCAAAGCCATGCCTCTTGAAAAAACAAACACGCACATTTAAGATGACAGAGTCCCACTAGATCCTGTCATTTGCCAGTTAGAAAACTTTATAATACTACTATTCTGAAGGACAAACTATTATATCCAACATGTTTTCAGTTGTGTAGCAAGCAAAACTTGTCATAATGTGCAAAATTTCATGCATGCAAGTTTCGCTGGTCTCACTCCCTCACACACTTTGTCCTAAAGCCAATGCTTAGTCGTTCAGAAATAACACTTCATTCTAAGCCATACTTGAATGCTATTTTAGACCGAATATTCAAAGTAGCATTGTTCAAAAATGAACCAATCTGAATATAAAAATCACCTTCAGCTCAATAAAGCAGGCTAGGTGGAATAGCGCTATTTACTGATGTTGTTAACCTTAATAAAAATCTACATTATCCATGATGTAAAAGGTCCCTTATGAAACTGAAAATAGTCACATTAATCTTTCGCCAGAAGACTTTAGTGTCAATACTAGTGAACAACACTTCTGTGCATATAACCCATTCGTAACAACAAAATCTACATTAGCTTTGCCTGACTAAAATAGTTTTAAAACAGAACATTACCTGCGTAAAAGAAATACTCAGTGTTGGGCAGTAGCATCGCTACAAGTAGTGACGTTTGTAACGAGGAGTCTGACACAGAGGGATCCATTTGCAGTATATTTATTAAACACAGTTTAATCACAATCACACAATAAGCACTAGTGTGCGAACTCACATCAAACGTAGTTATATTGGGTCTAAGGGCTGGCGGCTGGCTGTCAAGGAGTGTGATAGCAGGCATGGGTCAGAGGCGAGGTACAGAGTAAGGTTCAAGGCAGGCAAGGCAAGGCAAGGCAAGGTCAAGGAACAGTCCAGGTAATACACGGGGAGATCAGGCAAGGAGATGAACGCTCAGTAATGTCAGCTGGGGCAGAACAAGACTTCGCAATGGAGTGAGTGTTTGAACTGCTTATATGTGTGTGCGTGGGTCATCAGTGAGATATGCTGCAGGTGTGTAGCAATCAGTGTTTGAGCATGACGTAATGGTTAGAAGTCTGGTGATGGTGACCTCTGCTGGCCAGCGAGGGGAATGACTGGGCCGTGTCTGTGACAACGTTACTAGCTTAACTACATTCCTCAGTAGCGTGGCGGATGTCTGAGTGAGACACAATGACGAAAAATAGTTTGATTGCATCAAAAGGCGCTTAAATTGTACAATGACATAATAAAAAATATAGATTGCGCGACCAAACACATGATATCGAAAGTAACGACCAGGATTTAAAAATGTAGAGAGTAGAAAATACAGATATTTGTGTAAAAATTTCTTTTTGGCTTAGTCTGTTTATTAATCCGGGGTTGCCACAGCGGAATGAACCGCCAACTTATCCAGCAGGTTTTTATGCCCTTCCAACCGCAACCCATCTCCAGGAAACATCCACACACTCTCATTCACACTCATACACTACGGAAAATTTAGTCTACCCAATAACCTGTACCACGTATCTTTGGACTATGAGGGAAACTGGAGAACCCGGAGGAAACCCCCTGTGTCAGGCAGGGAGAGCATGCAAACTCCACACAGAAACGCCAACTGACCCAGCCGAGGCTCGAACCAGAGACCTTCGTGCTGTGAGGCGACAGCACTACCTACTGTGCCACTGCATTGCCACCCTGATAGTATTGTAATCACATATTTATATGATTCTAGTCAAGTGCAGACAAAAGGAAATGTGTATCCGAGAAAACCTGGCAAAAGGTTTAGTGTTATAAATGTATACGTCTTTGCAAAATGTCACTGATTCTACTTTCGTTCATCATGTTCTTCAAGCAGACTTGGCCTTTTCATTTAAGTATTGTTTTTTTTCTGCAATTGATTTCATGTTACATTGATTTTTCTGTTTCTCCAAGCAGTTCTTTTTGAGAAGACTGGTGTGAATAGAGTATAATTTGGTGTATTCCCACAGGCTACAGACCGTGAGCTGGATCCAATCACCTACCGGATAGAGACCGGTGACCCACAGGAGGTCTTCAACCTTTCACGAACGTAAGTTTTCATTAATAAATAAACGTTTCAGAAGGAATGTATATATTTCGGACACTCATAAATATAACCCCCTAAAAGTGTCACTCTAACTGATTCAGAAGATTAAAGATACCAAAAAATTATCCACAGTTTCACCCAAAAATGTAAATATGCTCACTATTTATTCACCCACAAGTGGTTGCAAACTTTGACTTTCTTTCTTCTGTTGAACACGAAAGAAGATATTTTAAAGAACTTTCTTAAACTTGTAACCTTTGACTCCCATAGAAGGAAAACGAATACTGTGGAAGTCAAGGGTTACAGGTTTACAACATTCCTCAAATTGTCTTCTTTTGTGTTCAACTAAAAAAGAACAAACGCAATCATTGGGTTAAAACAAAGTATTTACATTTTGACTAGTAAAAGAGAACAAGATAAAACCTTATAATAATATTGTAGCGACCAAAGGATGCATTGTGATTATTTTTATTCATAGGCTTGAAATATTGAAATTTAAGCTTGAGGACAGACCAAAAAATAAAATAAAAAATGCATCATGCTATTGCTTATTTGTGTTTCATTTTTTTCTTGGAACACTGTAAGCTCCTACTTTTTTCTACTTTTTTTTTATTTTGGCCTAATCCAGACTTAATGAATTTATTTTGCAGTCTCGTGGCAAGATTGTATAAAATATGCCATAATCTATTATTATTAGGCTATCTGTCATTTTATATGTTACTTAAAGCAATCAAAAATGCTCTATTACATATGCCAGGCCAGTCACCTTGTTAGAAGACATGATGTCATGTCATCGGCAGCTCAGTGTTTATGTGTATGTAGAATTCAGTGTAAGATGTGTCTCTGCTGTTGGTTGTAAGCTAAAAAGAAATCCATACTTTGCATTACCAAACACATAGGCAACAACACTACCATTTCCGACGCCATCATTGTGTTTGTTTGCACTTAATCTATACCTCCCTAACCACATACTAAGTGTCACCTTCATTTTCAAATGATTACACGGGCACAATAATATTTAATTTTATATAATGTTATAATAATAATGCTGGATTTGGTGGACCTAGTTATCACAATTTTGATCTGGTTTACAAGGACATGCCTTGTGTCTTGTAAATCAAAACTCTTATAATTCATACTTAATAGGGTCTTCATTTAAAATGTATCACTAGTGCTTTTTGGGGGTAGGAGTAAGGGAATATAATAACAGTTTTTAAAGATCCCCTATTATGCATTATAAAATGTCATATTTTGGTTTTGGCCAGATTAACCAATGGGCCCATCACGGGCACAACAACAACAGCGCTTTTATATGCATGTATACATTTTCAGCCACAAAAAGACATTGTCATGTAAACGAACATGCGAAAAGCACTCGCTGTCTTCAAAAAACGACTAAAAACTATTTAGTCTCCACTTTCCTTACTAATATGAAATTCCCTCTCTGACTCCTCCACTAACAACAAAAAAATAAATAAAAATACTAATGTTTTGCTTCTTACACTTTCTTTACATACCTGAAACTTGCCTATAGCACTTATTCATTGTTGCTCTTATAGTTGTGTAAATTGCTTCTTTGTCCTCATTTGTAAGTCGCTTTGGATAAAAGCGTCTGCTAAATGACTAAATGTAAATGTAAAATACATAAAATGTTTTTTTTTAAATGTGGTGTAAATGGCCTCTCACTGAAATGGTCATGTGATTAGAACCTTTAGAGTCAGAAAAGAAAACAATGCTCCAGAAGAGCCAGGGAAGGAATACCTTTGGCCATAACCAACCTGACACACTTTTGTTTAAAAACACTTTTTTTCTCCATTTTAGCCTATTCATACTGAGATGGTGTTTTTAGCAAATGAAAATGTAGCTTTTTGAAAACCTTGTCCAAAGTGCATGAACTTAAAAACATCCTTTTCGTATTGCAGTGTGTAATGTTAAAACGGTGGCTTTCGAAAAAAACAATGAAGCATTTTAGTCATGTGACCTATTAAGCTGTTATGTCAGTTTGTACATGCTCGGTATTGCCTCTGTTAAAAGGACGCAGAATATTTACTGGGAGCTATTGTTCAGCAGCAGAAGCAGACACCAGTTATGACATTTTGCCGTGATGTTTCAAAGAGATGGAAAGTAAATAAATGCCAGGTGGATATGACGCAGATAAAATAATCTTATGTCTGTGCACATGCGCAGTACATGAAAGAAAGCATTTTCAGATGTTTTAGTACAGAGGAGAGAAGGAATTTAAAATAATAGTGTGGACATTGAGCATTTGTAGACGAAAACAGTTTTAGAATTTATCTGAATTTTTGTAGACAAAGCCTTTGTCTTTAGAAGTTTTCATTTTGGTTAAAACAACAACAAAACAAAACCCCAGTGTTAGTAAACGACACCTGTTGAAAGGACACCTGTTTTACCCCCTTTCAAGATTTAAGATGAGTCTTTTGTGTCTTCAGAATGTTTCTGTAAGGTTTTTGCTCAAAACACCCGTCAGATTATTTATTATACCTTTTAGAATGTTGGAATTTTCTGCTCTCAACACCATGTAGCTGTTTTTGTCCACAGTTTCCACGTGCCTGTCAGAGTGTGCCTCAATCTCCACCTCGGTTGCGTCAGTTAAACAACACAGTTGCAGACATGAAGGAAGCAGATCTCATGTAACGTTTGTGAGAAATACTACAGTGAGAAATTTCCCAATGATTATTTGATGTATTTGTATTGGAGTTGAGTCGATGAGAAAGATGAGTCACACACAATGTTTTTACAAAGTTCACGCACACACACACATCGCTCGCAATTAACTTTGCACTGTTTTTGCATACAAATGTGTCAGGATACACAGTAATATCCACTGCTGTATGGATATCCGTTATGTTAATGGACAAAGTAAACCTGATATATCGTCCACAAACCGGGATTGAAGCGTCTTCTTTTATAATTGTACTGACATGCGGCTATGGTGATAAAGTAAAGCTGAAGTAAATCGCTGTAATTCATTACAAACATCCACTGTTTTAAAAATGTTTTAAACTTCATTCTTGATCACATTTGATGATGATTGATGATCACAGAGAGCTGAACAGATCTTTTAATCCCGGCTGCTTTGCGCACGTCCTGTCTTGTGGATATGATTATACGTGTTCCTATGGAGACATGTTAATATGCAGCTGTCAATCAATTCTGTGGGCAGGAAAACCTCACTCCTATGTCACGTTGCGTTGGGCATCAAAATGGGAGGGATTGGGATGCTGTTTGAACATCTGGAAATTTAAAAAAAAGAGACTTATTGTGATTCTATCACTCCAATATGACTGTGGACACGCTATACCTACACACAGCTCTGTCCAAACAGCTTACAAAAGTTTATTTTCATTATAGGGACCCTTTAAAGGTAAAAAAAAAATGGAGAGAAGTGAATTAAAGTGAACTCTGAAGTTTTTTTTTTCCTTTTAATGTAAATGCACTAGTAAACATAACCTCAATCTAAGAATACTGCATTGGAGGGATGAAGACGAGAAAAACACACTAGCAGGGTTACAGTGTGAACATTTGTGTGAGTGGGAGCGAAACAGAAAGGCTTCATTAAACAGCACATTGTTGATTCATAAATGACTCTTAATGAAACACACTTAAGACTATTGTTAATAGTAACAGCAGTGATGTGAGAATCCAGAGAGCAAAAGGGTAGCGCTAGTACTATATATGTCTCCTGCTTTGACTTTCTCGTTTCACCTCATCTATTTTTTTCTTTTCTTTTTTTCTTCATCTCACCTCACCTTCTCTGTTCAGCGGGTTTGTCTCTTCTCCTCATCTTTCATCTTGTCTTGTTTTTCTGTGCCTCGCCTTGTCTGATTTCATCTGGTCTGGTTAAATCTCTTCTTATCGTGTGTCTGCTTTTCACTTCTTATCTCATCATGTCTTAAGCTATCTGTTCTAATATCTCATCTCACCTTGTTTTGTCTCTTTTGCTGCTACGTTTTCTCATTTTGTCTCATCTCATATCATCTCATCTTGTCTCTCAGACTGTCTCATCTTGTCTCTATTTTACTTTGTGTTGTCTCATCTTGTCTCTTCACACCACATCTTGTCTCATTGGATCACGCCACTTTTGATTGTGTTTTGTCTCATCTGCTTTTCTATCCTCTTTTTATCTTGTCATCTTGCATTGGCTTGTTTCGCCATATCTCATCACCTCATTTGTTTGCGTCTTGTCTCATCTCATATCGTTTAGTTTCTTCATGCCTCAGTTTATCTGCATCATCTAACTTCAGTTGATTTCATTTTATTTCTCTCTTTTTAGTCTCTTCTGGATTTGATCTCTTGATTCATTGCCATTCTTTCTCATGTAGTCTCACTTCCTCTCCTCTTTTTTTCTCTTTCTCTGCTCTTACCTGGTTTTGTCTTCCTGACGTTTTCTTGCACCTTTACATACTATTGTCTCTTCTTTTTTTTTTGTCTTTCCATATAGTCTCTTCTCATACTATACCTTCTCTTCTGTTTTGTTCTCTTCTCCTTCCACTGCATCTTTTTTTTACTTCTCATCTAGTCTCTTCTCTTCTTTCTTATCTAGTCTCTTCTATTCTCATATATTCTCATTTATTTTCACATTCTCTTCTCATTTCTTCTTTTCTTTTCTTTTCTCTTTTCATATAGTTTATTCTCATCTAGTTTATTTTCATCCAGTCTTCATCTCTTCTCATATATATTTTGTTTATTTTTATATATTATCTTTTCTCATCTAGTCTCATCTCTTCTTCTCTCTTCTCTTCTCTTCTCTTCTCTTCTCTTCTCATTTATATTCTTATTCTATTTACTTCTCATCTTGTCTCTTCTCGTCTTTTTTCTCTCCTCTTTTCTCATATATTCTCATATATTATCATTTATTCTGTTCTCTTCTGTTCTCTTCTTTTCCTTTCTCATCTAGTCTCATCTACTCTTCCTCTCCTCTCTTCTCCTCGTCTCTTCTCATATATTCCCATTTATTTTCTTATATTCTTTTTTCTTCTCATCTAGTCTCTTCTCATCTCTTCTCTTCTCAAATATTCTCATTTATTTTCTTATATTCTCTTCTCATCTAGTCTCTTCTCATCTCTTCTCTTCTCAAATATTCTCATTTATTTTCTTATATTCTCTTCTCATCTAGTCTCTTCTTGTCTCTTTTTTCTTCTCTCTTCTCATATATTATTATTCTCTTCTCTTCTAGTCTCATCTTTTCTCTTTCTTCTCATATTCTTATATATGAAAAGAGACTTCTCTCTTCTGATCTAGTCTTTTCTCTTCTCTTCTTATCTAGTGTCTTCTCTTCTTATATATATTTGTTTTTCATATATTCTCTTCTCATTTTCTCTATTCTCATTTATTTTCATGTATTCTCCTCTTTAGATTTTGTTTCTTCACTTTTCTTTTCTTCTCTTCTTTTCTCTTTTCATATATTCTCATTTATTTTCATGTTCTCGCTTCTTCTCATCTAGTCTCTTCTCATCTCTTCTCTTCTCACATATTCTCATTTATTTTCATATATAGGGTATATGCAAAATTATACCGAAGGACTTTACATTTCTCAGTAACCTGGGTCAAGCACTTTCAGTGAACTGTATGCCGTTACTAAATCAACACATTTAAGGTCTGTTTTCTTTAAAAACCTCATTTAAAAAGTTTATCAGGATGAGAAGAAACACTAGCTGTGCATTTACCCTCTTCTCTTCTTTTCTCTTCTCTTCTCTTCTTGTCATATATTCTCTTCTCATATATTGTCAATTATTTCTATATATTCTTGTCTCTTCTCACCCCTTTTTTCTTTTAACTTTTTCTCATATAGTCTCTTCTCTTCTCATAAATTCTCATTGCTTATTTTCTCTTCTTTTTTTCTTCTCAGCTAATCTCTTGTCTCTTTTTTCCTTTCCTCTCTTCCTGCCTCGACTTGTCTCCCGTCTTTTCTCATCTTTTCTCTTATCTTTTCATATATTCTCTTCTCATACTATATTTTCTCCTCTTTTTTTCCTCATTTTTTTTTTCTCTCTGCTCCTCTTCTTTTCTCTTAACCTCACTTCTCTTTTATTCTCTTCTGTGCCATTTGTAATAACAGGACAGGTTTTGTGGGGTGACTTCTGAAATAAAACCCTCCTTCATTGACTTGTATAACAAAGGATTTTGTCTGTTGAAGCAACAGCCTAGACAGTTGAAGAGTCGTTAAAATAAGGTGTTAAAATTTAAAGTCTTTGCCTGCAATTCTTGTCAGCCAGCAGAAGGTTTGTGAGGCCAAAAGAAAAGAGAATCCCAGTCACTGAAGTGTTTTATATGGCTGTTTCACAGGCTACAGAGGACACGTTCAATATCACTTTTGTAGGGGTCAACTGAGGAGAAATATAATTCTACGCTCACACACACACATACACACACAAACATGAGCGAGCATCACAGCAGCCTGCTTCTTCTGCTGTGTGTGACTGCAATGTTAACAAAGTCTGTCTATCCTCTTCTGCCAACACAACAGACATGTGTGAGCTCACTGTAGGATGAGCCTGCTGATTTTCTGAAATCTGATTGGTTCACAAATGATAATGGCCTCCCTGTGGCCAGCAGTTCAGCATGGATGATCGTTTGAATTGCTTGTTGATTTGTAATCATAGATAACAGTGTTTATTTACCATGTTGTTGTGGCTCCCGATTCACCAAAGGAATTATTCAGATCAGATCATGACACAAACAATTAAAAATCACCATTTCTCCACATTTTGCGGGTCATTCTGATTTGTTGAATGTGTCTCCTATCAGAATTGTGTGTACATCATAATTATGCATATCTTCCCTGCATTTATAGGATAGTTTACTCTGTAGATTTTGATCAAATTTTGTCATCAATAATATCATCATTATATCATTTAAAACCTACACTCACTGGTCACTTTATTAGGTACACCTTACTAGTACCGGGTTGGAACCCCTTTTTGACTTCAGAACTGCCTTAATCCTTCATGACATAAATTCAAGAAGGTGCTGGAAATATTCCTCAGAGATTTTGGTTCAAATTGAGATGATTTGTCAGCTGCACATCCATGATGTGAATCTTTCGTTCCACCACATCCCAAAGGTGCTCTATTGGATTGAGATCTGGTGACTGTGGAGGACATTTGAGTACAGTGAACTCATTGTCATGTTAAAGAAACAGTCTGAGATAATTCACGCTTGACATGGCGCATTATCCTTCTGAAGGTAGCCATCAGAAGATGGGTACACTGGTCATAAAGGGATGGACATGATCAGCAACAATGTTCAGGTAGGCTCTGGTGTCGACACGATGCTCAATTGGTACTAATAGGCCCAAAGTGTAAAGGAAATATCCCCCTCACCATTAAACCACCACCACCAGCCTGAACCGTTGATACAAGGCAGGATGGATTCATGCTTTCATGTTGTTGACTTCAAATTCTGACCCGACCATCCAAATGTTGCAGCAGAAATCGAGACTCATCAGACCAGGCAACATTTTTCCAATCTTCTATTGTTCAATTTTGGTGAGCCTGTGTGAATTGTAGCCTCAGTTTCCAGTTTTTAGCCAACAGGAGTGTCACCTGGTGTGGTCTTCTGCTGCTGTAGCCCATCTGCGTCAAGTTTGGATGTGTTGTGCACTCAGAGATGCTCTTTTGCATACCTCTGTTGTAACGTGTGGTTATTTGAGTTACTGTTGCTTTTCTCTCAACTGGAACCAGTGTGGTCATTCTCCTGAGATCTGTGACATCAGCAAGGCACTTGCGCCCACAGAACTGCCACTCACTGGAGATTTTGTCTTTTTCAGACCATTCTCTATAAATCCTGTGGGTGAAAATCCCAGTAGATCAGCAGTTTCTGAAATACTCTAATACACTATTTTTTGCAATTATCCATCATTCTTTTATGGCAAAAATCATTTAAATAATTAAATATCCTGTTCTATGAAAGCATTTTTAAATCTCATACCATAAATATATCAAAGCTTGTTTTTTGTTCCCATTGATTTCCAGTTTTAAATGCAATTCTCTCAATATTTAGGTTTTCAAACAGTTGTACCTATCCTATATGCTTATTCAGCTTTCAAATGATGTAAGAAAAGCATCAGAGAGGTTGGAAAGAACACAACTCAATTTAGTCTGAAATGCTCTTTTAAATGAGTTTCCCTTCGATTCATCACTTTCCTCAAATCAGACTAAACACTTTGTTTTTTTGTTCCTTCTTTGTAATGTATTGGTCCAAATCTATAATAATTAAAAGTAATTGGCTGTAAAGGAAATAATTGAAAAAGAAAATTGAATGTAAGTGTTTTGTGTCTGTTCAGTATAGGTCTTCTGCTGCTGGCCAAACCTCTGGACAGAGAGACAATTGACCAGTACCGTCTCATCGTCACTGCATCTGACGGCCATCCAGGAGGGGTGAGAGTTTACAATATCTACCACACTACACCGTTCCTGATCTCTTTATAATGTCTGTTCATTTATATTATGTCAGGTTATACAGAGTGTTCCTAATTAGCCTAGTTAAGCTGAATACTATAGTATCTTGAAAAATATCTAGTAAAATATTATGCACTGTCATTATGGCAAAGCTAAAATAATTCAGTGATTGTCAGCGCCAATAGCCTAGTGGGTAAGTCCGCCGACATATAACACCATGGTGCTCACGTCGACCTGAGTTCGATTCCCGACTCAAGCTCCTTCACCAACTCTTCCCCTTTCTCTGCTCCCAATACTTTCCTGTCTGCAGCCTCTACAGTGATTAGAAATTAGTTATTGAAACTATTATGTTTAGAAATGTGTTAGAAAAATCTTCCTTCCATTAAACGAATATTGCTGAAATAAATACAAAGGGGGAACAAAAAATTTGAGACCCTGCTAGCTACAGAGCCACTTGGGCTCCAATGAGGGGAAGCTTGAGCTCCAACTCCTCCTCCTATAAGCTGTTTTAATGCGTACACCCACCAATAACCCCAACCCCAGTGACATCACTTGTAGAAGAAGTGCAAGGAAGGCGGAGCTGGAGCTCAAACTCCCCCTTGCTGGAGCTTAGCTCTGCCCAAGTGGCTCTGCAGTGATTACCACTTTAGGAGGGTTAATAATTCTGACTTCAGCTTTATGTTTTCAGATTAAATAAAATTGGAATAAATCCACTAAGTAATCTTTACTTGTACAAAATATGAAATAAATTGTGATGATTGACACTGTAACTTATAGTTGAGACTTGACATGTTTAATATCGGCTATTATTTTCTGCGATTTCAGCTAAATCTTTGACATTGTGTTTTTTTTCACGTAATATTGCTTCAAATAGCACACTCTTGAGTTGTCATGTCTACTTTTTATAGGAATTACATTTCAGGCATGTTGTTTGGGATTGGCTCAAGCCTTTGAAGTCTTTTAAGTGTGCTGGTGTGATACACAAAGTGTAGATTTTTTAATTAAATGTTTTTTTTTTTACAAAATCTGGCAACACAAATTGATCAAGGCTTGTATGTTTTTCTCTCTGTATGTATGTATGTAAGTATGTATGTATGTATGTATGTATGTATGTATGTACAGTTGAAGTCAGAATTATTAGCCCCCCTGAATTATTAGACCGCTTGTTTATTTTTTCCCTAATTTCTGTTTAATGGAGAGAAGGTTTTTTCAGCACATTTCTAAGCATAATAATTTTAATAACTCATCTCTAATAACTGATTTATTTTATCTTTGCCATAATGACTGTAAATAATATTTTACTAGATATTTTTCAAGACACTTCTATGCAGCTTAAAGTGACACTTAATGGCTTAACTAAGGTAATTTGGTTAACGAGGCAGGTTAGGGTAATTAGGCAAGTTATTGTATAACAATGGTTTGTTTTGTAAACTATCGAGAAAAAATATAGCTTAAAGAGGCTAATAATTTTGTCCCTAAAATGGTGTTTAAAAAATTAAAAACTGCTTTTATTCTAGCCAAAATAAAACAAATTAGATTTTTTTTTCAGAAGAAAAAATATTATCAGACATACTGTGAAAATTTCCTTGCTCTGTTAAACATAATTTGGGAAAAATTAAAAAAAGAAGAAATAAATTTGAAGGGGGCTAATAATTCTGACTTCAACTGTATGTATGTATACAGCTCTCAGCTTATATATATAAGTTCACCCCTCACAAATATATCTTTTAAATTCATATTATATTTGTGCATATACATTAGATTAATCAATACTGAAATCAAATCTGGAGCTTATTTAATAAAATAACTTTTGATAATGGTCCAAAAATTAGTAAACCCGAATGTATTTGTTATAGAAAAATATGAAATACAAATTTATAAAAAATAAAAAAAAACTGAAAAATTTAGTTGAAATTTTATAAGTTGTAATATTTTGCTTGAATTTAATTGTATTATATTTTCAGCTTTTAAATACGTCTGATGACTAAAATATTTTTTTAATAAATATATCAGTTTAATAAATCTGTTTTATTTAAATCCACCACAATACGTTGCCTATATTCACTGAGAAATAGATACAAATATTCATTTTCAAAGTGGACTACTCAATTATGCTGAGCAATGTATGTGAGTGTTTGTGTGCGTGTTGCCTTCTTACGTTCGTGTGCTCACACAAGCAAGACACATCTCTAATATATGTTTATATACATTATTAACAACTGATCTTCCAGGTTCTGTACTGACTGCACATTATTTATGTACTATGTTAGTCACCGCCTGATTGTTAAAGGCCACTTACGTACACATAGCAGCTACTTTCAGTACACACACAATTCAATAATACATGAGCAACCCATTCTAGAAGGAAAATAACAGAGCTTTGTCTCTTTTCTGTATGCATGGTGCAAGAAATCAGGCAATGAGGTTGAATCTGGATTCATTAGTGTTGCCAGATATTGCATGAAAATAACTTTCTCAAAATGTACCTTCCCAAACAAAAACAATAACAGTTGCTGAATAATTTGATCTACATTCCCAGTTTAGATATCTTTGCAAAGAAGAAATGTTAGGCTTTACTATCCATCCTCTAGAGTTTATAATGCTCAAAACAAACAAACAAAAAATGTTATAGATATTTTAGTGATACAAAAAATAAATAAATAAATAAATAAATAAATAAATAAATAAAAGTAAGTAAGTAAGTAAGTAAGTAAGTAAGTAAGTAAGTAAGTAAGTAAGTAAGTAAGTAAGTAAGTAAGTAAGTAAGTAAGTAAGTAAGTAAGTAAGTAAGTAAGTAAGTAAGTAAGTAAGTAAGTAAGTAAGTAACTGTGGCCAGCAGCCCTGAGCACATATTTAATGCTATAGTTAACCACCTGATAAAAGTCTTGTCACCTGTCCAAGTTTTAGGAACAAAAAATAATAACTTGACTTCTAGTTGATCATGTGGTATCAGAAGTGGCTTACATGAAAGGCAAAGGCCTCTAGATTACGCTTATTTTACCAAAATAAAATGTGATCATGTCCTGATTTTTTGTTATTTAATTAGGAAAGGAAGGTCTGACTTTGCTTTGACAAAAGTCTTGTCACTTAACAGAAATAATGCACAATATAGAATATAAAATCATGGAGTCATGGTGCAGTGGAAAAAAGATTTAATTATGTGTATTTAGAAAGCGTTCTTGCAGGACTCCCAAAGTTCATCAAGATTCTTTGGATTCATCTTCAATGCCTCCTCCTTCATCTTACCCCAAACATGCTCAATTATGTTAATGTCTGATAACTGGGCTGGTCAATCCTGAAGCACCTTGACCTTCTTTGCTGTCAGGAACTTTAATGTGGAGGCTGAAGTATGAGAGGGAGCGCTATCCTGCTTAACAATTAGCCCTCTCCTTTGGTTTGTAATGTAATGGGCAGCACAGATGTCTTGATACCTCAGGCTGTTGATGTTGCCATTCACTCTGCAGATCTTTCACATGCCTCTATACTGAATGTAACCCAAAACCATGATTTTTTTTCCTTCACCGAACTTAACTGACATCTTTGAGAATCTTGGGTCCATGCGGGTTCCAATAGGTCTTCTGCAGTATTTGTGATGATTGGGATGCAGCTCAACAGATTATTTTCCTTTCTGACACTTTTCCTAATGAACAACTAGAAGTCAAGTTGTTGTTTGTTGCTCTTATAACTGAGATCAACAACAAGGCTTTTTTTCAGGCAGTGTAGAAATGCACTATAAATCATTATTGTTGTTTTTATGTATTGACAATGCACTTGTCTAAGACATTGTCTAGTAAAAAAAAAGGGTTTGGCTGAATGTTGCCATAATGACATGAATCTCACACACAAAACTAAATAAATTCCACAACTTGTGCAACCGAGGCAAATAAATAATACAACGGTAGGGGAAAAACACTGAATAGCAGTCAAATTGTGTGTGTATGTAGCCATATTTCTCAAGCACAACCACAAGCAAAGCTATAAATAAGCTCTTACTATATAATTTCATATTCATACGTTTATTCCATTGGCATGGTCATTACTGTCAAAAACTCTCTTCCAGGTTGTTCTGTAATGAGACTCCATGCACATTGTGTTTAAGCACATTCACCTTTTTAAAAGAACATTTACCTGAGTGTTATCAGCTTAGTTTGGCTAATGAGCGAACATCAGCAAACAGAGAAACGCTGCTGTGCTAAATGACTGCAAGAAGCTCATTTATCAAACACGGGCTGAGAGCTGATCAAGAGAACATTTTAAAGAGAGACAGACACATATAAAGAGTTTGAAGACACAAGGATGTGCCTTAATCTCTGGGCAAAATGCCTTTCATCTGGTCAAACAAGTATATTAAATCATTTAGATTTCAGATCCTGCTGGCGGAAAATGCAAAGCGGTTAATTAATTCATGTAATTTACCTGACCTTCACCTCTTGAAACATGATAATGATTAGAACAATATTCGATAATCATGTTCTTGAGATCAAACAGACTTCAGTGGCATTCAGCAGATCTATCTCTCTGTGTCTGTGCACCTTTTATTCTTTAAATTGTGGGGACTAAGTGTCATACAAGTATTGTCAAGGTTTCAGGAGGGGGAAATGAGCGAGGACTCAAATGCAGAGGCAAAAACATGGGTTTATTAATTATAAAATAAAGCTAAAAGCAACAAAAACAACCCAGAAATTAACATAAGACCAAAACAAACTTGGACAGGGTTGGCGGGGAAAGGCAAGGCTGGACAAGACTAAACAAGACTTGACAAGACAATATATGATGACAAACTGGCACCGTATAGCAGACGTGAGGAGGCTATAAAGGAGTAATAGTTGGCAAACAAATAGGTGAACATAATAAACTAATAATGGGCTAACAAAGAGGATGGGACTAGACAATAGACAGGAGACACAACACAATCTCACTCATTAACCGTATGTTCACACGAGACACATCACTTAAGCACACGATCAATATGTAAACATGGAGCCACGTACTCAACATAACACCAAGACGAGACAGAACGCAAGACACAAGTACACGTTAAATAAGACACTTACCATGCATTCACACATGTAACATGCATGTTTCATCACAGCGCAAACCGAAACCAGCTAGACTGAGGTGCTTAGAATAAAACAGCATGCTGAAGACAGAACAAACAAGTATAGCAATACCAGTAAATTATGTCCTTGTCCTTATTTTGATCCTCATGAAAATGGCTCATAAACACATAGAATGAAGTGATGTAAAAATGCTAATTGTTTCCTGTGAGGTTTGGGTCTCTCCTCCTCACAGTGGAGCAGTGCAGCAGATCTCTTTCCCTATGTATTCCAACCATTAGCCCTGCCGATAATCTGAAGGAATTTAATCATGGGTGAACACAGCAGCACGAATAGGCGATTGTCTGAATGGTAACAAACTCAACTGATAAAAGACAAAGTCTGCCATTCTCTAATTCTCGTTCAGCTCTCTTGACGAAAATACTTGCTGTAAACGAATAGCTTTGCTGTATTGGCCCTGACAGCATAGCAGGGAAAAACATTCAACATACCCCATGGAGCATGGAAACAAACACATAACGTTATGACCCTTCATGAATGGCTAAATACTGCTTTCCATGGTCTTACCCATGTATGTATATCACAGCTTGGCAGGTCTGCCTTGCCTTCGGAAAGCACGTGCAGTCATGAATAATTAGGAAGCAGGGTCTTCTCATTGGATAAGAATACTCGGCTATGATAAACCGACGCATCATCACTTCAGTAGCAGATTCACGCTACATCACTGAGTTTAATCCAGCCCCAAAAATTATATTTAACCTGGAAGATAAAATTAGCTGACAAAAGCTCGAAATTACCCATTTCTGCCCACAATTAAAGCTGACAGGTGCTAACATTGTCTTAACTGATGCTCAACACACACAAATCTGTTAAAAAGGTGTCTTGAATCCTTAAGGCAAGACACAGGAGGTGACTAGAGAATAAATATACAACCCCAAATCAGAAAAAGTTGGGACAGTATAGAAAACGCAAACAAAAAAAAGTAAGTAGTGATTTCCAAATTCACGTTGATTTGTATTTCATTTCAGACAATATGAACACAATATTTCATGTTTTGTCTGGTCAGCTTCATTTCATTTGTAAATATACATCATTTCATGTTGTGAGAGGAGCAGTTTAGGCCTAGTAATTAGGTAAACTGGTTAAATAAGGCCGTGATTTGATACAGGTGATGTCAACAGGTGATTGTAATTATGATTTGCTACAAAAGTAAGCATCCAAAAAATGTCTAGTCTTCTAGGAGCAAAGATGGGCTGAGAATTAAATTGTTATTGGTGATTTTAAGTAAACCACCTTTGTCAGAGGCATCGTGTTTTGTTAATGTTTTGAAAGTTGCCATGCTTTTTTTTACCAAACACTTATTTATGCATATTGTTATTTTTGATTAACATATTATTACAGTGATCACAGATTCACAATGGTTGAATTATCCTGACAGAGACATCATGTTTTATGTATGTATGAAAAGCTGTTTTGCACTCTTATTGACATGTACACATTTTATAAGCGACACTTACTATCATAGTACCTTTGTTCCAATAATATCAAAGTAAGCAAATGGAAATGCAGGCCTGTAGCCAGCCTATTGAAAGGAATGGTTCTTTTTGCAGTTATTCACCTCATTCGAGGTTTAAATACTGCTTTTAAGTGACCTTTTAAGCACTAATTTTTGTTGGACGGTGATCACAATCACTATTTTTGATGTTCTAAAAATATTTCCTACAATTTTGTCAATGTGCTTATCATACTTTAGGTATTTATTTACATATTTGCATTTAAGCTGTAAATTATTACAGTTGTAGATATGATGTTAAAAATATTAATAAAGAAATATGAAAAAGACTTAAACACGAATTTATTATCATCCATTATTTGAGAAAAGAAGGAATCTGGTAAAATTTGTTTTAAACTAAAAAGTGTAGCCTATTGACAAATAAACTGGCCATCTCAGTCGACTTTTCTCAGTCAGAGTTTGGCCACAATTTATGATGGCATAGCAATCAAAAATAGGACAAACGAGCACATGTTAAGTTTAAATTGTGGACTTTGTCAGTGGGGGGTGAATCTTTCAAACCACTTGAACCATGAACTATGGGCCTGACACTTTGTGCATGTCATCTTACAGGCATTTCAGTTTGAAAGACTACTAATAGAAGAATTAAATGAACAAAAAGTAATAATATTATAGTGCACCTGAAACCTGAACATGCTCTTGCCAAAACAACAACATCTGTGAATACATAATTCCCTCAATTCCCTAGCTGGGATTTTTTTTTTCCCTTTTTCTCCCCCCTTTTTAAAATTAATTAATTTATGCACGACCCACTGGGATTTAAACTGTTCATGCTGATCTTGTCTGATCGGTTGAATTTGTATTCATCACTGTGTGCTATTAAACTTTTAAGCCCCAGGAACTCAATTGCTTATGATTTAATTACATGTGTGCAAATGTGTTTCTGGAATCGAGTCAGAAACTAAATGGTGGCACTGTTTTTTTTTTTTGTTTTTTTTTTTTTAGAAAAGTAATTTTCAATATTTAAAAAGGGCAACAAAAGCGACTGACAGACAGCAGCAGCAGGGTGAATGTCAGAGTGACTGAAAGGTTCAGGGTTTGACAGCACGTCCACACTCAACTCCAGGGTTCAGCACAACTGTCAGAGTTGAGTTTTTGTGGATTTAAAAGCTTGATCAAACTAGAAATCATTCTCTAAGTTTTGTTTTTAAAAGACCTGAGGGTATGAGCATTGTTGAACCCTATAAATAACTTGCCTATAAAAAAATTCATTAATTATTATAAATAAATTAGAAAAATTAAGTGTTGTTCTGTTTTGTTTTGTTTAATTGCAAATAAATAAATACACAAATAAATAAATAATATATTTACTTTGTCTCTATTTATTTATCTTTTGAATTAATCTGTTGATCCACCTATTTATAGTGTTTATTTAGTTTTTGTTGCCTAAGAATTCAATAGAAGTGTGTAAACTGCCATCTTTTAAAAATATTAAATAAATGCATTGATTAATATATTCAATCATTCATTACCTAATTTGCTTTGTTTAAATTATTATTTATTTATTTTTTATTTTAATAATTAATTTGGTTTGTGTGTGTTTTAAAGCTACAGTGCATTAATTGGCATGCTTTTTTAAAAATAATTAATGACATTGCATTTCTGAGCAGTCTGCTGTTAATTGGGTGCAGATTTTTCAAAATTTTGTCTTTCCAATTTATATATATATATATATATATATATATATATATATATATATATATATATATATATATATATATATATATATATATATATATATAGAAATTGGAAAGACAAAAGGTCAAAGGAAACAGAACACAAGCCAAAAATCCTCCATTTGAGATTTATTCTCAACAAATAGGACATAAGTCCTCAAATTAATATAATTTAACAAAAAAAATAAATAAAGGACCATGAAGCCAACATAACCAACCAACACAAAATGACCTCACACAATGAAGAACAGCCAGGGTTATAAAGGAAAGGATGAGCTCATTTAAATTACAAAGGGGTAAAGACAAATTCACACTACTACATACGTATATATGGTGTTTCTGTGTGGAGTTTGCATGTTCTCCCTTCGTTCGCGTGGGTTTCCTTAATCTTTGCGATGATGACAGTAAATAATATTTCACTTTTCAAGACACTTCTATACAGCTTAAAGTGACATTTAAAGGCTTAACTAGGTTAATTAGGTTAACTGGGCAGATTAGGGTCATTAGGCAAGTTATTGTATAGCGATAATTTGTGTTGTAAATAATTTTGGGAGAACACAATAATTAATCCAGAAAAAGCCAAAGCAAACACTAGCAGATTATATAAATACAGCACTGCAACATACAGAAGAAAGAGATCGACTTATAATGTCTCTAATCTGTTTTATAAAGATTTGATCAGCTGTAGTTTGAAATACACAAAGAAAACACTTGAGTTTTTCTCTGTTAAGGACTTATTATGCAGTTTTTGTCGCCATTTGTCATACAACCGCCTTTGCTCTGCTCAGTATGACAGGCTAACAGCTGCTGACATGCTGAATCTCCAAAATCTAACTATTTAAAATAGCCACTATCCGTATAAATAAACTGCATAGTTGCAATCTAAACAACTACATTCTCACCTAAAAAAAAAAAAAATCCTCAAAAGTAAATTATTGTTGTCCAACAGCTGCAATATTTGTCAAACTGTAGTGAGCTTTTTCCTCTGCTTGTCATCTTGTCATGTGGGTGAAGTAATACACAAGGGTTAAGAGGCTGTATGAGTGCTGTTATTGCAGAAAATTGCACGACTATCAGCCAATCAGATTCGAGAACCAGACAGAACTGCTACAGTGAACCGCCAATGAACCGCCAACTTATCCAGCATATGTTTTACGCAGAGGATGCCCTTCTTGCTGCAACCCATTACTGGGAAACCAGACAGAACTGTTGTGTATATATATGTAAGATATTTAATAAAACTCCTGCTAAAATTATTTATTCACATTTGTAGATTTCCACTGCCACCGTCAGCATCGTCATCACAGATGTTAATGACAACGACCCCACATTCGACCTCACTTTACCCAGAAACCTGACAGTGCGGGAGGAAGAGGCCAATGTGTTTGTGGGTCAAGTCAGGGTAAGTGCCAACACCAAACCAATGATACTTTACTAATAAAACACAATTTACTGTAAAATCTGTGGTTGGCAGAATTTTTTTTTTGCATTTTTGCAATAATAGGTCCCCTTAAAAGCACATAAATATAAAAAAAACACAGTAAATTCTATTTTAATGATCAAATTCTGCTTTTCAAATTCCGTATTTCTTCACATAGTCACACAAATGATAGAGCGCTACAGTATATTTGTGGCCTCTTGACCTGTGCTGTCTGTTTTATTGTTTGTAAGTGAAGTGATGGTAAATTGCAGTCATTAGTCTCCTCACGCTCTGTCTCTGATGACTGCTTCTGTTCCGTCCTGTCAAGCGCTTGGATTTTTAATTAGCGTGTTTGATTAATCATGCTTTGGTTGGTTAGAAAGATAATCAATGAGAGAAGCGTCAGGCGTTGGTTCCCGCTGCAGTGTTGTCATCATTGGCTGCTCTCTGATGTCTTGATCATTGAGTCAGGTTTGGATGTGATTGGCAGGCGTGAGATGATGCAATGATGAAGAAAACTAGTATTAGAAGCGTTCAGTGGAAGCATTCAGCAGGTTTTTATGAACTGATAATTACATAAAATGTTTTACAGATGTTGCTCAAAAGTAGTTCGCTATATTTCTGTCATATTTTTATGTCTTTTTTTGTGTGTGTTTTCTGGAATCTGAAAAGTCGCAGTGTAATTAATAGTTATTTATTTATTTATTTTTATTTTACTTATTTATTTATTTCATTGATTTAGTTAACTTTTTATTTCAGTTGTTTAGTTTTTTAATAAGCTCCAGTTTGTCATAAACTAATAAAATTGATTTTATTGAAAATTAATTGATTGATTTGTTAAAGATACTTCACATTTTTAATAATTATTAATTAAATAATTCAATTAACTTTTAGTTTAATTTAAATATTTTTATCTGATTGATTGTTTTAGTTTTCTTATACTATTTTGCTATACTTTCTTTAATTCATTTTATTTTTTTATTTAATTTCAGATTTGTTTTATTATTTCTTTTTTTTAAAATTAAGTGTGGTAAAATAATTATTTAGATTACATTTAAATTTAATTAGTTAAATTTGAATACAAATTTCAATGTTAATATTTTTTTGTAATGTTAACAGTTTAGTATTTAATAACCATTATTTATTAATAAATTATTTTGAAGAATAAATTATTTCATCATCCTGGTTCATTTAGTTGACTAATTTTATTTTTTTATTAAATTTGTATTAGTTTGATTTCATTTAATTTCATTTTGTTTGATTTAATATTATTTCATCATTTTATTACTTGATTTTATTTTGCTTTTAATAAATTATTTTATTTCATTCTGTTTTTGATTAATACATTTTATTTGATTTTATACATTTTATTTCATTTTATTTTATAACTTTAAATGTATAATTTACTGTAGTTTTATTGTGATTTTTGAATTTGCTTTAACATTTTTTAACAATTTACAATTTGCTACAAATATTTATAAATTGTTTATTACACTTAGCGTTTTTTTTATTTAATAGATATTCATTCATTTATGATGTATTTATTTATTTATATTGTTTGGTTTATTTTGTTTTAACTGTTTTAATTTTTTTGCTAATATTCAGATTTTATTTAAGATTATTTTATTTTAGAATCATTTAATTTCATTTCACCTATGTCACTTCATTTTTTATTTTAGTATTCTATTTAGTTTTATTTTAAATAGTAGATTAATTCATTTAATTTTAATTTGGTTTTAGATTAATATATTTTATTAGATTTTATTACTTTTATTTCATTTTATTTTTGTAACTTTAAAAATAGTAAACAAAATGTATAATTTACTGTAGTTTTTATTGTAGTTTTTGAATTAGAGTTAACATTTTTAAGTGTTTAAAATAAACTACAATTATTTATAAAGAATTTATTAAGCTTAAAGTATTTTTATTAATAGTATTTTTATTTAATAGATTTTATTTAAGATTAGTTTATTTTAGATTCATTCAATTTTATTCCATTTGTATCACTTTTTATTTTTCATTTTAATATTCTGTTTAATTTTACTTAATTTGAGATTAATTCATTTTTATTTAATTTGATTAATTTTAGTTTTGTTTAAATAACTTTCATATTTTTACAGAATTAAATATATATTTTGCTATCTATGAGTGTTTATTACTGTGGCCTGAAGCACTGCCATGAAGTTTTATTTTTTTATTTTATTTTATTTTATTTTTGTTTTTGTCCTTTAGTTTGTTCTAATTAGTTTGCTTTATTTTATATTTATTTACTTTAAAAATAAATATATTATATTTAAATACTTTTAAAAATTCCTGATTATAATATTCAAATTGTAATTTAGAGTTGTTTTTATATTATTTTATATACATTTTATTAATTCCAGTTTTATCTTATGCACTTTTTATAATGTTGTTTTTTTTATTAGTGTATTTATTTTTTTAGGTAATTTCTATATACATAAATTTAATGTAATTTTATTTCATTTTTGCTTGATTGTTTATTTTTATTTATTCTATTTATTTTGTCATATTGTATTTATTTTTATTATTTATTTATACATATTCATACGTTTATGTAATTATTACATTTTGTTTTTATTTCTATTACTTTTTTGTAATTTTATTTTATTATTTATAATTTTATTCTATAATTTTATTATTTCATTTTAGAGTAATTTTATTTGTTTTTATTAATTTTATATTTAATTAATAATTATTAATTAATACAATGTTTTCTCAGAATAGTATGTTATTGTTTTCAATTCAAATATTGCAAAAAAAAAAATGTAATAAAATCTGCCATATATATATATATACTGATCATGTGCCCTATTTTACTTCACCCATATGAATATTCCTCTGCAATCCATTGAGAAAAGAAATCACATGCATTACATTTTCGCAGCAGTCTGGTGTTGTTATTTTCTTGAGAGATTTGTGTGTGTTGAAGTTGTTGCTGAAGTCTCCTCATGAGCTGTTCTCCGGCTTTCCATCATCTTTCTCTTGATTTCATCATCTTCTCGTCGCGGAGGCCTGTTCTGTGTAAAGTCTGCCATGTTCACAACGAGCAGGTGCTCAACAAACTCACACACCCACACACACACATATACACATGCTGCAGAGATCAAAACCAGCTCAAGTCTTACTGTTCTGCGACAACAAACAGTCTTCAGATGCGGACAGTCATTTCACACAACACAAACACACATCAGTTTGCTCTCACACTACAAACACTTACAGACTGGCTGTTTGCCACAGGCTAACATGTCTAGAGGCCTGAAGATGCTGCTCACGCTGGGGCTTTTACAAAACAATCCATTCTGCTGGAAATGTTCACTTTTAGGACAAAATTTGCCTGGAAAAAAAAAAGTTTACTTTTTAGAATTGTTTTTATGTATACCATTCTCTTTATTGAAATGTAAAAGTGTATTTAATTTTTAACTATTATTTATTTAATTTTGGGAGTTAATTTCAATTTCAATTTAAATGTTAATTATTTTTTAAACTGTTAAATTTTGAATTAACCACCGCAGCATTGACATTCTTATTTATTATTATTATTATTATTATTATTATTATTATTATTATTATTATTTTGTTTGTTTGTTTATTTATTATTTTAATATTTACTTATTTAGTTTTTGGTTAATCACAATATTGCTATTTTTTGCTTGTTTATATTATTATTATTATTATTATTATTATTATTATTTAGTAATTTATTTATTTATTTATTATTTTAATATTTAGTTTTTAGTACATCATAATAACGGTGCTTTTTGTTTGTTCATATTATTTTTATTGTTATTATTTATTTATTTATTATTTTAATATTCATTTAGTTTTTAGTACATCACAATAGCATTGTTTTTTTGTTCGTTTCTTTTATTATTATTGTTATTAGTAGTAGTAGTAGTAGTAGTACTAGTAGTAGTATATATTTTAACAATTAACTTTGGTGCTAATTAAATTTTTATTTTAAAATTAAAGTTTTATTTGTAATTCAATTCTTTTTTTGTTTTGTTTTATTAAACCATTTAAAATCCAATTTAGTCTAAGCTTTATTGTAAAAATAAAATTAGTAAATAAATTTATCAATGAATCAAATAAATAAAATTACTTAATAATTATTCAATAAAAAATAAATAAAAATTCTGCCACTTGTAATGTAAAATTTCTTTTGATTTAGTTTAACTTTTATTCTGATATAACAAAATAAAACAAAACCAGATGTAAAAAAATAACTGAATGTATTAGCAAGAATAAATGCAACTTATCAAAAATCACACAGAGTAACACTTCTTTATGTTTTGTACTTTAAACTAGACATCAATAAATCCTGGAAAAAATAAAAACAATACTAGCAGAATGAGCAATATCACATGAATAGCAGTGGGATGCGTGCAATGGCTTGAGGCTGCAGGACGAGTGTCTTAGTGTCCCACTAGTGCCAATATACAGTCATATTGCACTGCTACTCATGTGATATTGTGTTCATACAACAGTTTGACGGCATAATCGTGTATATAAAAAAGAAAATTAAACACAGTCTCAAAAACTTTTGGACAAGGAACTACTTTCTTCTGCCATTCATTCATATCTCCAGCTGACGCCAAAACAGCAGAAACTGTTGCAACTTCACAACATCACTTTAGAGCTAGTGTTTGAATGATTCTCTAGCATAATGTCTAAAGTGATGAAATATTAAGATTATAACCCTGAACGGCATGAAATCCCATCAGTCTACAGAGATTTCACAGTATTTCTCTGTTGCAATCAGGAGAACACAATAACTATCCCTGAAACATACAAAACAGAGCAAACACTAACAGAAACACTAACAGATTACTATAGTATAAAGACAGCACTACAACATACAAGAGAAAGAGATCGACTTAACAGTCATTTACCTGTTTTATAATGATTTGATCAGCTGTCATTTTTAAATTAGGTTTTATTATTTAAGATTATTTTTTTTAAAAATTTAATTTAAATTTTATCTTATTTGTTTTCTTACATTTTTTATACATTTTTTGTTTGGATTAATTTATTTTAGATTTTTTTATTTGATTAATCTTAATAAATTTCTTAAATATTGTTTTTATAACTTTTATATTTTTACAGAATAAAATATATATTTTGTTAATTTTTGAGTGTTTATACTGTGGCCTGAAGCCCTGCCTGGAAGGGTGTTTTTGTCTTTCATTTTGTTTGCTTTAGTTTATTTTTAAATACTTTAATTTATTTTCCTAATTATACTATTCTAATTCTATTTTAGCTTATTTTTTATTTGATTTCATATACATTTTATTTTATTCCACTTGTATCTTAAACATCATTCATTCATCATTCATTAACCTGTATCCTAAACATCATTTTCGGGTTAGTCCCTTTATTAATCAGGGGTCACAGCCACAGCGGAATGGACAGCCAACTTATCCAGCACATGTTTCATGCAGCGGATGCCCTTCCAGCTGCAACCCAGCACTGGGAAACACCCATACACTCTCATTCACCTATAGCGCATGTCTTTGGACTTGTGGGGAAAACCGGAGCACCCGGTTTTGAAACGTGGAATTTCAGAGACTTTTATTTTATTTTTCCTGATTGTACTATTCTAATTTTATTTTAGCTTTTTTATTTCATTTAAATTTATTTTATTCCACTTGTATCTTAAACATTTTATTATATAATTTATTATGTTTTTTTTTTATTTTAGTTTTTTTTTTTTTTCCTTTTCAGCTTAGTCCCTTTATTAATAAGTCCCTTTACCAACTAATCCAGCATATGTTTTACACAGTGGATGCCCTTCCAGCTGCAACCTTGCTCTGGGAAATTTATTTTATTTTATTTTAGATAATTACATTTCTATTTATTGACATTGTCATTTCTTTTCATTTTTGTTTGACTGTTTAGTTTTATTTAATTTATTTTAAATGCTATTTTATTTTTCATTTTTTCAATATTTATTTTGTTTTTATCAAATTTTATTTTAATTTTGTATTTCATTTACCATTTTATTTTTTTTATTTATCATTTTATTTAGTTTAAATATTTCATTCCATTTTAGATCAATTCATTTGTATTTACTGTGATACATTTCATTACATTTTATTTAATAACTGATCATTTTTTTCTGAAAAAAAATTGTTAACATTTGAACTATAGAACTCAATTTTTATTTATTTTATCATTTTTTAAATTGTTATTATTGTCATTATTTATTTATTTATTTTGCAATCTTTTAAACATTAACCATACGGCATTACAGAGTAGGGTAACACTTTATTTTGATGGTCTGTTTGAGTATTAGTATACTGTCAAGTACATGTCAATTTACACTAACCCTAACCTCAATCTAAGAGTTTACTTATAATCTAATGAGAATTAGTTGGCATGTAGATGCAATGTAACTTAATTCAACAAACGGACCATCAAAATAAAGTGTGACCCAGAGGGGATAATTCAGGTTGATTCAATACAAATGATTCAGTTGCAGCCTGCCTTGCTGGAAGCAAACTGGGTTCCACACAATTGATTTCTGTTGGGACAACATAAAGGAATTATTTTAGCTTATTAGTTTTTACAAATTAAAGTAGATTGAACATAAAACAAGTTGTCCCCTAAAAAAACTCAATAATTGGGTTGTTTTAAATAAGCAGTTTGAACAAACAGCAAACCTCATGTTCTGAGTGTATAATTTAGTAAAGCACAGACTATTTAAAGTAAATAAAAACAGTCTGATTATGATACTTGTGTGTTTCTGTTTTCAGGCCACTGATCCTGATGGCGGCCTTAACGGTCAGGTTCGCTACCGGCTGCTCTCCTTTGCGTCTCTGTTCTCCATAAACTCCACAGGCAGCATCTTCACTGCCATCCCGCTGGACAGAGAGACCCGCAGCCGGTACGATCTGATCGTGGAGGCGTCAGATGGAGCGGTGGATCCACGCAGGACCACCATCACACTGCTGGTAGAGGTGCTGGACATCAACGACAACAGTCCAGTGTTTTCTCAGCCTGTCTACACAGTCAACGTCCCAGAAAACACACCGGCTGGATCCATCATCCTGAGACTCACTGTAAGTGCTCCACCGTGTTTACATTACTGAATCTGGGCCTTAAAGTTCACATGAACCGCAAGTGGGCGTGGCTTTTTTTCTGCAAGCTGATTGGATGTATAAAGTAGATACAAGAAAAATATACAAGAGGGCTAATAACTCTGACTTCAGCTGTATAAATAAATTTTATCTATATACATAAACCTATACTTGCTTCACCATCATCTCAGCAGTCTTGTTGTAGTTTAGTTGGTATTGGAGTACTTTAGTGATTCATCATTGCTGAGTGGCAGAAGTTGTTGAGAAAGTTAAAGGTGAGCTGTGAAATATCAGTCAGCTTCCGTTTGACCCGAGCATCTAAACCTGACTTTCAGAAAGGAAGGATAAACAGCTTGTCTGTGGGTGTGTGTTTATTTATGTGTCTGTCTGTTTGTCTGCGTTTTGTCTGTTGGCCTGACAGTAACTGGCTGATTATGTGTGTGTTTAGTTTCCCCTGAGAGTGTGGGGGGGGAACGGCTCCGCATTTGCCTATTTATTCCTGACGGGCTGCATATTTAACTAGATAAATATTGACAAGCTTGACAGAGGCAGTGTGAAGAGCTGGAGACGCTTGTCTTGTGGTAAATGTGCCTCTAAACGATCACGCTCTTGGGAGTTTTAGCGGAATGCCAACGTAACACTATCACCAATGCATTTTAGATCAACCGGAGACAAGTGCGAGGGAAAAAAACAAACCGACTACGCACTATTAATGTCTTGTTTGGATATCATATGTAGTCCGATTTGAAGAGATGGCAAACATAGAACTCTTGTAATCAGTTATGTAATCGCTCTCTTTTTGTTCCTAAACTGTATTACTTTCTTTCTTCTTCGGAAGATATTTTGAAAATAGATTTATTTAGAGAATGGCCAAAGTCATTTTACAAGTTATTTTGTTTTAAAAATGTCAAATTTCAAAAATATATATTGAAAGAAGTATATTGTGCTTATTATTTTTATTATAATAATAATAATAATAATAATAATAATAATAATAATAATTATTATTATTATTATTATTATTATTATTTATTATTTTTATTATTAATATTATTCTTATAAATATTATCATCATTATTAATAATATTATTATTAGTAGTAATATTAGTAGTAGTAGTAGCAGTAGTAGTAGTATTAATACTATTATTGTTGTTGTTATTATTATTATTATTATTATTATTATTATTAATAATAATAATAATACTGTTCTTATTAATATTATCATCATTATTAATAATATTATTATTAGTAGTAATAGTAGTAGTAGTAGTAGTAGTAGTAGTAGTAGTATTATTATTATTATTATTATTATTATATACATATAAAAATAATAGCAATTTTATTTTATTAACAGGACTACATGTCGTTATATATTTTGGCTGTAGCTGTGCAATATGGCTGTATATTGGCACTGGTGGGAGGCGTATGTTAGCTCGAGGCCACAGGCCATGTGCCTAATGGCCCGTGTCTACTGAGTGGTTCTGTACGGGTCGGTATGGGTCACCTTTATCAGGCTTGCATTTCCACTGCCAAAAGGGTACCAATGGTACTCTTTTCGTAAGCATGGTGTATAATAGAAAGTTTCAGTTGATGTCATTCTCGCTCAGGGAAATGTATGTCATATACTGTAATTGCAGACGTTACAGTAGGCTATATCACACATCATTGATCTGCAGTTATAATCAAATCATGTTCATAGAAAGATTAGTATGTTCTACAGTAAAGCTGTACGAGTTGTTCACATATCGTATGAGAAGCACTTCTGACAAAACAGATGCTTTATACACATAAATACTTGTGTATAAATGTTCATTACTAACCTTTCTATGAACATGATTTGATTATAACTGCAGATCAATGATGTGCGATATAGCATACTGTAACGTCTGCAATTACAGTATATGACATAAATAAATAAATTCAACATATATGAATACATACAGACCCTTACAGTCTCTGATATGCTACCAAATACAGAAACATAGCATACATTTAGTCCTTATTTGGGTTTAAAAACAACATGCAACATATAGCCCACAGTCAGTGCAAACCTCTCATCTGCATCTTTAATCTTCACCAGCACATGAAACTCTTGATAAAAGGAATTACGTCATTCTGGGTTCATAATAGTCCAGAATGTATATAGCTAAACATGGCAGTTTGTTCATATTTTAGGTTGCTGAAACAATCATTAGCTTCTTTGTTTTTTTCGGACATCTCCTTTGATTATTTCAGGCGTCAGTCTCACGTTTGTTAATTTCTGAAAGGATTGTATGCCGGAAGCGCCTCAATAATCACATGCCTGTTATTATCATCAGGTCAAGGAGTTCGTTATTTTCAAATATAGATGCTCGGCAACGCACACGAGAAAGCGAAACTGCTCGCGCTTTAGACTGCCTTGTAAAAAAACTACGGGGCACAGGGTAGATTCTGCTTCTTTTTTTTTTCTTTTTTTTTTTTGCTTTGTGGCTGTTTATTAAGACGACAACAAGGTTTGTTTGAGCTCATGTTGACCATGGCTTGTTATTATATGGATATAGTATTATAGTGTAATGTCTTGGCTGTGTTTTTTAAAATAGAGCTTCCTTTGTTTTTATTCTCCTGTTTTGTGTACGTATCTCTGTAAACCAATATCATTCAGTTGCATGTCTAGCTCTGCCTTTTGATACACTTTATGGTGCTAGGTACCCTATGCAAAGGGTATCCAAAAAGTGGTACGGTACAGTTTGCTTTTACAGTAGGTTCCTTTTGACAATGGCCATAAATGTGTACCGAACCATAACGTACCATACCACTCAGTGGAAATGGGCCATTAGTGTCCCACCAGCGCTTATATAAAGCCATATTGCACTACTAGGAGTGTGATATAGCATTTATACAACAGTTCAACGGCATAATCGTGCATATAAAAAATAAAATGAAACAGGGAGTCTCAAAAATCCTTTTGTATGGGGAACTACTTTTTTTCACCATTCATTCATTCAAATCAAATCTACAGCGTCAGAACAGCAGAAACCGTTGCTCATTCACCAACGTCACTTTAGAGCTAGTGTTTAAATGATTCTGTAGTGTAATGTCTAAACTAAAGTGATGACAAAACAGGTGATTTTCCTCTGCATTTTAAGATTATAAGGCTAAACGGCATCAAATACCATCAGTCTACAGAGATTTCCCAATATTTCTCTGTTTCAAATAGGAGGTCACAACAATTAACCCAAAAAAAAGCAAAGCGAAGCAAACAATAACAAATTGCTGTATTAAATACAGGACTGCAACATACAAGAGACAGATTGATTTTGATTTACAATGTCACTTACCTGATCTATAATGATTTGATCTGCTGTAGATTGAGTTTTTCTCTCTGTCACCATCTTGTGTTGGAACATCAACCGTCAATTTCTTTGCACTGCTGATGGCGCCAATGTGCTGAATCTCTGAAAATATATATATATACATTTTTTTAAAAAGGCCCTATCCTTATAAAATAATTGCATAGTTGCAACTACAGTATATTCTTACCTAAAAAAGACTCAAAAGTACATTATGTTGTCCAACAGCTGCAATATTTGTCAAACTGTAGTGAGTTAATTGATCTGCTGTCATGTGGGCGGAATAATACAGAAAGGTGAAGAGGCTATAAGAGTTCTGATATTACAGAAATCACATGACTATCAGCCAATCATATTCAAGAACCAGACAGAACTGGTTGTGTCATAGAAACATAAAATGTGTGTCATGGATAAAGTAATAAAGCCATGTGCCTGTGTGTGTGTGTGTGTGTGTGTGTGTGTGTGTGTGTGTGTGTGTGTGTGTGTGTGTGTGTGTGTGTGTGTGTGTGTGTGTGTGTGTGTGTGTGTACGTGTGTGTGTGTGTGTACGTGTGTGTGTGTGTGTGTGTGTGTGTGTGTGTGTGTGTGATTGTGTGTGTGATTGTGTGTGTGATTGTGTGTGTGTGTGTGTGTGTGTGTGTGTGTGTGTGTGTGTGTGTGTGTGTGTGTGTCGATGTCATTCTCGCTCGGGGAAATTTATGTCATATACTGTAATTGCAGACGTTACAGTAGGCTATATCACACATCATTGATCTGTGTGTGTGTGTGTGTGTGCGCGCGCATGTGTGTTTCTCAAAAAAAGGTGAATTACTCTCTTGGATTCAGATTGCAGGGAAAATAAGGTTCTGTGTGTATGTAGTGTGTAGTTGAGGGGCAAATGAGTGACAGTGTTTGAAGCCGGTGATCTTGCAGCTGTATTTTTATCTCAGTGTGTCTGACACCTCCGGGTCCCTGCAGCACCGGCTGGTGTCTGAGCGCTGTGGGTCCCGGTGACAGAATTTGGTCCGGGGACGATCAGCTAATCAGATTCCCTGCGCCGCTGCTGCTCTCTGGGGGTCCCAGGCTTTATTTATACACTTCTGAAAGCATTGAGATCGGTGTAGAATTTAATTCCTCGTGCTTCCTACATCAAAGAAAAGACACCTGAAAGGTCCCACACCCACAGAGAGACAGAGCTGCGTCTCCCCTCTTTCTGTCTGTTTCTTTCACTCCTAATCAGCTTCACATGCACATCTGCGAGTCTGCCTCTGTGTGTGTGTGTTTCCCCCTAAAATATATCTGGACACCTGAGGCACACTTAACAATGTATAAATGTCAGCGAATTATATAACAATATCAAGTGGTATTTGTTTTGAAGAATGATAGTTCAAGCACACCTTTCAAGTAAGATTTCACATGGTGTGTTTGGGAATAGATTTGTACACACTGCAGCTAAATATGGTTGTCAGTTTTAGTGCTTAAAGGGATATTTCTCCCTAAAACCTTACACCATTCGCTTAACTTTCTTTCCTCTATTAAACAAAAAGGGAGATATTTTGAAGAAAGCTGTAATCATTGACTTCCATGGTATTTTATTTGACTATGGATGCCAGTAGTTTTCAGCTTTCTTCAAAATATCTTCTTTTGTGTTTAACAGAATTATAAAAAAATATTTTGGAACCACTTGAAGGTAGGTAAATATTGAGTAAATAAATTTTTTTTTAACTACCTTGGCGATGCAGTGGCGCAGTTGGTACTGCTGTCGCCTCACAGCAAAAAGGTCCCTGGTTCAAGCGTCGGCTGGGTCAGTTGTCATTTCTGTGTGGAGTTTGCATGTTCTCCCAGCTATCGCGTGGATTTCCTCCGGGTGCTCCGGTTTACCCCACAGTCCAAAGACATGTGGTACAGGTGAATTAGGTAGACTAAATTGTCCGTAGTGTATGTGTGTGAATGAGTTTGTATGGATTTTTTCCAGAGATGCTGGAAGGGCATCCACTGCGTAAACACATGCTGGATAAGTTGGCGGTTTATTCCACTGTGGCGACCCCGGATTAATAAAGGGACTAACCCGTAAAGAAAATAATTGTATGAATGAATGAATGAATGGATGAGTGGATGAATGAATGAATGAACTACTGCTTTATTCATATTCTCTATATATACAGTTAAATTATTTATGAAAGTCATAAGCGAATTAACTCTTGAAAAATGCAGTCAATGGCAATCATGATTAACTTGCATTGGTTAACTATTCAACTAGTTGTTAAGTAAATTCACTAAACATAATTTACTCGTCTTTTTCTGAATCTATTTCTGTTTTTTGGTGCAAAAGAAGGCTGTGGGTTTAATCCCCAGGCAGAGCACACTGTAAAAATGCAGGGTTTCACACAATTCATCCATTTTTCCCAACACAAATTAATTAAGTTAACTTAACAAATTTAAGTGAATTGAGCATAAAACCATTTAATTTTCCCCCAAAAATCTCAAGAATTGTGTTTTCAGCTCATTTTAATTAAGTTAATTACACTGTAAAAAAAAAAAAAGTGAACTCAACTTAAAATTTTAAGACAACAAACTTCAGGACAATTTACTCAACTTAAATCAAGTGCAGTAATTGGGTTAAAAGATGAGCCAACTCAACTGTTCTGAAGTTTGTCAATTTTAAAACTCAATTTTAAAGTTGAGTCAACTTTTTTTTTCAGTGTAGATTGAACAAGCAGCATTTTTTGAGTGTAAGAAAAAAAACTGTAAAAAAGATTTATGTTTTTAAATCATGCTGCTTTTAAAATAATTAGTTGACTTTACTTTAAAACATTGTAAACCCGTTGCCTTAAAATGTTTAAGTAAATGAAGTGTGTGCATACTTATAAAAATTAAGTTCAATTTATAGAACAGTTCCAAGTTACGGTGGGTTTACAAAATTTTTTAATTGAACTCAACCTGTCGCTTTTAAGTAAAGTAAATAATCACTTTTTAAAGTCTACCTACAATGTTTTGGACAAAAGCTTCTGTAAATGCATAAAGGTAAATATCTATCGTTCAACTGAAACAGAAAAAGAACATTTGAAAAATGGTTGTACTGAGACAGCTGTAGACATCAGCAATACCCTAACCTATTTTGCACAGTAAAATGCTGAGCATAACACAATTTATTTGTGTTTTCTCAAAACAAATTGATTAGAATTACTGAATCTTTTTTTTTTTGTTTTTTTTTACAAATTTGAGTATTTAAACAATTGAGTTGTTCCAAAAAAAATACGTAAAAATTGTGTTTAATTTTAAATGCAGAGTTTGAACACAATTTTTTTAGCGCACCAACATTTTTCAAAATTCCTTCTCATTATAAAAACAGGTTAGGAAAAACTGTGGGGGGCAAAACAATGACATTAAAATGCTGTCTATCCTTTAACTCTTGAAACTATCTAATTTAGTAGTGCATCAAGAGCCTCTTTTCTGTGCTCAGTTCAAGAAATGCAAGAGAACAAGGTTCATCTTCTTGACTCATTAGTATTGCCAGCTCTTAAAAAAAGAAGCAAAAACTGTAAATAAAAAGCACATAAAAACTTAAACCTTTCATCTTAGAAGTTAATAAGACAGACACGGAAATATCATGACCTGCACACGCCTACTATACTTACTCCATAAACTGGAGCGCGTAAGCCAAAGGTGGTTAATGAGCATTGCTTAAAATCAGTGGATGTGGCAACACTTCAAAACCATACATTCAAACATAAACAACACACATAAACATACAGTAGTCACCATCTTAAGACTCTGCCTTAAAGACTAATTTGAACTTATACGAATTTGAGCAGTTAGCCAACAACTAATCAGTCTTGCTTTCGGATTCAAATTATATGGATAAAACTTTAACCTAAACCTTTCTTCTTAAATTTTTTAATAAGAAACACACCAAAATATCATAACCTGCACACTCCTACTATACTAACTCCATAAACTGGAGCACTTAAGCCCAGAGATGGTTAATGACTGTTGCTTAAAATCAGCAGACGTGGTAACATTTCAAAAGCGTGGTCTGCAAAACCATCTATCCAAATATAAGTCACCATGTTAGGACTCTGCCTTATGGACTAATCTGAACTTATCTGAATTTGAGCAGTTCAGCTAGCCAACAAGTAATCAGTCTTTCTTTTCAGATTCAAATTAGAAGGATAAACTTTTTTGTCACTCGAATTTTAAAAAGTTATTGCCAATTCTGAAGGAAACAAATAAGACTAGCCTAAACGAAGTTAAAAAAACCAACTTATTTTAAACAAAGTAGGGAAATGTAAAGCTGTATTACACTTGTATTGTTTGATTCTTGTTCTTCTGTTCATCTTTGACCCTCAACAGAAGTAAATCATGTGAGCATTTTATTTTTGGGTGAACTTTTCAATGGGATAGTTCACCCAAAATTGAAAAGATCTTATATTTTACTCTCTAATTTGAATCCGAAAAGCAAGACTGATTTGGTTAAATAGGTTTTGAAAAAGTAATTTTCATTTTTTTGGATGAACTATCCCTTTACAGAACTTGTTAGGCTCCTTTCTTCCTGCTGTACTTCACAAAGTGTGGATGGTATCATTAATTCTGTCTCTTTTAACCTTTATTCTCTTTGTTCTCTTCATATCTTTCAGGCGGTGGATGCCGATCTGGTCTCTAATGTGACCTACAGGATAAAAACAGAAGCGGCTCTGCAGCTCTTCGCCGTGAACCGTCTGACCGGCGTCATATCAGTCCTGCAGGCGCTAGACTTTGAGTCCTTGGCAGCAGGAAACAGCACCTACACGTTTGAAGTGGAGGCGTTGGATCATGGTGGAGTCCTGCCTCCAGGAACGGCCACAGTCAGCGTTAGAATCACGGTAAGCGAGAGCCACTCATCAGCCTTAAAACACAGTTTCATCACCGCGGGGCAAGAAACTAAAAAAAGTTCTGCAGGATGCGTTTGGAGATGGCTTGAACTAGGGCTGCAATATACAGCCCTCATGAATTATTACCCCCCTGTATGTTGTTCCCTCAATGTCTGTTTAACGGAAAGAAGATTTTCTCCACAATACAAATATTATCAGAAATACTGTGAAAAATTCCTTGCTCTGTTAAACTTCATATGGGAAGCATTGATAAAAGACAAACAAAAATTATAGGAGGGCTAATAATTATGACTTCAACTGTATATCATTTCAGCATCTATATCACAATGTTTGCATCTGCAATAGACACATAGTAGGATCTGCAATGTTGTATCAAGATTAAAGCTGAACAGGAGCCATAGTGGAAAACACTCATGATGTGTGGAGTCATTGCAAAGTTTAATCAGTTTCAAAAATGTTTCTTGTTTACATGTGTTTTTTAAGGCTTTTGCCTTGAGATGCACCGATATGCATTTTTGGCCGATATCGATAACCAATAACTTATACGATTTGGAGGCTGATAGCCAATATACTATAGCCGATAAATAAAAATTGTTCAAAATGTTCTATTTTTATACAGTAAACAACTGATTTTATTTTAAAAACTTCGTAAAAGTATTATCTAACGATATGGCCACCGATATATCGGAGAGGGGTCTGGTTACAGAGTTGCACTTGCACCTTCAGGCTTGGACTCTCGGGCTTGCACCCATGCTTCCTATGAAAGTGACTTTATTTTCAATCGACACCTGCACCTGTCACATCACTTGAAATCAACACAAATAAACCGAAAGTAAGTTTCTAGTTTGTTTGACTGTCGTTGACAGTGACGACGTTGTCAAATAATTCTAAGTACTTAAGTTGTATACAATGACAGACCCCCCCGCCCAACCCCCAGAAAATCGGTTTGTGTATTCATCTTATGATTATAATGCTTTAATGTAAAATTACCAAAGGAGGCAACTATTAACATTTATACCAGCAAAGCTTATTATTTATTTATATGAACTATCAGGTCTAAATATACACACAAGGTATTCTTCCACAGTTGTAAATAAAAAATAAAACACCAGGCAAATTTGAATTTTAGTTTTTATTTTAAACATTTCAAGGAGTTGTTGTATTACAACTAACGGATGCACATTATGGACTTACAGCAATGATTCTTGAGCGACTTGGGAAGCTATTTTTTATTCAGCAGGTCTTAGGATGATTGCAAACAAGAATGCAGATGTTGATGCAAGTGATGTGGCAGGAGAGTGCAGGGCTTGGTTGCTTGAAGTCCTTAACCAAAAAAATCACTGTTTAAGGTTATGGTACCCTTAGTAAAAGTTGATTTGTAGGGAGAAAAAAAAGAACGAATTAAGGAGTTTAGGACTGCCGTCAATTATTTCCCCTCAGTCCTTAGTAACCATTTCCTCTTAAAACATTTAAGGGACCCAATCAGCTCCCTTGAACAAATGAGACTCAACATGCAAGCATTCTCACCCCAAAAAAAATGTTTTAGATAAAAGACTCACAGGACTGTTAATAAATAATTTAATAAAACAATTTATTAATTGACTAATATAAATGTCTTGATATGTTAACACATCTGCGCAGGAGTGCATCCATATGAAATTGCAGTTGCAGTGCAGTCTCTACATGATACCAGCCCAGTTTTATAGGTCCTCCAAATCAAATCAAATCAAATCACTTTTATTGTCACATCATCAGCAGCACATGTGCTATGATGAGTGAAAAGCGTAGGTGCTGGCTCCAGACAGTACAAAATACAGATGCAAATTCAAACATAATGTCAAGATCGACTCTAAGGGAACGTCTCGACTGGCTTAACAGAAAGAAGGTGGAACAGATGACGTGTAACATCACTGCAAAGCTTTTGTAAGGCAAGCATTCATGGTTCGTTACGATCTGTTTACGTAACTGTAGCATCTGTGGCACCCATCGCCATATGTAGCCAGAAACTACAGTGAAACGCTTAGAAAAAAGGCACTTGAGTAAGGGTGACAGATAAGAAGTTTGTTGCAACGATCTTAATAAAATTTGTTACCTCAGAATTTTTTTGCATCAGGTACTCCCTTAAGTTCAATTACTGTAGGACTTTTATGCAAGCGGCCTCAGGTGGCAATTGTAAATGACGTCACTTGCAGAGGAAGCGCCGTTGCCTGAGCGTGCAAGCCTGAAGGTGCGAGTGCAAATCTTCAGCCAGAATCTACTGATGTATCATGCATTTTTACTTTTGACTGTGTGAACATTTCATGCCAGGTAAATCTAGGGTTGTTCCTATACCGATACTAGTATTGGAAATATTCATTGATACTGCAAAAAATCTGGCATCGATATCGGCGAGTATTTAAAACCCTAAACTGATCCGATACCATTTTTGTAAAATGAGACATATGCCTGCAAGCTTTGCTTAACACTTTGATAGACATATTTATCTATAAATGTTTTATGATGCATTATATTATTTCAAACTACTGAATTGTCAATAAAGGTCACCTTGTTAAACTGCAGAGTTGAATCAACATCATGAATTCAATATCAAAAGTCGACAGAGCAGAAATCAAGTAATTAATATAATAATGCAATAATGCAATTCACATCACCCGCTTAGAATGTTATCACTGGATTGAATGAGCGTTATCAGTGTTTATCAGCTGATAGATATGGGCCAGTACTACTAGTAGGCTCAGAAGGCTGTTATCATCCTTCCACATGGTTTATCAGCTATACTAATAGAGAAGACTCCAGATCCAGATCTGTTTTTACATTACTGTGATGGTTGGGGTAGGATTAGACATTAATAAAACACAGTTACCCCTATGGCAGACATTAATAAAATACAATTAAAGGGAAATTTAATAAAAAAATATAAATAATTTTCACTAATTTCACTCACTAATTTTTGGCCACAGTTGTATGTGATCTATAGCTAATTAACCACGTGGATGGATGGTTACAGCCTTCTGAGGCTACTAATAGGCGCAGAAGGCCCCTACTGGCCCATATCCATCAGCTGATAATGGCCATTCAATCGAGTGATAACATTCGAATTAGCTACACGACCATAAACAAACAAAAAACATGAAATATGGAAACTGTTAACAGATATTTTTTAATGTTTAGCTTCAATTTGGGAGCACAGAAGCGAAGTTTCCTCAGGTCTAGTACTGGTGATTGGATTATAACTTTTAAAAGCCTGTCCATAGTGTTTTAGAAGCTCGACCGACTCTGTTCCAGTAATTCCCACAAAAGATTGGATCATTGAATTCAATTAGTCTTGAAAAAGAAACCGCTATGTTGGCAAGGACTGTGGGCGTTGTTTCCTGGATCCTCTCCTGCGTTTACGGACTTTCTTGTTGTGATATTTCTGGCTGACGGTGACAGGAGTGACAGACAAAAGCTCAGCGCAGATTCCGATGCTAGCCTGGCACTGCTATTCCAAGCCTGAATGACTCATTAGCTTTTTGTGACTGCAATTATGTGAGGATTTGAACAGGAGCGCACTCCAGCGCCTCTGAAGATTAGCCGCTGGATCAGAACAGACGGATTAGCCTCCTCCAGTTTACAGCAGCTGGAGCCAGTGTGACGGAAAGTCAACTTGTTAAACTTCGTGTAAGAACTTACATTTTTTTAATTATGTAAATCTGATTGAAATGTTGTGCTTTTCAATTAGAGGATTTGTATATTAATAGTTAACGAAGTAGCTGAAACACTAACCTGAACTAAACTATAATAGGAGCATTTGTGCTGGAGGAATGTTTTCAGGGCTCTATTGCTGAAACCTGGATTAATTTCAGAACTTTTAGAGTGACTAAGTTTTACTATGTAGTAGTGTCTAAATACTTCCACGTTGAGTGATCGGCATGACCCACGATGGCTGCATTTTGTGTAGTCGTGCATTTATACTTCTTCTTTATACTTGTTTGTGTAGCTCTGCAATAACACTTCTGAAATGCTACCTGGCAGTAGCTTTAAATGTTCCTCTGTGTTGAGTTACTTCACGGGTGTTTAGTTGTTTTCTAATGCTACCTTAATGTACAAGTAGCTAAAACTTCTCAAACAAACTCATTTGGCGAGAACCGGCCGACGAGTAACAACTTTAATCATAGGCTAAACACAAAATAAAAGTTTTCATCTGGAGCTCCTTTAAGAGACTTGATACTTGTAAACACACGCCCCATCTGCCTCAGCTCTCAGCACCTCACACTCCTCACAGCTACCCAAGCCGACCAATCACAGAGCTTGTGCTTCTGCGTCGAGGTGTCGCGTAGTTAAATTTTTTGAGAGGTGCGCATCAGCGTTGATGTCAGCTACAGTGAGGGCTATAAAACCACACACAGGCTGTGCCGGAGCATATGCATGGGCTTGACACAGAAGCATATATCAGCCTTAAACCAGCACAGGAGGAACCACCAATAATTTAAAGGTACAATATACACGTTTTTTACACTTTTGTTTCCCATTAAACATCAGAAAACTCAATTGTATCTAACATCAATTTGTTACTTTTTTGATTGAGTGGCTAATTGGAATGAATTTCTGTTTTTTTTTTTTTTTTGACTGCCCCGTCATTTAAGAAAATATGGCAATAGTGAACATGTAAGCTATAAAAGCCTCATCCATTTTGTGAGGTGTGCGATGCGGCGCCAGGCGAAAGTATAAATCAGCCTTAAGATGTTTGTTTTTTTCTGTAGTTCAATGGTGCATTTAACCTGTCTTTAGTACTGCTTAATTTAAATACATATATTTTACCCCTAATTTTGTGCTTTTACATTTTCTCTTGCGTGTTATATATAGGTCTTAAATTTAATACTTAAAGGTTCTAAAAAGTCTTTTATTTGACATCATGTTATCTGCAGAGACCCTGGACGGTGTTTTGTGACTTGTGTAGCCTGAATGTATCCAGATTTAAGTTAAACACTGAATGTGAAATTTTCATGCGTAATTTTTGTACGTTATAAAAGAAATTCGACCTCATTGTGTTAATCCTATTGACCAACATAGACTCATTCAGAAAACGTAGCTCTATATTTCTGGAGATCACGAATAAAGTAGCCAGAAGTATGTATGGCTTCATATCATTTTCTAAAGATAGCTATGGGTGGTATGTGGTATGATGCCTTTTCTTTTCGCACTTACCAGCTGACCGCATACCTCCATATGGAAGGCTTTACCGTTGTTACCAGTTTGTCCAGTAGCTCAACCATGTACGTCGGCGAGTGAGACGCAGAGTGAAGTTGACCACGATGATGGTGTTTGAGTCCTGCAAAGAACGATTCCAAAAAGTGGGTCAGACAAAAACAAAAGGCAAACAAATAAAATAAACAAGTAAATAACAGGGTGAGAATGTGGTAAAATTTAAAAATGTGGTAAAGATCAGGTGAGGGCTTTTCTTTTTCTGCATCGCTTTGAAAATACTGTCGATTGGGTTTAGGTAAGTGGGTTGGCGCTGGTCAATCAGTGCCTTTGAAAACACTATTGCTTGGGTTTAAGGAAGGAGGAGTGTGGTTCAGTCATTCAGTCAGCCAACAGTGGATTCGTGATAAACAAATACTGCAAAACATACCTACTAGGTCGTATTCCGTGATCTCCAGGAATGCATATAGTGGTACTTTTTTAAAAAGAGTCTGGGTTGGTATTGACATGCTGCCTCATAAAAAAATTTATATCGGGTTTGATTTTTTTTTTCTTTTGCATCCGAAAAGACATTTTGAAAGATGATTTAACAATTTAGGACCACAGTATGACGAAGGCAAAATCCAAAATGGCGTCAGAGAAACTAATCCACTTGTTCTCACAATACAAATTTCTTTAAGATAAGCAAAGTGTTAAATATAAAAATATAAAGTCATTACGTGCAAAGACTTATTGTGGAAGTTGATTGCGAAACAATTAATTAAGTATTTTAGAATATATTTACAATTAATTAATAGGCTCTGTGTGCAGGTTGTCTGTGCGTGACAAATATTTCACATTTTAATTAGAAGAAATCTTTTCTCTGATTTATACTACCATGATAATAAGTGTTCTGCAAGCGTAATGAAGACCACAACTCCCATATCTCTACGCTCAATCATGGCGTCCTTAAAATACACCTTTGTTTGTTGTGAATACACACCCTCTAGTGGCAAAAATCACACACTGTGCCTTCAAAGTGGCTTTCAAGCTTTTTGATTTATTATTATTTTTATTATTATATATTTTTTTTAGAGTTGATAGAACTATTGGAGGCAAGATTTCTGCAAAATGAAGACCATAAAACATAATCCCACACGCAGTAATGGCATCTTTGTTTTTTGTGAATACACTCCTTCTAGTGGCAAAAATGACACACTGTGCCTTTAAAGTGGTTTTCAAAAGTTTATTATTTTTTTTATTTTTTTTGCAGTTGTTAAAAGTATTGGAGGCTTTTATGAAAAAGACGTACATATTGTACTCACATAATAGCTTTTTTTTGCACTTTGAACTTTGATACAATATATGAATTTAGAAAGGAACTAAGGCATGGAATTAAGTCTGTAATTCCTATGATTAATGTGAACCAGTTACTTTTCTTCTTTTAAATAAAGCATCTAATGCTTCATGAAGCACACCTTTTCTGACCGACCTCAATGAGGTCATTGCACACATGCTCTGTGAACGGCCACAAATGGCTCATTAATTCAGTTTTGCTTCTTTTGATCACTGCTTGCTCAATGGTTTTAAGTCCAGAGCAAGTATATGCAAATGAGCATCGACCCACATCACCACAGGGTCACTCGCTATTTATTAAAATGATCTCCGCTTCTCAAGTTTATATTTAACAAATTCAATTTAATTAATGAAAGGTATATTTGCGTTTTGTTGATTTAATATTTATTTATGAATTTAATGTGCTAATGTTTATGATCATATTTCTCATTGATGATTTTAAATATCTTTTATTTTTAGACATAATTATATTTATTTTACAGTTTCTAATATTAAAAATTGCTTTTCTCTTTTTTTGTGAAGTTTTAAGTTTTTGTTTAAATATTTGTTTATGTTTCAATTATTTATTACTTTTAGTTCAGTTTTAGTTTTTAATTGTTTCTTGTTAGTCATTTAAGTGCTTCTGGAATGTCTATTTTATTTTATGCAGAATGAATATACTATTTATGATGATATTTTATGTTTAAATTATCTTTCATTTTTATAGTTTTTTTTTATTATTTTATTATGTACTTTTCTCTTTTTTGTTGTTAGTTTACATAAAAAATAAGAAAAATGTTTGTATATATGTTTTATTTATTTATTTTATTATAGGTTTTGTTCAGGTTTAGTTCATACTGTATTAATTGCCAGTTAGTCATTTAAGTTATTCAGTATTTTATTTTATTTTATTTTATTTTATTTTATTTTATTTTATCCACAATTTAGTAAGTGTTGTAGTATTTGAAATTGTTATTATTTTTATTGATATTTTTTTTATTGTATATAAAATCCAGTTTATAATTTTTAAAATGTACATTTCTCTTTTTGTGTTCTTAGTTTTTAGTGTTGTTTAAATATTTGCAGTTATGTTTGATTTATTTTTTTTAGTTTTAGCTCAGTTTTAGGTTTTAACTCTTTCCAGTTTTTTAAGTGCTTCATGCACATTTTTTTCATTTATTTTATTATAGTTTTAGTTCAATTTTTAGCTCATGCTATTGCTAGTTAGTCATTTAATTCTTCAATATATTATTTTATTAGATTTTTTTATCATTATTTTATCTTTTTTATTCTGAACTGTAATGGATTAAATGTGCTGATGTTTATGATGACATTTTATTGTTTTTATTGATTTTTTTTATTCTTTAATTTTTAGATATAATTTCATTTTAAAATTAATAATTATAATTTTAATATGTGCTTTTCTCCTTTTCTCTTGTTCGTAGTACAGATTTGTTTAAATATTTGTAACGATGTTTTATTTATTTTATTAGTTTTATTTTTTAAAATCCAAAAAAGATAAATCTGCTAACATTTATGAGGACAATTCTATTATTGTATTGCTCATTTTAATAATATTACATTTATATAATGTTTGTAGTTTATTTAGTTTATTTATATAGTTTTATTTTTATTTTTTTATTATTTTATTTCAGTTTATCCAGAATTATTTAAATATGCTAATATTTATAACAATATTTGGTCCCACTTTATATTAAGTGGCATTAACTAATATGTACTTACACAGGAACTAATAGTTTGTTACAATGTACTTGTTTTGTAAATACATGTTTTTATTGTGTACTTATGCTTGATTAAATACATGTATGTAATTACATCTGTAATTAACCTTTGTAGTTACATTTGTAAATACACTGTTGACCATCCCACCAAACCTGTCCATAACCCAACCTCTATCCCAACTCAAAAGCACCACAAGTGTTCTCAAATACATTATAAACACAGTAAGTACATTGTATTTATTTTGTGATGTCAGTACATAGTAGTTAAGGACACTTAATATAAAGTGGGACCCAGTATTTTATCGTTTTTATTAATTTTGTAATTATGTTTTTTACATCGAGTTTTTTTTTTCATTTAATTTTAATATGTGCTATTCTCTCTTTTTTGTTATTTATTTAAATAAATAAAATCTTTGTATATTATTTTATTTATTTATTATAGTTTTTGTTCCGTTTTAGATCTCATTTGTTGCCAGTTAGTAATTTCATTCTTCTATATTTTATTTTATTTTATTTTATTTTATTTTATTTTATTTTATTTTATTTTATTTTATTTTATTTTATTTTATTTTATTTTATTGCAGAATAGTTCTTAAAGGTTGTTTTCCCTTATTATTATAACTTGAGTTCCTAGATCATGCCATCTTTTTTTATTAGGCTAAATGAAACCCCAGGAGACGTGCATGCAGTGTGCATCAAGTGTTTTATTTCAGATAAATTGTAATTGTGCTGCAATCTTCAGAAGTGTCTTGAATCTCTGAGTTTCTTTGTTCTCTCAGTGATGTTTACCTTCAACTCAGCAAAGTATGCACCCTGTTGGTTTTACAGCAGTAGAGATGGTGTCAAAAAGAGTGTAATAATGCTTGAGCTGAGGAGAAGGCAATATTATTAATGTCAGGGCAGAGTCATCATCGACAGGCTCATGGGAGATTTGGAAAGTCTTGCAGGGAAATATGCTTTTCTCCAGACTATTAGGCAGCGTGTGAAACATCCGTCTGCTTCCGAGACCCCTAAGAACATTCACTTGACCCCTGTGAACAGCTGTTTTGATCCTTGCCCCATCGGCTGCATTGAGATCCATGTCTGTTCTCCTATAGTTTCAGCCTCTTGAGCTCATGCTGGGGTTAGAGGTTACTGTATAAAGTGCTTTTCAGGTGGGCTTCTCAAAATGAAGAGATGCTGAATATAAATGGGTTTTTATTTAAACCTTTATATCTCAAAGAGGTTTGGTTTGAAAACCTAGAGAGCTGCATGATATCGGTATAATCTGTGTGTATCTACACTCATCAGCCACTTTGTTAGGTACAGCTTAGGAGTACCGGGTTTTTGTGGTCACAACTGCCTTAATGCTTCATGGCATATTCAACAAGGTAATGGAAATATTCCTCAGAGATTTTGATCCATATTGACATGATAGCATCACGCAGTCACTACAGATTTGTTGACTGCACATCCATGAAGCGAATCTCTCATTGCACCAGATCCCAAAGGTGCTCCATTGGATTGAGATCTTGTGACTGTGGAGGCCATTTGAGTACATTGAACTCATTGTCATGTTGAAGAAACCAGTCTGAGATGATTCGCGCTTCATGACATGGCACGCTATCCTGCTGGAAGTAGCCACTGTGGTCACAAAGAGATGGACATGGTCAGCAACAATACTCAGGTAGGCTGTGGCTTTGACATGATGCTCGGTTGGTACAAATGGGCCTAAAGTGTGCCAAAAAAATATCCCCATACCTTTACACCACCAGCCTAAACTGTTGATACAAGACAGGATGTATCCATGCTTTTATGTTGTTGACGCCAAATTCTAACCCTACCATCCAAATGTTTCAGCAGAAAGGTCCGACATGTTGTGCATTCAGAGATACTCTTCTGCATATCTCAGTTGTATTGAGGGGTCATTTGAGTTACCGTTGCCTTTCTATCAGCTGGAACCAGTCTGGCCGTTCTCCTCTGACGTCTGGCATCAACAAGGCATTTGTGCCCACAGAACAGCCGCTCTTTGGAGATTTTCTCTTTTTCGGACCATTCTCTATAAACCCTGTGCATGAAAATCCCAGTGGATTAGCAGTTTCTGAAATACTCAGCCCTTCTGGCAGCAACTACCATGCCATGTTCAAAGTCACTTAAATCACCTTTCTTCTCCATTCTGATGCTTGGTTTGAACTGCAGCAGATCGTCTTGACCATGTCTACATGCCTAAATGCATTGAGTTACTGTCAAATGATTTGCTGACTGGAAACTAGAAGTATGACAGGTGTACCTAATAAAGTGGCCGGTGAGTGTGTATATACAGTGCTCAACATATATGAGTACATATCTTATGTAGGAAGCTATAAAATATTATATTTGTGCATATACATTAGATTACCCAGTACTGAAGCCAATCTGGAGCTTTTCTAACAAAATCATTTACAATAAATAATTATACAAATAAATAAATGTAATATTATTTTATGTTAGGTAAAAATATTAAATAACAATACAAAAAAAGGATTAAAAAGAAAGGAAAAAATATAAATACAGATATCTTTATATTTCTAACGATTTTTAATGAATAAAATATTATTTTAATAAATATATCTGTTTAATAAATCAGTTTTGTTCAAATGCATCAAAATATATTCACTGAGAAATGCATAAAAAATATTCATTTTCAAAATGAGGTGTAAAATTAGTATACAGTTAGTTATATAGTTTTTTTAAAAATGTATTATGCATATTTGCATTTAGAAAAAACTGCTTTTGTTTGAATTTATTTTTTGAAAGGCGGTTTATTTCTGTTTTGCAAAGTAGAATTTGGCAAACACAGCATGAGTACATCAGTTTGGAGTGTTAAGAATTTGATACGTTATTCTAATATTGTGATGTTCAATGATACTGTTCAAGATGTAATTATTCTATAATTCATTATGTTTAGAAGGCTGTTTCTATTCATTATATAATACATATGAATTAAAGTTACATTTACGTATTCTAAAATGTGTTATTATTATTATTATTATTATTATTATGAATAATAATAATAATAATGACAACAATGACAGTGTGCTATTTATATGTGCAGTATATATTTTGCAAGACTTAATAAGAGATGCTAGGCTTAGAATGTATATGCTCTATGGAAACTATAAATAATATATTTTAAAAGTGTTTGTGTGTGTCTGCGTGTGTGTGTAATTTTAAAATGTACAGTAGTTGTGTCACAAGTACTATTTAATTCAAACTATTAATTATACATTAATTTATAAAATGTCTGAAAAAATTGTTTGAAATACTTCATGTACACAGTATAAATAAATAGCTTTGAAACCTATTTCCTGGAGGTTAAGTGACATATTTTTGAGCAAGTATATGCAGGCAGTAAATATCTTGTGTTGAAAGCACTGCTTACTACTAAAGTGCTACTTGTTTATTAATGTATAAAACCTTGAAAAGTAAAAAGAAGTGGCTTTTTCAACATATTTTATCAGGGTTATGTGACATGTTTTTGAGGAAATGAAAAAGGGTATTCTGGTATTTTTCATAGATACAGCAAGCACTGATGAAGTGTCTACAATAACAGGCTGCATATAAATATTTTTCATTCATTCATTTTCCTTCAGCTTAGTCCCTTATTTTCAAGGGTTGCCACAGCAGAATGAACCGCCAACTATTCCAGCACATGTTTTATGCAGTGGGTGTCCTTCCAGCCACAACCCAGCACTGGGAAACACTCATAAAATTTCACATTTACACACTCTTATACACTACGGTCAATTTAGTTCATCCCATTCGCCTATAGCGCTTGTGTTTGGACTGTGAGGGGAACCGGAGCACCCAGAGGAAACCCACACCAACATGGGGAGAACATGCAAACTCCACAGAGAAAATGCCAACTGGCCCAGCCAGGACTCGAACCAGCGACCTTCTTGTTGTGAGGTGACAGTGCTAACCACTGAGCCATTGTGCCTTTGTGACATTGTGAATTTAAAAGAGATTGAAAGTGTTGGTTGATTGTGGCAGTGAACACTGTTAAAAGGCAGCAGAATCTGTACGCTGATTTAACGTCTTTTATTATTGAGTCCTCTTTAAAGCAGATTATGCAGAATCACTTTGCCGATAGCCCTGCTTACCTCACTGGGGTGTTAATGAGTGGTATTAATACATATTTTACCCCTGTTTGTGTCTCTCTTTCAGGATATGAATGATTTCTCGCCGGTTTTCAGACAGGCTCTTTATAAAGGACTGGTGGCTCCAAATGCAGAGAAGGGAACAGTCATCACAACTGTACTAGCAGAAGATCAGGATCCTCCGGTATGTAAACCAAAACACACACAAACACACAAACTCCACTCCTGTGAACTGACTCATTTTCAAATGACAAACCTTGACAGCAACCACTTTGCTTGTGCAGATTGTCATTGGTTTGCATAGCAGACCTGCAATTTAGCATGTTCTGTGGTTCATTTTCTGTCGTATATTGTATTTGGTATTTGCATAACTTTTAAACCCTGTAATAATGCAAGGACTTGGTATGATTTAGTATTAGAATTTTTTTTTTAAACAGGCCATGTATTAAAATGTTGGGTCAGTGCTGCATGGTCAAGGTCAAGGCAGAGCTTTAATGTTTTAAGATGAATAATTAAATACACTGCAGTTGAAAATGTTGGTGTCAGTAAGTTTTTATTTTAAAAAAGAGATACTTTTATCTAGCAAGGACACATTAAACTTCTCTATAAAGAGTTTTATAAAAAAAAATTCAAAGCTTATTATATACAATACTAAGAAACGTTTTTTGAGCACAGCATCAACAAAATAAATTTTGACGCATAGTGTTTTATAATACACATTTCAATACATTAGCTTTAGATACATTATATATATATATATATATATATATATATATATATATATATATATATATATATATATATATATATATATATATATATATATATACATCTATACCAAGTAAACCCAAAGCGAACACAGTGAGAACATACAAACTCCACACAGAAATGCCAACTGACACAGCCAAAGCTCGAACCAGTGACCTTCTTGCTGTGAGGCGGCAGCGCTACCCACTGCTCCACCGCATACCCTATATATATATATGACCATATCACCAGCCACCCTGCAGCTCAGGATTGGCTACTCACTGAAGTAGTCAGTACCCCCAGTATAATGAAGGGGACGCTATACTGTCAGTGGGCATCGTCTTTTGGATGAGACAAACCGAGGTCCTGACTTTCTTTGGACATTAAAAATCCTATGGCACTTCTCGTAAAGAGGGGGTAACCCTGGGTGTAACCCTGGTGTCCTGGCTAAATTTCCGCCATCGTTCCTTACCATCCTGGCCTCCCAATCATCTCCATCCCTTGAATCACTGTTTCCACTCCACTTTACAAAAAACAATTTAATAGCTGCCTTTATCTCAACCCCACTAAAAGAAATATGACTAGAAAAAGAGGAAAAAAAATCTCCAGAAGAAAAAATAAACAACCTAAGAAATACTGTTAAACATGTTTTTGCTCTGTTAAAAGTCACTTAAGAAATATTTGAAGCAAATTTTAAAAAATGTCATAAGAGAGCTGATGACTTTGCCTTCAACTGCATATAAAATACAAAAATTCATCAGTCCAAGGCAATCGAAAAGTAAAAGTGAAAAAGTTTTTGAAGAAGCTTAAACTTTTTTACTTGAACTGATGATGTTTGTATATCTTTATAAATCTCTTATCCAAGAGCACTGACATAATAATTGCCACAGAAGCACTTTTTTGTTTGTTTCTGCATTTTTTTGCACATAAAATACCCTTTAAAGAAACATACAAATGTCTTGTTTGTTGTCACTGGAGTACCCAAGGCACTGTAAAGGCTCCACCCTTTTTTTGTAAATGAGAGCTGACAAAAGCAGGTCATTTGCATTTAAAGAGTGCTATTTACATTAAAAGAGCTATATTAAATATTCATTCATTCTTTTAAAAATATTTAGTCTTTTTTCTAGCACACAAACAGTCTGCAGAAACACTTTGATTGTCATTCCCCCTTTATACATGTCATCAGAGGGGAAATCCCCGCCCATTAGTGACAATCTCTCCCTCATTAGCATAAACAAACCTGAATGAGAAGCAACCGCCTGCCTTTAAAATGTGGAGACATTTCCTTTGACATTTTAACAGAAATAATGTTAGTCTTGATTGAATCTGCCACTATGCTGACACATAGGCATTTGTAGCCCCGCCCTCTTTTTATAAAAGAGCATTTGAAGTCAGCAGTTAACCAAAACGGCACAATTAAAATCAAAGCCTAACAGTGGCACTTTCAAAGACTTCTAAAACAGTACCTGAGCAATATTTTGAGCTGAAACTTCACACACACACACACACACACACACACACACACACACACACACACACACACACACACACACACACACACACACACACACACACTCTAGGGACATTAGAGACTTGTTTTAAATCTTATAAGAAGGGTCATAATTGGTCCATTTTAAGCTTAAACTTCACAAACACACTGAAGACACCTGCAGTGCATTGTATAAATGATATTAAGTCTCTTCTAAATGTATTCCAATTGCAAATCAAGTCTGAAAAAAGTTTGGAAGTCAAAATCCCTTTATCCCTGGACTCTTTCAACTTTTAAGTCTTTAAATAAAATCGTATTTCCGTGCGCCTGAGACTTTCTTCTCCAGCTTGTGTACCTGTTTACTCGTCGCTCCATTAACATGTTAGAGTGGTGTTGTGGATAATCGGTTTGTTCTGCTCCGTCACTCTCTCCCTCCACATCTTCATTTGATTGATCCGACAGAGAATCCGTTCTTTTTTTTTCCCTCTCCCAACTGGAAACCGGCTTCTCTTTCTCGCTCACCAGACGACTTCCAAATGAAATTACACGCAGCGACAGAAATTCTGACACCGTGGTGAATCTGGAAATGATTTTTTTTTTTTTTCATCAGAGGCTGGAAATATTTATTGGGTTTTAGAGTGCAGCCCAGCACGCTTCTGCAACTTTTTTACAGCTGGAGGGAAATGCAAGGCCATTACAGTAAAGCAAAGACACACATCTCTTATTAGCTTATAAATTACATAAACAAGGTTATTCGCCGCCTGAGGTTTGGTGTATTCAAAGCAGCATTGCACTGCCGGGGGCTAGAAATGCGCTGAATGCCTATAAATGTTTATCATCTGCAGACTGTAACGTAGAAAGATGTCTTGTGGCTCCATATGCTGGACTTCTTTGGGTATTTATTGTGACTAACTCCCCTGCAAATTAGCATCTAAGTTTCAAAGACGTCAGACGGTAGTTAGTGTGTAGTTAGTGTTTAAAGTGCGTTAATTAAGTTTTCACAACTAGCAAACTTCACAAATTGATATGTGCAACATTGAAAGCCTCACTTTTGGTTGTGTGAAAGAAAACTCGCAGCAGGAAAGTCTTTAATTCAGAGCAAGCGCTTTCAGTTGGTGATCTGGAATGGCCTTTTTATTAGTGGGTGTTGAAATGCGATGCTGCTGTTGGAATTCGTGTTGTTTGTTTTAATCTTTGGTTGCGTGGTCGTCGCAGTTGTCACAGAATTATGAGCTTCGGGTTCTTCTAACGGTGCATTGAGAGAAACAGCAGGGGTGCTGGAACCACTTTTTTAGCCCACGTCTTATTCAAATCAACGCTGAGTAATATTAAAATATGGTATTCAGTGGCTTTGTACGATTTCATACTGTATATAGTCTATACACTGCCCTTTAAACATTGTTGAAAGTCTCTTATGCTCAGCAGTAATGTGTTTATTTTCATCTTAAATATAGAAAACAGCGATTATGTCCATTTTTTTTACTGTTAAAATTGCTGTTTTTAATGTTGTTATGTTTTAAAATGTAATTTTTGCATGTTTTCAGTACTACTCTAATCTTTAGGGTCACAACATCCTTCAGACATCTTTCTGATAACTGATTTGCCTGATGGGGAAACTACCTTAATCCTTCATGGCATAAATTCAACAAGATGCTGGAAATATTCCACTGAGATTTTGGTCCATATTGACATGATAGCATCACGCAGTTGCTGCAGATTTGACAACTGCACTTCCGTGATGCGAATCTCCTGTTCCACCACATCCCAAAGGTGCTCTATTGGGTAGAGTTCTGGTGACTGTGGAGGCCATTTGAGTACAGTGAACTCATTGTCATTTTCAAGAAACCAGTCTGAGAATATTTGTGCTTTATGACATGACACATTATCCTGCTGGAAGTAGACATCAGAAGATGGGTACACTGTGGTCATAAAGGGTGCCAAAAAAATGACCCCTACACCATTACACCACCACCATCTTTCTATCCCATTCTGATGCTTGGTTTGAACTGCAGCAGATCTTCTTGACCATGTCTACATGCCTAGATGAGTTGAGTTGCTGCCATGGTATTGGCTGATTAGAAATTTGCGCTAACGAGCAGTTGTACCTAATAAAGTAATCGGTGAATGTATATGCACTATATAAAATGGTGTTATTGATGATGATGCTCATATTGAATAAATATGGAATAATTAAAGGCAATAAAGTATTTATCCAATTTAACATTAAAGATCAACACATAAAATAACAAAAAAAAAAAAAACTTTATTTTTTTTTTTATTTTTTTTTTACTTGCTTACAATTCTGCCTTTTCTTCTTTGTAACACAAAAGGAAAGATTTTTTAATAATTCACTGCTGTGCTTCTGGCCCATCCGGTGTCAATCAATGATGAACACAAAAACACAGAATGGAGCAGAATGCAAGTTTTACGAGATGTGGTTTGTGGGAAAAAAAAAAAAATATATATATATATATATATATGCAGTTGAAGTCAGAGTTATTAGCCCCCTTTGAATTTTTTTTCTTTTTTAAATATTTCCCAAATTATGTTTAATAGAGCAAAGAAATTTTCAAAGCATGTCTGATAATATTTTTTTCTTCTGTAGAAAGTCTTATTCATTTTATTTTGGCTAGAATATATATATAAACATTTTAAGATCAAAATTATTAGCCCCTTTAAGCTATTTTTTTGATAGTCTACAGAACAAACTTTTGTTATACAATAACTTGCCTAATTACCCTAAACTGCCTAGTTAACCTAATTAACCTAGTTATGCCTTTAAATGTCGCTTTAAGCTGTATAGAAGTGTCTTGAAAAATATCTAGTCAAATATTATTTACTGTCATCATGGCAAAGATAAAATAAATCAGTTATTAGAAATGAGTTATTAAAACTATTATGTTTAGAAATCTGATGAAAAAATTCTTCTCTCTGCCAAAGAGAAAATAAAGTAAATTAAGGGTAAATTAAGTTTATATCAAACAACGGTGACTGTTTATTTCTCAGATTTACCAAATATAATGTTATTGCAACTTTTCAGCTCAAAATTTGTACTTTCTAATGTGCAATTGTGACTTTATTGCTGATAAGTCTGTCTTTCTTTCTCAGAATTCTGAGTTTATATTTTAAAATTGACTATTTCTCAGAATTTTGACTTTATAACTTGCAATTACAACTTTTTTTCTTAGAATTCTGACTCTTTTCCCAATAGTGAGTTTATTTCAATTATATATTTCTTTCTTTATAACGTACTAGTGTTTATAAAGGGCCTAAGCCAAAAAGAAAATGAATGAATGTAATTGCAACTTTTCAGCTCTACAACTTTATTTCTCAGAAATCTGACTTTTTTTCCCAATTGTGAGTTTATATCACTTATATATTTCTTTCTTTATAACTCTCAATTGCAGAATTACTATTTTTTAGAATGTGAACTTTATAACTCACAATTGCATCTTTGTTTCTTAGAAGTCTGACCTTTTTTTCCCAATTGTGAGTTTATATCAATCAATTGTGACTTTATTTCTCAGAATTTTAAACGATAATTATAATTATAACACATAATTTGTGAGTTTAAATTACACCATTCTGACTTTGTAACTCAGAATTTTTAAGTTTACACACAATTCTGAGATAAAAAGTTGCACTTCTTTACCGTGCACTTCTGTATGTTTGATTTTGATTCATTAATTATTGCATGTATTTATTTTTTTATATAGTTTCTGAATTCAATAATATGTCATTTTATAAATTTCAGCCTTGATTTTAGAATACATTCAAAAATGTATTGCTAAAAAAATAGAAGAATTTCTCACGTTTTCCTCTGCTGGCCCTGATCTGATCATCTGGCTTGACTGAAATACTCATTGTTGAGCCCCGAGTGTGTTCATATTCTATTCTTCCAAGGCTAGATGTCTGCAGAACACAGCCAAGGCTTGCTGAAAATTATAAGAAGCCGGCCTCATTAAAATGAATGGCATGTGTTTGTGCATTTCTTTAGGCTGTTTTTGTGCATATGTGTGTGTGGCAAGTGCATTTTTGTTTTGATGCGTGAGAAGAGAGTTTTTCTGATGACCCTGGAAGACCCACTGAATGCCGTATTCATCATTCCGGTTGTGTTGTGAGACGTGGAGCAGCTCGATCTCTGTCTCTCTCAGGCATGACTGGAATTAAAGTCAGACAATTCTTACTTTTAAAAACACTGCAGGTGAATGGGGAAAAAAGAAACTAATAGTTATTACCTTACTTAGCCATTTGATTGATTACATTAAGCAAACATTTAAAAAACAGAAATAAAATAAAATGTTTCAAAATGTGCTATTACATTAAATATGTAAACTCGAACCAGCGACCTTCTTGCTGTGAGGCAGCGTGCTACCAACTTCGCCACCGCATCGCCTGTTTTTTAATATATAAAACAGAATTTTGTAAAATAACAATAAGGAACAATAATAATAATAATACAATACAATACAAATGAAAATAGATTTTTGATTATTATTATTATTATTATTATTATTATTATTATTATTATTATTATTATTATTATTATTATTATTATTATTATTATTTTATTATTATTAATATTATTAAAGTACTAAAAAATATTTAGGCGGGGCAGTGGCGCAGTAGGTAGTGCTGTTGCCTCACAACAAGAAGGTCGCTGGGTCGCTGGTTCGAACCTCGGCTCAGTTGGCGTTTCTATGTGGAGTTTGCATGTTCTCCCTGCCTTTGCGTGGGTTTCCTCCGGGTGCTCCGGTTTCCCCCACAGTCCAAGACATGTAGTAGAGGTGAATTGGGTAGGCTTAATTGTCCGTATGAGATGGGTTGTGACCTGGGATTAATAAAGGGACTAAGCCGACAAGAAAATGAATGAATGAATGAAAAATATTTATAAAAATCTAGATTAATGCTTCACAAAATTAATGCATAAAAGGCACAAAAAGCCCCAAATCACAAAAAGCAAATTGTCCTCATTTACTCATTCTCGCAAACTGGTTTGTGTTTCTTTTTCTGCTAAACACAAAATAAAATATTTTAAAGAAAGTCTTTGACTTCCAGTGTCTGAAAAAGAAATACTCTGTGTCAATGGTTTCAGGGTGGCAACATTTTTCTGAATATCTTCTTTTGTCTTCGACAGTAAAAAAGACACTCACACAGGTTTGTGACAAGTGAAGGAGCAAATGATGAAAGAATTGTCATTTTTGAGTAAATTATTCCTTTAAAGTCGCTATTAGGGCTGAGCAAAATATAATTTTAATAAGCATCAATATCGCATCATATCTATCTGCAATAGTCACATAGCAGGATTAGGTTATTCAGTAAGGAATAAAAGATAAAAAATATTATTATTATTAAATATTAATTTAAAAATGTTTTTATACAATGATGATGACTATTTTTTTAGGATTTGATTGTTCAATTTCTGTACATGAATTCTGGTTCCCAGAAAACGTTTTTATTTTTCTCTGTTGTATTTATATTTGCTTGTAATTTATTATATTTTATGCAGATGCACTACATAGAAAAAGACTTGATAATCCCAGTCGATCTAAATTATTCAAATCATCTGGTGAAATTACATTTGTGTATACACTACCTGTTAAAAGTCTTGTTGCTCCAGGATTGGCCAGCCCAGTCACCAGACATGAACATTATTGAGCATGTCTGGGGTAAGATGAAGGAGGAGGCATTAAAGATGAATCCAAAGAATCTTGATAAACTCTGGTCCAGCAAGTCCGCTTTCTTTGCCATTCCAGATTTTTTTTTATTTTAACACAGTATTAGATATTTTTCCACTGCACCATGACTTTATATTCTATATTGTACATTATTTCTGTTAAGTGACAAGACTTTTTTCTAAGCAAAGTCAGTGCTTACTGTCCTAATTAAAATATAACATTTTGATCATATTTTATTTTGATAAAATAAACATAATCTAGAGGCCTTTGCCTTTCATATAAGCCACTTCTGAAACCAAATGACCTATATTATTTGCTGTTCCTAAAACTTGGATAGGTGCAAGACTTTTGTCAGGAAGTGTATCACAAAATATATCTCAGCAAAACAAATATAACAATGTCAGATTTTTTTTCAATATCGTACAGCCCTAGTCCCTATCTCAGAAGCGGGCCATGAAAAGAGAAGTGTGTTTTGAACTGGGGGCAGAAAGTGAGTGTCCTCATTAGTGTCCCGCTCAAACACTGATGATTACAGTACGAGCGATGCTGTGCTTCCAGACAGCGCTGGTGAATGAGATAATGACATGGTATTTATATGCACGGCTGCAAAGGTCAGTGGGTAATGAAAGCTCCTCCTTTGCCTTTCTGCCGGTTGAAGCTCATGTCCTGAGTGCTCACTTCCCTTTTATTTGAGGAGATTTAAGGGGATGAGTAATGGACTTCCATCCTTGAAGTGTCACTACAGAGCAGAAGCAGCTTCAGCCATTAATCAAACTGCCTGAGCATGAATACAATCACCAGGCAGAAACTTAATGTGTCCCACTAATGTGACGGACTCGCGTTTGAGTGTTGACACTGACACCCGCTGAAAATAACTGGTGAATGTCATATATTAAACCGATAACTGATTTGATCCAGCAGGAAGCAGGCCTGTCTGATTTCATGGCTTAACACAGAAGCAAAGGGTCATTTCACAGTATGTGTGTACTGTATATACAGCAATGAACTGGGGATATATTTAGAGACCTCTATAAAAAATAAGGATGTTTTGCACTTACAAGGTATGGCTTTGAGTAAAATGGTAAGTTTTGTTGGTCACATTTTACAGTAAGATTTCATAGTTAGCATTAGTTAATGGATATAGTAGAGTGAACTAATGCTGAATGATACTTGCAGACATTTAATAATCATAGTTCAAAATTTGGTTGTTAAAAACAAAATTCATGTTTGTCAACAATAATTAATGCCCTGTGAGTTAACAACCAATTAATAAATAATAAACATATATATATATATATATATATATATATATATATATATATATATATATATATATATATATATATATATATGTGTGTGTGTGTGTGTGTGTGTGTGTGTGTGTGTGTGTGTGTGTATATATATATATATATATATATATATATATATATATATATATATATATATATATATATATATATATATATATATATATGTATATATATGTATATATATGTATGTGTATATATATATATATATATATATATGTGTGTGTGTGTGTGTGTGTGTGTGTGTGTGTATGTATGTATGTATATATATTTATATATATATATATATATATATATATATATATATATATATATATATATATATATGTGTGTGTGTGTGTGTGTGTGTGTGTGTGTGTGTGTGTGTGTGTGTGTGTATGTATGTATATATATATATATATATATATATATATATATATATATATATATATATATATATATATATATATATATATATATACAATTGAGCAGCTTCTGTGTTGTGCTTTGACAATACGCAGTGCTGTAGTCTGATTTTAGTGCAGACGGCTTGAACAGGATGAGTAAAACAGACAGATTTACCTCACCTGATCAGCTTAATCTCTGTTAAGACGATCACATCACCATGTTTAGAGAAAGTCAAGTTAAATCCCATGACCTGACATTACTGTCTCACTCTCTGCTGTCCTGGTTTTATGTGTAAAATCAGGTCATGGTGTCAAGTAAGAACATCAACTGCAGGTAAAATCTGCTATAATGAGTGTTAGAGGAGTTCAATTATCACAATAGCTAATACAAACTAATCAAGATTAAATAAAGTGCTGAGCTGACTCAAAGCTAAAACTAATGATTAGTTAAATTATATTTTATTTTTCTGATTAAAAAATATTAACTGTACACGTCTCTTTATTGAATTAACTTAAATGTTTAAGTGCAGATAACTTAAAATGGCTAAAAGACCAAACTTCCAAAATTTTTTAGCTTTTATATTCTTTACTTCTATTAAATAATTTATTTATTTAATTTATTTAATCATCAAAACATTTTTTTTTACATAAACCACTTCATTAGGCTTATACTGCATTAACATTGCAATGTGAACAACAAGTAAGCTTCTATTTTGTAACAGCGACCTCACATTTTTAAAAGACATAAAAAACAAAACCATGAGCTCATTTTAAACAATAAACTCAAATTTTTGGTTATAATATATATATATATATATATATATATATATATATATATATATATATATATATATATATATATATATATATATATATATATATATATATATATATATATATATATATATATATTTATATATATATATATATATATATATATATATATTTATATATATATATATATATATATATATATATATATATATATATATATATATATATATATATATATATATATATAATAGAAATACATAGATTGTACAGAAGATTGTAAGTTTGCATTTTTTAAAAAGAAACAAAAACATCATGAATTCACATCTTTAGAAGACAGGAACTCCTTTTAAAACCCACTGAATAACATATAAATACAATTGCGTACAAAGGCCATTTATTCTTCAATCCAGGTGGCTTTATTGTTTTGATCTAGCAAATATTGCTTAACAAAAATATTAAGAATTATTTTATCATTACTAATTCTCTATGATGTTGACACCCATTTAACATTTTTATGGAAAACCTGATACATTTTTTCATAAAAAATAAATAAATTAATTAATTAATAAAAAAAAATTTATATAAATATATATATATATATATATATATATATATATATATATATATATATATATATATATATATATATATATATATATATATATATATGGCTATGTATATTGATTATATATGTAAAAAATTACAACAAATAATATATTTTGAGCAATAAGCAATAGTTTTACGTAACATTAAAGATGTTTTACTATAAATTTTGATTAAGTCATTCTACAATAAATGAACCGCCAACTTTTCCATTCGTAACTTAGTATTGGGAAAGACCCATACACACTCATTAACCCACACACACGTCCACTATGACCAATTTAGTTTACCCAATTCACCTATACCGTACGTCTTTGACTATTTGGGATGATTCCTAACTCACTATAAATAACTAGATTTTCTTACTTTAGGACCTTAAAGACCTTGAAGAATCCCCCCTTACACCCCTATTTCTCCCTTTTTCCCTTATAGGGTGGCACGGTCGCCCAGTGGTTAGCACTGTTGCCTCACAGCAAGAACATCACTGGTTTAAATCCCTAACAGCTCAGTTGTCGTTTCTGTGCAGAGTTTACATGTTCTCCCCGTGCTCGTGTGGGTTTACCCCAGGTTCTCTGGTTTCCTCCCACAGTCCAAAAACATGTGTCATAAGTGAAAAGATCAATCTAAATTAGCACTAGTCAAGCTCTAAACCAGCAGTATATCTCTACAGTTTATAATCTGTCATCAGCTCTAAATAATGGGGGAGTTCTCGACTTGTCTGAGCTCAAACTCCCCTCTCGCCCAGCAAACGGGAGGGTGAACTCCCCAAAGTGTGGACTATTGATACATATTTTGAATAGAAATTTATTGTTATGTAACATTATACATGTTTTACTGTGACTTAGATTTGTTGTTTGGATAAAGTTTGATGACTTTATTATGAATTAAAATGTTTAAATGTGATTGCATTTAATGCAAAACATAGCATGATGCCTTAATTAATAATTTATATTTGATTAATTTCAGTGTGTTCATTTATATAGCATCTAAAAACATGTTAAAATGAATAATTTATTTTGAATAGTAATGTTATGTGACTTGATTATTTCTATCTGCCTTTGCAATCAAAATAAGGATGACCCAAAAATGTGATTGTATTTAATATAAAATATGACATAATGTCGTATTCCTTGATGAATAATGATTTATATGTCAGTGTGTTCCTTACAGAAGGTATATTGTATGTCTTGAAAAGGCGTGCAAATTGCCAAGTGATTTGGTTTCATTTGTCCTGTTTGGAGCTTGAAAGTCACCAATTTCTGTCATTTTTACCTTCATTATATTGAAAATAGCTGCTTGACAAATATTCAGCAAATTATTATCATTTGCTGTTGTGAAAAGAATATATAATGAAGCTCCTTTTGAAGCAGTGATAACAACAGACGTCCGTAATTATATAATAATGTGATGCACAGAATGAAATATAATGAAGGCCCAGGTTTGGTCTTTTTAATGTGAGTAGATGTAAGTTCTCTGAGGATGTGTTTAAACTGAGCGTGTTGCTCCCTCAGGGTACTCCTGCCAGTAAAGTGCGCTACAGAGTGGATCAGGAACTGTCTCCTTACAGTGGAAGCATCTTTGATGTAGAGACGGACACAGGACTGGTTATCACCAAAGTCAACCTGAATGAGCAACCCACCACTGTTTTCAAGGTGAGTCTGAGCTCAGTACACGTCTTTCTGCTCATATGTGCCTAATTTGAGTCAGAATCCAGCTTAATTTCAGCTAGATTTGAGTTAAGCTTTTGTTTTAAAGCAAAAAAGGACAATGAATATAGATTGGATTTATCTTTTTTTTTTTTGAACATGCATAAACAATAACTTGCAATCCTACAATGGGAATGGAAAGACAATGCACAAACCAAAAAAAGGCAGACACAGCAACTCACAGAACATGCAAATAGAAGATGGTGACGTTTTATTTTGATGGTCTGTTTGTTTAATTTTATTACATTGCATCTACATGCTAACTAATTCTCATTAGATTATAAGTAGACTATTAGGTTGGGGTTAGGGATCGGGTTAGGGTTAGTGCAAGTTGACATGCAAAGTTTTTTATGGTCAGTTCAATGCCTGTTAAAGGAGCAGTATCAGCAGACATTAAGCAGACAGTCTACTAACGCCCCATTCACACGGGGCTTCAGCGTCAACGCTTGACTGAAGGCGTGTCAGAAGTTGGGGCTGAAGCGATCGTCATAAAGCATCAGCCAATGAAATTCAGTCCGCAATAGGCCACTGTCTGAGCTAGTGTATTTGCATACAGCGATCTCATTGGCTGACGCTTCCGTTGGCGCTTGAAAGGTTAAGGTAGTCCCAACTTCAGTGAGCAACGCTTCTGAAGCAGTGCCGACGGATCCATAATGCAGTTCGGCAACGCCTGACGTCACCAATTCAAAGTGAATGAGAAGCGTTGACGCTGACGCCCCGCCCTGTGTGAATGGGGCATAATACTTAAATGGACCATCAAAATAAAGTGTTACCTAGAAAATGTTATTTGTACATTAATTACAAATAAATAAATACAATTGGGCAAAATGGCCTTAAAAGGAAAGTTCACCCAAAATAAAAAATGCACTTATTATTTACTTACATTTACGTGTTTACAAACCTCTATGTTGAACACAAAAGAGAATTTTGAAGAATGTTGGACACCTTTGGCATCCATAGTAGGAAATTCAAATATGATTTCCAACATTTTTCAAAATATATTCTTTTGTGTTCAACAGAAAAAAAGCTTTTTACTTTGTGACAAGTGAAGGGTTAATAAATGGTGACTCAAATTTTACTTTTGGGTGAACTGTCCCTTTAACCTGTTAGCCAGCACTTAATTTTGGGGATTTACCTCCTACCTAACTGTAAATAGTAACAGTTCCTCATTCCAGTAAGCTACAAACAAATTATATATCATTGGAAAGAAGACACTTTGAGCTTTACTGTGGTAAAAGGAGAAGTTACATGTTAATAAATATAAAAAGTTATACATTATGAAGTCATAAGGTTAAAAAAAATTGTATTAAGTTCAATATTTGTTTTTCATATAAAAACACAGGAAAACATTACTGTAATGTCCTAGAAAAAATGACTTGATGAAAACCAAGTATTTTATGAGTTTATATTTTAAATTTGATGACAATAGCATGCAAAATGACATTTCTGTAAAAAGTTTTCTGAGGCTATGTCGAAGTCCTTTTCTCCTTCCCCGTCAGAGGCACTTTCTCAAAAATGATCTTCCCAAAGCTAAAACATTTACAGTTGCTGAATGATTTCGTCTACATTCACTGTTTATGCATCATTGGAAAGAAGACACTCTGGGCTTTATTATCCATCATCCTGTGTTTATAATGCTCTAAATGAAAAAACGTTATGGATGCTTAAGTTATGGCACAAACATAATAAAGTAGAGGTAACTACTGCATACAGTGTTGCTAGATTGGGCGGTTTCGAATTTGATTGTGCGGGTAAAAATTGACAGGTGGGTAGTGAAAATTTGGGTGGTTTTGCAACGGCGGGCCCCTTATGATAGCCTTCAGATGTCTGGGCGGTTGTTTTTGGATTCTGGCAGGTTTTGGATAGTTTTGGGGCTGGAGTCAGTCAGCTACATCTGGCAACACTGGCTACATACCTAGTGAATCACATTGCATGTTTTAAATTTTGAACGTATCTTTAATGCATTTATGCCTACTGGTCTGTGCATACAACAATTAAGTGTCTCATTAGGTGAGTTATGATTGGTTAAACTGAGTTCGTATTTGATTGGCTAGGCCATGGACCGATACCAATCCATGGATCAATTGATACCGGGCTGCACAAGAAATCATGAATTATTTCAGTTTTATTTAATATCTGAGTATTTTTTATTTCGAAAAATCTTTTATTTTGAAAAATGTATTCTTTTCATTACATCTCGGTCACTTGAGCGCCCAAACTTAACCCACAAACAGCAAAATAAGTAAGAAACAGACGTCTTTGGAAAGTTTCTTCGCTAAGGGCAAAAGGCCCAGTGAAGGAACAACGAACTGCCAAGGAATAGATCCACAACCCATTTGTCAACAAGTCAGGTGAATCCAGCATGTCTGTAAAGGAAGATCAACTACTGGAGATTGCAAAAGACGGTGGCCTTTTAGGGTCCAGTTGCATATCCTTTCTTTTCTAGAGTTTGCGGAGGTTCATATACAGATGCACATAGAACTGACCGAATTTTAGCTTGTATGGAATATACACATTTCGGTAGACTAATTGTATCAGATAAACACAGACCACCCAAACACCCAAACAGTGCTTTGTCATTTCTGTCCATAAATAAAACTTGTATCAGAGTGACTGCAAAGTTTGTCTGCTTGACATCCTCTGAGAAAACAGTTGATGGTCGCCTAGCAGTCTACAAACCTGCAACCTTTTATTTTGTGCAATTTAATTTGGTTTCATGCATTTGAAATTGGCAACAAATTTTGTTTATGAATTATTATTGAGACTAATCTAGCTCCATACAACAGTACCAGATACCACGTTCTGCCATTGTTGTTTGTGCTTGCCTTTTATGGTTCACAAAACCCTCAAGTACTTTTTTTGAGATTTTAACAGGTTTGTGTGTGTTGAGCATCACTTAAGACAATGTTACTACCTGTAAGCTTTAATTGTGGAGAAAACAGGATAATTTTGACCTTTGGTCAGCTAATTTAATTTTCCGGGTTTAAAATTATTTTTGGGGCGGGATCAAAATCGGTGACGTAGCGTAAAACCGCAAGTGAAGTGATGACGCTTTGATTTCTCATTATTATGGATAGCTAATTTTCTTATCCTATGAGGAGACCCTGCTTCTTAATCATTCATGACTGCGCATGCTTTCCGAAAGCAAGGCAGACCTGCCAGTGCCAAGCTGTGTGACCCAATGTTGATGACTGGGTGAGACCGCGTCCACGGACCCACTGCACACAGTATTTAGCCATTCATGAAGGGTCGTATGTGTTTGTTTCCATGTTCCCCGGGTTTGTTGCATGTTTTTCCCGCGATCCTGTTAGGGCCAATACAGCAAAGTATGTGTGCAGCAAGCATTTTTGTCGGCAGAACAGTACGAGAATTGGAGAATGGCGGGCGTTGTCTTTTATCAGTGGAGTTCGTTTACATTTAGACACATCGCTTTGCTGCTGTGGTCACCTAAATCCTCCAGATTACCAGCAGGGCTTAAAGTTATAACAGACAGGGCAATAGAGCTGCTGCACTCAGTCTGCATTCAGACCCGGGAATAGAGGGAGAAGTCCTCATTTTAGTGTTTATATAAACACAATTATCTTTATAATGAAATAAATTGTGGTTGTGTGTATATGAAATAACGCATAACAAATGTAGCAGGGCATTAAATTACTGTTTATTTCTTTGCAAACTATAAAATCATGCATCATCTCATGGTTTTAGTCTCATTTTGTGAGGCGACTGACAACTTGTTTGTTCGCTCCCTGCTCCCCTGCTCTGCTGGCCACGCCCACTCCTGCCTCTAATTTGCAGAGCTCCACGCCCATTATGGTGCTTTTTTTTTATTCTGAGGTAGACTTGAATTGAAAGTGAGGGGTTTCATGGCGCTTTAATCTTCACCTACCTAAACACATATTATGCCTGTTTATAATGCCATCCTTCTCAAAGCCATTCATTTTTAAGTGTTTAGATTTTTAAGTGTTTTGCACCAAAATCTCAATTGTAACAAATTTGAAAGCGGTGCTAACCTGACACAATGCTTAAAGCAATGATCAATTAAATTATACAGTATGTCATTTTCTGATTTAAAAGTTCTTCTTATAATGTTTTTTTAAGATTTCCAGAAATGAAAATGGTTCGTCAGTTGACTGAAAATAAAATACCAGCCTGTATTTCATGTAATAATGTCTAATTACACGCATCTATGCCATGTAAACAGCAGATGCAGCTCTTTATGTCAATCTGCTCTGTTAATCACTCACAGATGAACACTATTCATAACCAAATTGTGCTATTACTTCATTTCATCATTGATATATACACAAAACAAAACAATAGCTCTTTAAACTGTTATATTTATAGCAGTAGAACCAAGTCTAAGTCTGAAGAGGTTTAATTTAAGTCAGTGACTTGGCTTTAAAAAAACTATACAATGAAGAGTCAGTGAATTAGAAGAAAAGTGTGAGTGTGTTTCCACCGCAAACTCACCACAAACCCGTGAACCTTTTAGTTACTGTCTCTTCTACTCTGACCTGAATCAATACATAAATTAATTAGCCTGGTGTTAAGTGAGATTAAATCAATTTACCTTTGAGCAAATGTTGGTTTTACCGTGTTTGTTTGGGAACGAAGGCTGACACATTGTTTAATCAATAACGTGCACTTCCCTAGACTTATTTTTTCTGGATTTAGAAAATACGTTATGCCACTTTGAAGAACCTGAGCAGCAATCTGACATGTTTGTCTGTATTTAAAAATATATTTTCAGGCAAAGTTTTTAATGGATTGATATTTGCTACAGATTTTTGGCCATTGTGGTTATGATTTATTTACAAATAATGATGCCTGACATTGATATAACATTTAGTTTATATGTAAATGTGGTTATTATGTATTTTAATTGTTTAGTAAATATAAAATGTAGTTAAAACGTAGCTCAACTGATTAAATCATGAAATAATTAAGGCATTTTCAAGAAATAAAATTGTCTACTGTTGAATGTCAAGTGGTTTATTCAGAAAGTAACAATTTATGACATATTTTCTTTGCTGAATACCTGAACAATAACAACTATAAATAAATACATTTTATTTAATTGATTGATTGATTGATTGATTGATTGATTGATTGATTGATTGATTGATTGATTGATTGATTGATTGATTGATTGATTGATTGGTTGGTTGGTTGGTTGGTTGGTTGGTTGGTTGGTTGGTTGGTTGGTTGGTTGGTTGGTTGGTTGGTTGGTTGGTTGGTTGGTTGGTTGGTTGGTTGATTTGTTAGCTGATTGGTTGTGGTTGGTTGGTTGGTTGGCTGGCTGATTGGTTGGTTGATTATTTGGTTGGTTGATTTGTTTGTTTATTGGTTGGTTAGTTAGTTGGTTGATTGATTAGTTGATTGATTGATTGAGTGGTCGGTTGTCTGGTTGGTTGGTTGGTTGGTTGGTTGGTTAATTGGTTAATTCATTCATTGGTTGGTTGGTTTATTAGTTGATCAATTGATTTGGTTTGCTTTGGTTTAGTTTGGTTTAGCTGGTTTGGTTTGTTTGATAGATGCATGAATGGATAAATGGGTTGATTAATTAATATTGATTGATTGATTGAGGTTTAGTTTAGTTTAGTTTAGTTTAGTTTAGTTTAGTTTAGTTTAGTTTAGTTTAGTTTAGTTTAGTTTAGTTTAGTTTAGTTTGACTGGTTTGTTGGTTGAGTGATTGATTGATTGGTTGATTGATTAATAATTTATTTTAAAATGATGCAAACAGCATTATGATTACCTGGTTTAATATTTAATTAAGCACATTTATTGTATATTTGTATATTTGCACGTTGTTGTTAAAAATGTCTTCATGTCACTCATTGCCACTGCTATATTTTGTTGCTTTTCTTATGTCCTCCTCTGGTAGCTGGTGGTCATGGCCTATGATGACGGTGAGCCGGTGAAGACGAACAGAACCACTGTGGAAATCACTGTTCTTCAGCCCTCCAGGATTCCCATCTTCACAGAGGAGGAATATAGGTGGGTGCTGCTGTCTGTGGAGAGCCAGAGAGTAGACATTTACTTATTTATGATATGTTCTCTTTGAGCTCACTGAGTCAGAATTAGATGAGCACATATTCCCCGCAGGCTGATTCGCAATCTCTGCATGAGTAATAAGCGTTATCTGTGAATGTGTGACTAGAAGTGTTGAGTCAAAACTGCTCTGCAGCGCTACAACACTGATGTTTCCAAAAGGCCACTACTCCAGTTTATCAGTGGGTTTCAGTGTGGATAAGAGTCTGGGCTTGCTTGTATGGAGCTTTTGGAGTTTGATGGTTGAGAGTTGTATTGTTTGTGACTTTGATTAATGAAGACTCAAAACACAGCACAATGAATTAACAATACATCAGATTTTCTTTTTTTACACTCAATGACCACATCATTTGGTGTATGTTTTGCCTGATTGGTTCTTCTTTTCCCTTCAGAACCATTTTAAAGGAGTAGTTCAACCAACAATAAGAATTACTCCATAATTTACTCACACTTAAGCAATCCTCCGTGTATATGAAAACTTTTGCTTCTGTCAGACAAACACAGTCGTAGTTTCAGTTTTTCTTGGCTCTTCCATCCTGTATAATGGGGTTGGATAGTGGACTTTATTTTGAGGCTTTCAAAAATGCATTTTGAAAACACAGGCTGCATCCAAACTCATCTACTACTCAGTAGGCACTACATTTAAATTTAGTACTCGACTAGAAATGTATGTTTTATGTACAGACCCCCTAGCTTTTCACAACTTGTTTTGCGATTTTTTGCGATAAAATGACTGATTTTGTGTTGGTAATTCCCAGAAATTCGCTAAAAATCTATCTATCTATCTATCTATCTATCTATCTATCTATCTATCTATCTATCTATCTATCTATCTATATATATATATATATATATATATATATATATATATATATATATTTGCATTGGCTTCACATGTAAATCACTCGCGCTTCATTCGCTTCTGCACAGGCTGCAACACAACCCCCCCGCCATCCTTCCATGTAATGTAATGATTGTTAGGGCACAGGTGAGATGTCATTTTTCAAGAGACAGTCAAATATGTCACGTGTGTTGCGTTTGCGACGTCTGTAAATCATGTAAAACAATAAATTGCAAACTAATTTGAATATAATTTGATTGTGTGGTTTGGAATTGGATGATTTATGAATTTATTTAAATAGTTTGCGATTATTTTACGTTTAAGAATTTTGCAGGATTGCAAAAAATTGCTACTTTTTGTTGATTTTGATACTGTTTTAGGTTATTTTATAGTATAGAAGTATGCCATTTTGGACACAGAGATTCTCTTTCATCTCTCTCTCATTATAACCAACACTTGCACAAGTTTTGCACATTTGCACCTGACACTTTCTTACAATCATTCAACATCTCATAAAAAAAAGAATAATAAAATAAAAAAATGCATTTATTAAGTGTGCTTCACACAGGTGAATGGGGTTGACAGCTACCTGTAGAAGCACATTTCTTTTTAAAAACAAGCAAACAAAAAACTAACTCCAGCACTATAACATTTGCCTTTCTCATTGTGTATTGCCTCTTCTTGTTGAATCACTGAATGCCTCTTTAATTGCAATCTGCTTTAGTGTCAGCTAAATGAATAAATGTAAATGTCGGCTACACGTCCATGTTGAATTTCCAATTCCAGCACATCTATTGGATTTATATCTGGTGACTGTAGAGGCCATTTGAGTTGTGAACTCACTGTCATATCCAAGTAACCACATTGAGATGATTTGAGCTTGTTGACATAGTGGATTATCCTGCTGGAAGTAGCCATTACAAGATGGGTTCACTGTGGACATAAAGGAATGGACATGGTCAGCAATATTACTCAGGTAGGCTGTCACGTTTAAATTATGCTGAATTGGTATTAAGGGGCCTAAAGTGTGCCAAGAAAATATTGCACACATCAGCAGCCTGAACCATTGATACGATGCACGGTGGATCCAGGCTCTTTTTAGTCCAAATTCTGGCTTGTTGGGGGAGAAAACAAGACTTGTCAAATCAGGCAACTTTTTTTTTTTTTTTTTTGCAGTGTACAGTAGTACTTTTCATGTCTAAATGCATTGAGTTGCTCTTTTTTATAATTGGTTGATTAGATGTTTTATTAATGAGCTTTTAATTAAACATTTTATATGCACTCACCGGCCACTTTATTAGGTACACCTGTCCAATTGCTCGTTAACGCAAATTTCTAATCAGCCAATCACATGGCAGCAACTCAAAGCATTTAGGCATGTAGACATGATCAAGATGATCTGCTGCAGTTCAAACTGAACATCAGAATGGGGAAGAAAGGAGATTTAAGTCTGAGTATTTCAGAAACTGCTGATCTGCTGGGATTTTTATGCACAACCATTCCTAGGGATTACAGAGAATGGTGATTAATGGTGTGGGGATTACTTTCTTGGTACACTTTGGGCCCATTAGTACCAATTGTGCATCGTGTCAATGCCACAGCCTACCTGAGTATTGTTGCTGACTGTTACAAACCCCTGATGTTAGTCTAGGGTTGTGGGGTTTGACATTTATTTAATTAAAATATATTTATATAAACAGTGAATGAGTGGAAAGACAACCAAAGTAATGCCAAAATATGTGTGCTTTTATTTACAATCCCAAAGTGAACAACAACAATGAATTAATCAAAAATAAAGAAAAAGTAAGTAAGGCAAAAATGTACTATTTACAATATGTACAACACTGAAACAAATAAAGACGGGAAAAACAAGAGAGCTGGCAGAAGGGACGCGGGCAGCGCTAAAGAAATGAAAAGAACAAAACCCAAACTAAATCTAACTTCCCAGAAGTATCTAGCTAACTAACTATGTGAAAAACAGTATAATTAACACATGAAGATCTTCCGAGTCCTAACTATCTAAAAAGTACAACGAGTGGCGCTCGCCCCTAACCTAGTGTACTAGACAGCAGAGTAGTCCTATGTGTTGCAATAATGTATGTCACGTGACCTTCTTACCTGTCCGCTTCGTCCAAGCCTCGTAAACAACGATAAACTAAGAACAATGTACGAATAACGGACGGATAACGTGCACACAGAACGGGCAACAAAAAAATACACAGTTAGACGGGTTATTTCAAAACGCACGCGGTAAATACAAACAAGCGACAAAACAGCGAAAGAGAAAAATGCAAGCAAGAAAAGGCGAGTGGTCTGGCGCGCGCTTTTAACATGGGTGGTCTTTTCTTATTGGATGTGACGTAAGAGTGACGTAACCGGGGAGGAATGACTGACAGCTGAATGGATCAATGAACGGAACCTGAGAATACATGAGAGCAGATACGGGAGAACAGAGAGAGAGAGAGGGAAAAAAACACAGAGAAACAGAGCACAAACAACACAAATACATAACACTGACCATGTCCATCCCTTTATGATCATAGTGTACTCATCTTCTGATGTTGACTTCCAGCAGGATAATGGGCCATGTCATAAAGCACGAATCATCTCAGACTGGTTTCTTGAACATGACAATGAGTTTACTGTACTCAAATGGCCTCCACAGTCACCAGATTACAATGCAATAGAGCACCTTTGGGATGTGGTGGTTCACATCATGGATGTGCAGCCGACAAATCCACAGCAACTGCATGATGCAATTATGTCAATATGGATCAAAATCTCTGAGGAATTTTCCAGTATCTTGTTGAATCTATGCCATGAAGGAATAAGACTGTACTGAAGGCAAAAAGGGGTCCAACCCAGTACAGGGAAGGTGTACCTAATAAAATGGCTGGCGAGTGTAATTCGTTCATCCAATAGGTTCCCCATAATAGTGCATAAAAATGAACACATAATTGTATTCATAAATTAATATCAAACTTTTCAGCTTGGGATGTGCAATGTACCCTACATGGACAATGACATGTTCTGTCAGACTGTTTTCACTGTAAGCAAAACATGCAAAGCAAAAAGTTTCATTTACATCTATATTTTTTATTTTTATTCCTTGTCTCTCATGCTTGTATTCTTATTGTCTTCTTTCTTTCATGCTCGCCACATTTTCATTGTAAAAGTATCCAGGAGAAAGAAAGTGTTGTTCTTCTGGTCAGAGAGAATATTTGATTTTATTTTGTGCTTCTACTCTCCTTCGTGCAGAAAATTCAGGGAAAAAGCTTTTGATTCTAAGAATAGCATAGTCAAAACAAAAAAAAAACAGTCCTTTTCTAGGTTTTGGTGAGCTGTAAAGTTTTATAGCACACGTGTGTCATTTTCAAGGTGGCGTAATACATACATTGTCTTCTGAAAGCATTTAAACCCTTAAAATGTGGCCTTTTATGCAGTATGTTGTATAGTAAGTGTGGCACCAGCTTCGATTTCAGCATTGAGTTGTCTTGTTTGCTCTAGCAGACAGACCTCCGAGACCTCATCTTGTTCTGTCAGACTGAGTGTGGACTGTCTGTCATTATTGATGGTGTTCAAAATGAAGCCTTGACAGGAAATGGTCACTAGTACAAGTATAGACAAGTACAGTCAGGAGTTTTTCTCTGAAACATTGTGCTTAAACATGAATGTGTCTTCAACATGAGCATGTTTTTTTGTAGGTATGGTGGCAATGAAAATAATGGATGTTACTTTTTTTTCTGGAGGTTATTATCCTGCTAAGAGTGGCACTGCTGTTCAAACGGCTGAGGCTTTATTTAGAAGAACAACGGTTTTCAGTATTAATAATAGGGGTGTGAACCTACTGCGGTCTCACAGTTCTGTTACAATTATCATGCCATCAGTTCGGTTCAATTTGTTATTTGGTTGCTTCACAGTGCATTGATGATTCTTTCTATACACAATTAAATTTTTTTCTTCACAACACAAGCAAAAAGAAATATTAAAATCTGTAAATAAATTTTTATTTATATATTCATTTTAATACAATTTTGTTTTTTAATACAAGCAGTCAGATATATGAACTGTACCTTTAATTGTACCTGCTCTTATTGAACGTTTTTACAAAACTTAAATACAAGCACAGAACACAATATAAGCATTTATAGCAAATACTGTAAATATTATTCCGTTTGCTTTTTGAGCGCTGTCAATCGAGTTCTTACACTCCTTTGATTGGTCATTGTGTTCACCCGCTCAACAGAAAGAGCTGCGATTGGCTCTAAAATGCAAGTGGTGCTCGCTGCAGAGCCATTTGAGGAGAGGTGAGCTCCAGAGAGGGGGAGCTTAAGCTTGAGCTCCACCTTTTTTGCACTTCTTCTACGAGTGATGTCACTGGGGGTAGGGTTAGGGGTGGGGTTGGTGTACGCATTAAAACAGCTTACATGAGGAGGAGCGACAGCTCATGCTCCCCCTCTCTGGAGCTCACCTCTCCTCAAATGGCTCTGCAGCGAGCACCCTCTCCTAAAATGGTCAGCGCTGTTTGCTGATGAGTGATGTGGGAAGAACAGCCACAGTTACAGTTTATGGACTCTATTTTAATGATCTAGATGCAAAGTCTAAAGCGCATTGGCACAAAAGCATTAAGGGCGTATCTGAATCCACTTATGCTATTTTAAGGGTGATGTGTTTAGAACATAACGTGCATTTAACCAATCAGAGTCTCATCTCCCCATCGTTCCCTTTAAGAGTCGGTTGACTGTGCCATGGTGCTATTTACATGACGGACTTTGTAAATGAAAAAACGAAACGCTTCACTAGTGAGAAAACAGTTAGACAGACCATCTGCAGCATAAGGATAACTTACTTTACCTTTACTCTTTACTCCTTTACTTTCATGGATGAGGAAAAAACTAAACTTGTTTTTATTAAAACTGCATATAAAAATTGCATATAATAAATAATACTGCTAATAATAATAATAAAATTATACAAATGCAAATTGTCATGATTAAACTGAGAAAAAAGCCCCCCGACATGAAGAAGGCATGGAGGTAGTGTTTTTAATATCTATGTATAAATAATACTTTTTGGAACATTTTAATCCTTTGTTTTTTTTTCATATGTAAAGATATTTGTGTATTGCTGTTCATCCTCTGTGTATTAAGCGTTTGAACCTGCATAGGCACTTAACTAATGCGTTTTGCGCTGGACCTTAAACCTGTTTAACTTGGTCTATGGCGCAGTCTATTTCAGTTTCTCAGAATAGCGTAGCTGTATAATGAACCATGATACTCATCCCCTTTTTGATGCAGTCCAAGCGTGTGCAAGCTCTTTTATTACAAGATTAATTTAACCCTGGTGTTACAGAGCAAGATACAGGAAGTCTTTTTTACCAACAGTGATTAGATTGTATAACCAAAATCATACCAGATTAATTGTGCTAAACTGAATTAGATATTAGATATGGACAAGTGTTTACTCGTTGTTTTTTGGAACTAAGGTGTACAGAATGAAATACATTTTATTATTGTTTATATATATATATATATATATATATATATATATATATATATATATATATATATATATGTATGTATGTGTGTGTGTGTGTGTAACTTATCTATTTTTAGTATGAAGAGCTCTGCTGTGACATGTTTATTTCCCTTTGGGGATTAATAAAATCAAACATCACATTAATAGCAACGCACCAACATTGCATCGTAACTGTAACCTTGGGGGAGTAACACCAACAACTGAGGTAAGATCCAATATGCAGGCTTATTCACAGTCAGGCAAGCGGTGGTCAACACAGGTGCAAATAGGTGTGTGAGGACAATCCAGAATCACAGTCAAATACAGGCAAGAGATCAGAAAAGCAGACAGCAGGCAAAGACAAAGAGGCTAACAAGGCTAACGGTCGGTACACAAGATAACTAGACTGGAAAACGCGTTGTAATGCTACTGTGACAGATAACAAGACTCGGCAAACTGAAGGGGTGAATGTGAGGCTTAAATAGTGTGTGTTAATCAGTCTCTGACAAGCCTCAGGTGGTGTGAATGTAATCAGTCTAGATAAGGAAGTATGTGTGAGTGTGACCGGAGTGCATGTATGAATATGTAGTCCAGAAATGGCAGATTTGTAGTCCATGGTTATTGTAGGTGCAAACCAGCGATCTTATGGGAAATGATCGCTGGTAATCGTGACAGTAACACAGCTCTATTTTAGACCAGCACAACCATAAGTCCACAAAGTGGCGCAAAATGTTTTGCTATTTAAACAACTTGGTGCAAAATATGAAAATTACAGTTGCGCTAGTCTGAAAATAGCAACAAATTGGGGCAAACACCTTATTTCGACAGGTGTAAGAAAGGGTCTTATATTCGCATAATATGCTGTTACCACAGGCAATCCATAATAAACGCAGTGGAGAAAAATCACACTACAGACACTCTCTTGTCTGGATCCACATGTATTGCTTTAACAGCCGAGGAGAAAGAAAAAGTTACCTTACAAACACAAGCGGGGCAGTTTAGTTCCTAGACAACATTTAATTGGTCAGAAGACCCAGTCAGAAGCAGTAAACATTTATTTATTTACAATATAAACACAGTTGAAGGCAAAATGATTCACCCTCTTGTGATTTTCTTTTTACAATATTTCACAAAAGATTTTTAACAGAGCAAGGGAATTTTCACAGTATTTTCTAGAATATTTCTTCTTCTGGAGAAAGTCTTATTTGTATTATTTCACCTAGAATAAAAGCAGTTTTAATTGTTTTTAAATAATTTTTGGGTCAATATTACGAGCTCTCTTAAGCAATATTTTTTCAATTGTCTACAGAACAAACTATTATGCTTAGAAATGTGTTGAAACAAAATGTCCATTAAACAGAAATTGAGGGGGAAAATACAGAGGGGCTAATAATTCTGACTTCAACTGTATATAAAAAGAAATCTCAAAAAATGATTAACTCTCATTGGTTGGAAATGAGAATCTGTAAGTTTTGAATGCTTGTATTTTCTACTGTGAATTTTGTCATCGTTCTGAAGCACACTAGTTTGGATGTGTGCCTTAAAATAAGTACATTTATATATTACCACCATCCAAAAAATTATTTCAGGGAACTTTAAGTGTAAAGGTTTGCGAATGGTATAGTTTAGACAGTTATCTTACAGTATGCGACAGTGTGCACAAACTTCATATTCATACTGTGCTGGTTTGTCTTAAGGACATGATCTTTCTGAAGCATCGCCTTCATCTTTGAGTCCTACTGATGTTCATATAGCAGCAGTTTCCATAGCGATTGTGAATAAAAAAAAAAGTCAGTCTATTTTAGGTAGGAGAGATTCATCGGACATTCATGGGTATGATTGATATATCACAGCTGGTTCCTGAAATGAGCTAAACTCCTGTGCTCCAGAGGCTCATTAGCATTGCTGCATATACAGCCAAAAGACTTCAGCAGTTCATTTATCCGTGTATATTAACAATACATGAGCATGCATATCAATCTATAGGTTTCACTGTGTGAATTAAGTTTTTTTAATTGCAAAATAACAAGTACAGTGTGTTTTGGTTGCAAAGAAAGTACAGAGTAGTGGATGTACAACCCTGTGACTGTAACGACTTTTACACTGTTGTAGAAATGTTTATTTAAAATGACCAATGTACATTTGAGCTAGTCATTAAATAATATTTAAAATACTGAAGCTGCATAATGTTGTTTTCCACATTGAAAATAATTATAATGTTACTTAAGCAGTAATTCAGCAAATCAGAATGATGTCTAAAGTATCATGTGACATTGACTGGAGTAAGGATGCTGAAATGTTTTGAAAGAGAAAAAAAAACTCTGAAATTGCATAAAAATGTAGCTCATTTTGTTTGTGTGTGTGTGAGACCTTTGCATACTTACCTTTATTACCTTACCTGAAAAAATAAAATAAACACCACAGCTTGCAGAACTACACAGAGTAAACAACAACATAGTAAATATATTTATGCACGCACACTGTAATTTGCCGTTATACTCCATTTAACTCATAATTCCATGTAGTTTTTTTTTCTCTTTTTTTTTTTTTTGCAGGTTTACCTATCGGTGCGAGTATATAGTTGCTGTAGTTGTTGTTGTAGTTGTTGTTCTTGTTGTTTTTAATTGTTGCAAATAACTTTCCCTGTATAACAAATACCCTGCCAACCATTTTCCAATCATTCTTTGATTAACGAATTGACTAAAACAAATAATTAAGAAAATAATAATTTATTTATTATTTATTTATTTAATTAGTTAGTTAGTTAGTTAGTTAGTTAGTGCCGCATTCCTGTAAAATCATTCTTTAAATGATGAATTAACAAAACAAATAATTTATTCGTTGTTATTTATATGTTCGTTTATATTTTTTTGACAATTTTAACATATAACATAAAACATAGAATTTGTGTGTGTGTGTGTGTATGTGTGTGTGTGTGTGTGTGTGTGTGTGTGTGTATATAACTAACTAACTAACTATATATACTATATATATATATATATATATATATATATATATATATATATATATGTATATATATATATATATATATATATATGTATATAACTAACTATGTTATATATATATATGTATGTATGTATGTATGTATGTATGTATGTATGTATGTATGTATGTATGTATATGTGTATGTATGCATGTATGTATGTATGTATGTATGTATGTATGTATGTATGTATGTATATGTAATCTGGTAGTTTGCGCTGCTTTGGCTTTTTATTTGGGATTAGTTATTGTGATCTCCTGATTACAACAGAGAAATACTGGGAAATCTCTGTAGACTGATGGTATTTCATGCTGTTCTGCCTTAGAATCTCAAAATGTGAGCAAAATCACCTGTTTTGTCATCACTTTAGACATTACGCTAGAGAATCATTTGAATACTAGCTCTAAAGTGACGTTGGGGAAGTAGGCTACTGCTGTGACGTCAGCTGCAGATGTAATTTACACTGAAGAAAGTAGTTCCTCATTTAAAAGGGTTTTTAGACTCTCCGTGTTTGATTTTCTTTTTAATAAACACAACTATGCCGTCAAACTGTTGTATAAACACAATATCACACTCGTGCAATATAGCTGTATATCATCACTGGAAGGGGCACTAAGGCACGCCTCCCACCAGTGCCGATATACTGCCACATTGCACTGCTACTCGTGTGATATTGCTCACATATTTATATATATATATATATATATATATATATATATATATATATATATATATATATATATATATATATATATATATATATATATATATATATATATATATATATATATATATATATATATATATATATATATATAACCATATATAATATTCATTAATTTATTCATTATCTTTTTGGCAAAGTCTCTTCATTAATCTGGCATCTCCACAGCGGAATGAACCGCCAAATTATCCAGCATATGTTTTCCGCAGAGAATGCCCTTCAAGTTGCAACCCATAACTGGGAAACATCCATACACACACATACACTACAGATTTGTGGGGGAAACCGGAGCACTCAGAGGAAACCCACACAAACACCAACTCCACACAGAAAAGGCAACTGACCCAGCCAAAGCTCAACCCTGCGACCTTCTTGTTGTCAGGCGAACATGCTACCCACTGCACCACCATTTTTTTTTTTTTGTTGTTTTTTTTTTTTTTAAGTTTAATAAAAGCACATTTTGGTCCGAGCACAGAGTTTTAATCTCTTGGACTATTTTGTCAGAATGAAACTTTTGGTGTCATATTCTATTCCAAAATGGAGGTTTTGTAACAAATGTGACCACTGAGAAGATAATAAAGCTGTACGCTGTCTTTTTCCACCAGTGGGATTTGAGTTTTTCAGCCCGTTCAGCTGTAATGTTATGCGGTGTGAAGTCCGTTTCTGAAAGCGCGTGTGTGCTCGTGTGTGTGTGTTGACTGATGCAGAAAGCACACTTCACAAGAGAAGGTTTCTCCATAGACCTCATTAGAGGCTCAGACAGAAAACTCTGGAGATCTGATTAAACAGCGCTGGATTAAAACGGGTTAAATAAAGACTTATGAAACTTGCATTCACTGTTTTTTAACAATGAGCAAAAAAGGCTGTCATTTCAGATGCCCGTAGCGCTGTCATGTATTGTTTATTAAATCCAGTCCTGTTTAGCGGTAGACACATTTTATTTTAACTAAACATATTCAAATACATGTTTTTATATTCAGCTCATGGTGTGGAATAGGAGATGTCCTGCAGTAGGAATATTTTGGCTTTTAAAATTGTACATTTTTAAAAGATTTATATCTTTTATTATGCAGGCTAGTGTTTTTCTCTTCTTCTTTGCCAATATATTTAATTTTTAGTGTATAGGAGAATATAAATTAAATTATATTATATATTTAATTATAATTACATTTTAATATAAATAAAGTTGTATGTGAACATATCATTTGAGCGATTTTAAGAGTCTGAAAGGAAATAATAATAGCAAATAAAATGGCAATTTATTTTAAGGGTCAGAGAAAAGGTGGAACATTTAATGAAACTAAATAGTTCTAATTAAAAACAACTGTTAAATAAAGTGTCTATGTTTTTCCGTTACTTCTTACTAAGTTATAAGTAAGTTTTCTTTTTGAATACATACTACTACTTTGTAATGATAATAATTTACATTGTTCACCCTTTAACTGACCTTTAAAATCACTAAATTGGCAAATAGTTGGTATATTAAAAAAAGGTTTACATTTTTAAATAATTTTAAACATTATATTTAAACATTTTCTAAATTTGTATAGTTTTTTTTTGTATTTTTATGTTAACAAATAAAGTATGTTCGAGTTTATCTTTTATACAACAACCCTAACTCAGCCAAACTAATTACTAAATAAATGTGTATTTGTTTAGTTTTTAGTTTAGTTTAGTTTAGTTTAGTTTAGTTTAGTTTAGTTTAGTTTAGTTTTGTTTTGTTTTGTTTTGTTTTTTTTTTTGTTTTGTTTTTTTGTTTTTTTTTGTTTTGTTTTTGTTTTTGTTTTTGTTTTTTGTGTTTTGTTTTGCTTTGCTTTGTTTTGTTTTGTTTCGTTTTGCTTAATTTTGCTTAGTTTCGTTTCGCTTCTTTTTGTTTTGTTTTGTTTTATCTTGTCTTGCATTTACTTTTCTTTACTTTTAAATTTACTTTACCTTTACTTTTACATTTACATTTACTTTTACTTTACTTTACTTTTCTTTTATATTTACTTTACTTTACTTTACTTTACTTTACTTTACTTTACTTTACTTTACTTTACTTTACTTTTACATTTACATTTACTTTACATTTACTTTACATTTACTTTACTTTACTTTTACATTTACTTTACTTTACTTTAGATGTATATTTATATTACATTTACATTTAATTTACCTTTGCTTTACTTTACTTTACTTTAACGATGCGGTGGCGTGGCAGGTAGAGCTGTCGCCTCACAGCAAGAAGGTTTGCACCTCGGCGGGGTCAGTTGCTGTTTCTGTGTGGAGTTTGCATGTTCTCCCTGCATTTGCGTGGGTTTCCTCCGGGTCCTCCAGTTTCCCCCACCGTCCAAAGACATTGGATAGGCTCAATTGTCTGTAGTGTATGAGTGTAAATGAGTGTGTATGAATGTTTCCCAGAGATGGGTTGCAGCTGGAAGGGCATCCGCTGCATAAAGCATGTGCTGGATAAGTTGGCGGTTTATTCCACTGTGGCGACCCCGGATTAATAAAGGGACTAAGCCGAAAAGAAAATGAATGAATGAATGAATAACTTTAACTTTACTTTATCTGTACTTTTACTTTTACTTTACCTTAAGCTTTACTTTACCTTAAACTTTACCTATACTTTTATTGTACCTTAACTTTAATGTTTACTTTAAGTTTTACTTCAATTTACTTTACTTTAAAACATTTACTTTTGCTTTACTTTATCTTTACTTTTACTGTACTTTACTTTTATTTAATCTATCTATCTATCTATCTATCTATCTATCTATCTATCTATCTATCTATCTATCTATCTATCTATCTATCTATCTATCTATCTATCTATCTATCTATCTATCTATCTATCTATCTATCTATCTATCTTTCTGTCTGTCTGTCTGTCTGTCTGTCTGTCTGTCTGTCTGTCTGTCTGTCTGTCTGTCTGTCTGTCTGTCTGTCTTTCTGTCTGTCTGTCTGTCTGTCCGCTCGTCCGTCTGTTTGTAATATAAAGTACATCACATAAAGTATGTTTTTAGGTTATGGCTTTGAGTTTTTTTCTACAGTAATCCTGATTGTAATTGGGCCAACCAACCTACCAAAGTTTGAGTAAACAAATAAATATGTTTTATACATAAATAAATACATTTCTAATTTACTCATTATTTTTTTTATTTGTGTATTTTTTTATTTATTAATTTATAGATCTGTCAGAAATATGCATGGCAACACAATACAACATGATAAATATTTTGGGAGTGAATCTCTACATTGCTGTAAGACTGAAAGAGTTATGTTCTGTCTGATCTAGTGTGTTATTATATTTCCCAAATAAGATCCCTGTAGCACTTCATACATTCTCCAGGTTTAATAACTAACAAGTCAAGGTTTGTTTACCAGTGAGAGTGTGTTTCTGCTGTTGTGTTGTCACATCTCGTCTTCATCATCGTGTGTTTTGCCCTCGGCTTCTGTCACATTGACACCTGCGTTTTTTCTTCTTCTTTTTTTAAAACTACATCATTCTTACAAAACCTGCCAACATGTCTGGGTCATATTTCACCCAAATTTCATACCAAAAACATGGTTTATTAGTCTATATATTGTGCATAATTAACTGTCGTGTACTTGATAATTAATCTCGATCCTGCCATGTCTCATAAATTAAACAAAATTGACGATGAGTCATCAATAGTTCTGAAAATCATATAATAGTGTAAAATGCTTTTAATTGTCAACATGTCAGTGTTTAATGTGCATATTATGCTTCATTTTCTTTAGTTTTGTGCTGAAAATTGACCTGGGCATGTTTTTTTGTGAGATTCATCAGACTGAATTATTCATAAAGTATGTGTGTTATGTGTATTTGCATGTCTGTGGGTGTGTGAGAAAAGACTGAGAATGAGAACAAAGAATATTTCAACTCTTCACAGTGTCAAAGAATCAAAAGTCTGTGTGTTTGTTATTTTCTTTTGTTCTTTTGCTGAAATTAATGCAATTGTTTTGTCATTAACTGTAGAGAGTATGGTGTGTCTCTACTGTACTGTGTATTTTTATGTTTATTTAATATCGACTGTTTTCAATAATACTTTAAAATAATTTTATTTTATTTTATTTTATTATTTTTTATTTTTATTTATTTTTATTTATTTTTTATTTTATTTTATTGATCAGTTTTAGTTTATAGTTCATATTGTGATTTTGAAATGTAGGCGTTATCATATGGACAAGTCTAAATGGAGGACTTGTTACAAAAGAGCCGACCCTGCAACCGTACGGGACTAAGGCCAAAAAACAAGTAGATTGTGATTTTGAATTGTATTAGTTTAACATCTCTTACTGCTGATTTTTACATTATCTGCCAATTTCTTTCATTATTATTATTATTATTATTATTATTATTATTGTTGTTGTTGTTGTTGTTGTTGTTGTTTTCCTCATTATATTTTTTATTATTTTTACTTAGTTTTTATCAGACTAAATTAGTGTTTGTTTAGTGTTGTTGTTTTCCGATGCTGGTGCTTACTACTGTACAGAATCAGTATTTTTAAATTGTTATTCTTTAGTTATTTTTAGAGCGATCTATAGTATTTTACTTTGTTGTTTTATATTTTCTGTTTTATAATTTTAGTGTTTAAAAGTTTATGTCATTAGCTAACTTTTACCTAAAACTCATTTACTATTTTTAAAAATGTTTTCTCTATTAGTCTTGATGTCAAAAGTGTGGTAAGTGACAACATACAGTATTTATTTTTATTTTATTTAAAAAAATGTATTGGATTGTTAGAAATATTTACTTTATTTGAATATATTTTTGCTTAGTTTACTTTTCATTTGTTTTATGGCTCTGATGTTTCTTATTTTCTTCTTTTTTCTGGTGATTGCCATGAACCAAATTTACTTTTGTTTAAATTAATATGTTTTGATTGTTCCTGTTTTTGTATGTGTGGTTTGTGTTTTGTTTTTGTTCTGTGTGTTTGTTTTGTTTTGTTTTCTTTAATTTTTTGTTTTGTTTTGTTTCTCTTATTTTTTGTTTTGTTTCTTTGATGTTTTGTTTGTTTTGTTATGTTTCTCTGATTTTTTGTTTTGTTCTGTTTCTCTTATTTTTTGTTTTGTTTTTCTGATGTTTTGTTTATCTGATTTCTTGTTTGTTATGTTTTTTTCTGTTTTTTGTTTAGTTTGTATTGTTTTGTTTCTCATTTTTTTCCTTTTGTTTTGTTTTGTTTCTTAGATTTTTTGTTTATTTTATTTAGTTTTGTTCCATTTTGTTTCTCTTTGTTTTTTTTGTTTCTCAGATTTTTGTTTGTTTTGTTGTTTTTTGTTTGTTTGTTTGTTTGTTTGTTTTTTGTTTTGTTTTGTTTCTCAGATTTTCGGGGGTTTTTTTGTTTTGTTTCTCAGATTTTTTTATTTTGTTTCTCAGACTTTTTGTTTGTTTTGTTGTTTTATTTTGTTTTTTAGATTTTTTGTTTGTTTTGTTTTGTTTTTCTGATTTTTTGCTTGTTTTGTTTTTCTGATTTTTTGTTTGATTTGTTGTTTTCTTTCTCAGATTTTTTTTGTTTGTTTTGTTTTGCTTCCCAGATTTTTGTTTGTTTTGTTGTTTTGTTTCTCTGATTTTTTGTTTTGTTTCTCAGATTTTTTATTTTGTTTCATTGATTTTTTTATTTGTTTTGTTTCTCTAATTTTTGTTTGTTTTGTTGTTTTGTTTCTCAGATTTTTTTGTTTTTTTTAGTTTCTCTGATTTTTTATTTGTTTTGTTGTTTTGTTTCTCTGATTTTTTGTTTGTTTTGTTTTGCTTCCCCGATTTTTGTTAGTTTTATTGTTTTGTTTCTCTGATTTTTTGTTATGTTTCTCTGATTTTTTGTTTTGTTTCATTGATTTTATGTTTGTTTTGTTTCTCTGATTTTTTATTTTGTTTCTGATTTTTTCTCTGATTTTTTTGTTTGTTTATTTTTTGTTTGTTTGTTTGTTTCTCAGATTTTTTTGTTTTTTGGTTTGTTTCTCTGATTTTTTTCTTTGGTTATTTTTTGTTTTGTTTTGTGCCTCTGTTTCATAGCTGCATTGATGTTGGTGATTTTTTTGTCTCATTTGATATCACCTGGCCTAGTGCCGCGTAGAATGAGCCGCTTGAAGACTAAGTATTATTATATAGCACACACAGCTCTCTATAATACTAGATTCAGACAATCCAGTCTCCTCTTTCTGCTCTGCGTGTCAGAGTTTGATCTTACCGTCGGGTTTATTTTGCAGTAATGACCATCCGTTTGTACACCATCCCTTACATAATTAACACAGTTCAGGAGTTGAACAATTTATGACAGCAGACATGAAACAGCACAGCATGTCTAAAAGTTTAAATTGGCTTTCCTCAGGGTAGATGAAACAACATTACACACTTATCCTGTCCCAGTCATTAAAACACTGACATGTTGTGTCAGATCACAGCAGACCTTGAGTTTCAATTGGCGAAAACTCTCAAAAGCAATGGATTATTGATGGATTGCATGCGCGATGGTCTTTCGGGCTCAAATTGAAGAATGCAGAAATGATGAGAGCTGGGTCTTCATTTTCAGTGTCATTGATTGCTGATGATGAGTTAACACTGGTTTAATTAACTGTTAATGAGTTCTGATGAACTGTTTATACATGCATTGATTATATCATAAGTCCTTTTATTGTTGGTAGGTGTTTTATTGCTGGTGGGTTAATTGGATCCCATATAAAGCATTGAGAATTTGTGCAATTTATCAATCTTTATTTATTTAAATGTTTGCTTTACTTTAATTTATTTTAATTTATTTGTTTAGTTTAGAGGCAAGGCAGTGGCGCAGTAGTTAGTGCTGTCGCCTCACAGCAAGAAAGTTGCTGAGTCGCTGGTTCGAACCTCG